>NW_005360353.1:83449-84639 GCF_000412655.1 Myotis brandtii | reverse complement strand
GATGTTTCTAACTCTCTATCCCTCTCCCTTCCTCTCTGTAAAAAATAAATAAAATATATTTTAAAAAATAAAAATAAAAATAAAAATCAAGTGAATAAAAAATCTGATGAACAGAATAAACTGGTGAATAGAATAGAATCAGGGGCATAGAAAGGGAGTGGACTGACAATTCTCAAGGTGAAGGGAGTGTGGGGGGTGCTGGAAAAGACTGAACAAAAATTGTACACCTATGGATGAGGACAGTGCGGGGGTGTGGGTGTAAGGGCGGGGGGGGGGATGGGAACCGGGTGGAGGGGAGCTATGGGGGAAAAAAGAGGAACAACTGTAATAATCTGAACAATAAAGATTTATTAAAGAAAAACAAAAAAAAACTTCTGCCTGCACTGAGATGTTGAGATTGGCTTTGCAACAAGAATCCCCCATCTTCTCAGGTGTCCAGCACTTGAATAAATCACTTTCCAATTTCAACAGCATCTGTCTCAGGAGTTTGGCTTATGTGGTAGCAGGCAGCTGAATCTGGGTTCTGGTGACATGGCCCTAAAGCCAACATAGTGTAGGAGAGGCAGAGTGGCTGGAGTGGAGGATAGTGTCTCACAGGTGACAAGTAAGTGTGGGGGAAACTGAGGTACAGAAGAGGTTTCGGATTGAATTAAAGAATTTGCAAGCCAAAACCGGTTTGGCTCAGTGGATGGAGCGTCGGTCTGCAGACTGAAGGGTCCCAGGTTCGATTCCGGTCAGGGGCATGTACCTGGGTTGCGGGCACATCCTCAGTAGGAGATGTGCAGGAGGCAGCTGATCGATGTTTCTCTCTCATCGATGTTTCTAACTCTCTATCTCTCTCCCTTCCTCTCTGTAAAAAATCAATGAAATATATTAAAAAAAAAAAAAAAGAATTTGCAGTGTTCTATGACCTCATGACCAGAGGGGACATCAGCAGTGGGCACCTGAACAATACTCAAGGTACAAGGTGGTCATACCATGCTACAGTGGAGACCCCAGGTCAAGCTGGCCAGTACAGCCCTGGCTGGTATAGCTCAGTGGTTGAGTGTTGTTCCATGCATTGAAGGGTCACGTGTTGGATTCCTGGTCAAAGGCACCTGCCTGGGTTGCAGGTTCAATCCCTGGCACAGTTGGGGCATGTGGGAGGCAACCAATCATATGTCTCTCTCTCATATTGATGCTTCCCCCTC
>NW_005360353.1:62076-83291 GCF_000412655.1 Myotis brandtii | reverse complement strand
AGTCAATGGAAAAAATATCCTCAGGTGAGGATCAACAAAACAAACAAACAAAAAGATGGCCAGAACATATTGTTTCCAGTGGATACCAAGAATTTCAGATGATTCAAATGCTTGGGGGCAGGATGAATAATAATCTCTGCTGACATCTCTACAGATTTTAGCCATACAATAATCAGATTTATTTTTCCTGTAGGCTAGTTGTTTAGTGTGATTAGATTCCACAGAATAGATAATGGGTTCAGAGAGGGAATGTAGCAGTGAGTCAGCTCAGTGCTCAGCACTCAGGTCTTTTGTCTCCAAATTCACCACCTCTCCGTCCCCTTCACCGTTCCTCCTGGGCCTCGCTGATGGCGATGACAGTCATTCTAGAGCTCATCTCTCATGTCCCGATGAAAGGGTGCCTAATGGTCTCTGGACCCTGAGTTGCCTTCAGTTCCCAATTACTGACTCTTATTCCATGTGACAGTAAGGGGCTGGGCCAGGCTGCTGTGCTGCACGTGGCAGGAGTAAGGGCCTCTGTCCGAAGAGGGGATTTTCACCACCACCCAGGACTGGTAAGTGCCATTCTCACTGAGAGGACCCTCTCCCCATGACTCAGTCTCCACTACACTGTCTGCCTGAGTCCAGTACATACTGATTGGTTGTGGGTAGAAGTTGTCGGCCACGCACTTGAAGGTCCTGATGTTTCCTTGGTCCACACGGCTGTTGATTGACACAGAGGGAGGGTCTGTGGAGAGATACAGCACAGAGTTCGAGGGTCTGAAGGAGACATTTCCCTGTTCACGTCTCTCCCACCCCTGGAGTCAGGGATGAGCAGAGCTCTCCGTTTTCTACCTGCCTCCCCAGGAACTTCCAGAAGATCAGGGAAGCTGAGGCTTTCCATGAACCTTCCCTGTTGGATAATGGAATGTCTGTAGCTACTTCCTTGCCTCCTGGCACCCACCTGCCCACCTACTGTGGATTGACTTCTGGTGGCAAGAAATGTGAATGCCCCATGTTTTAATGTTTTTGGTTTCTCTCTCCCCCGCCCTCCCCCCCAAAACCTTCCAGTGGGCTTTGTGGCTCCTGCCTTCCCCAGTCTGTCTGCTGCTTAAGAACTTCTTTCTGATTAATTATTAAACCAAAGTCTCAGCTTGTGTCAATCCTGCTCTCACTTACTCATCTTCATCCTTCCTGGGCAGACATTTTACACACCTGCCTTCTCCCCACAGCCAAGCCAGGAGGCATTTCACAGAGAGAAATGACTACAGGATTTGCCTGAAATGTTCCCCTGAGGTCCCAGCCTGGGGTCACCTTGGTTTTTCTCAGCTCAGTGCGGGGAGGAGGACAGAGGGAGCAGTAGGTACCTTGACGGTCCAGGAAGGGCCTGCTGAATTGCAGGTACCTTTGCAGCTTCCTGGTGCACTCTTCTTCCAGGGCGGCCTTGGCCCGCTGCACAGAGCCTTCTGTCTCCCACTTCACCTTGGTTTTCAGAGCTTCTGGTTGCAGGGGGATCCAGGCTGGGATTTCTGTGTCGAACTTGATGTAGTCCCGTCCATCATAGGCAACCGTCCAGAATGCCCCACAGTAGTTGTTATTCTGAAGTTTACAGCCATACTTTTCCTGCATGGTGTGATTCCCTGCAGGTAACCCGACCCCCCAGAAATCAGTCAGCCTGGCATCAACTCCGTCTTAACAACTTACTCCTGCACAGTTTGCAATGAGGAAGAAAGGGTTTTGAAATCTAATGATGCAACCCCTTTATTTTGGCAAATGGGTTATTAGCCAGACATAGAGCAGGCAGAGAGAGGGAGACTTAGTATGCGTTGGTGTTTTAGGCCAATCTGAGATGAGATTCGTTCTTCCCAATCAGGGAATTTCAGATTGCTACGGGCTGTGAATAGATCTTCTAGTCCCATGAAGCACCTTTTTAAATGAACATTTAATATACTGTGAGGTCTTAGGAACCTGACACAAGCACAGAAGTTCATTTTCTTTTTTTTTTTTAAAATATATTTTATTGATTTTTTACAGAGAGGAAGGGAGATGGATAGAGAGTTAGAAACATCGATGAGAGAGAAACATCAATCAGCTGCCTCCTGCACACTCCCTACTGGGGATGTGCTTGCAACCAAGGTACATGCCCTTGACCGGAATCGAACCTGGGACCCTTGAGTCCGCAGGCTGACGCTCTATGCACTGAGCCAAACCGGTTAGGGCCAGAAGTTCATTTTCAAGTTAAATAGAAATTATTTGTAGTTAAAAATAGATTGTGCAATCTGTCCTCTTTTCCTGTCTACATGAAGTTTGATGTCTCCAGTTGAGTCCACAGAAGTTGATCAGTTCTTCCCTCTATTCTGGTGTCTGATATTTTCATTACAGATCTTTAACATGGCCTCTCTTCCCAATTGGAAACTGGCCTTAGGAAAGGGGGGCAGAGTCACTTTATTTCTATTATAAAAGTAGGTGTTTATCCAATACTGACTAGTGCTATTGGCACTGGCTCTGATCTCAAGCTATCGGGGCTCAAATCCCAGACCCATGTCCACCCTCACCTGACTTGTGTAAATTTCAGCCAATAACCTGTTTTGCTTCAATTTTCTCATTTCTAAGATGGCAGTGGAACTATGTTAGAGGGTTATCTTGATGATTGCATGTGTCAATACATGTGCCTAGCACAGCACATAGAAGCTCAATAAATGTCAGGGCTTATTATTTTCTAATACCCTATTTTCATATCATGATTGCTCACATCCACTTTCCATTCCAGCCAATCAAACTTTGTTTTAGTTTCCTTCCCACTCCTATTTTTGAGCACAGTTCAGGCTGTTTTCCCACTAGGACTTCCAAACTACATCCTTCAGATTTAGTAACTTTTGCCTTCTTTGGTAGCTTCTTGTTTGTTTGTTTTTTAATACTCAGAAACCTATCTTTTGACACCAGCCCTATAATAATTTAAAATCACCAGTTCATCAGGCCTGTGGTTGGCTGGCTTGTGGGGTAGGCAGCATGGTTTGGGAGAAAGAAAGCTGGGTTGGGAGATGGGGGAACTAGTCTCCGAGCTCCACCTTGCATGGCTCCTCACTCCATAAGACCTGGTGAACCCTCCCACCATTCTCCTCCTATGGACAGGAGGGTCTTTATGATTTTATGGAACCCTAACAGTTTGTGGTTTTGAATTCAGTCCTTCCTGAGCAGCTAGTATGAGCCATGGTTTGCACTAGGTACTTTCTTCCAATCACTCAGCATCTTCATTGTCTGTCTTAGGTTAGGGGGCTCCCGGGGAAATCAAGACAGGCTATGTCCTAGCTTTCACAGAATTTACCTAGATCATTTTCACAAAATCTCTTGGAGGCAGGACTCAATGCTCCAGTTTTGGCAGATCCAGACCAGATAATTAAGAACATGTTCACCGTGAAACAGCTAGTGACTGGCGGAGCTAGAACCTGAACCCTGATCAGAATGACCCAAGGTTAGCTCACTCCCCACCCAACATCCCTGGGTGGGGGTGAGTCTGATGCCTTCTAAAGTGGGATCCACCTCAGATGGGTAGGGGTGTGGAGCTGAGCTGAGAGGACAGATGTGCCCACAAGGGCTGACACTGACAGCACTTGGTGTGAGAGTTGAGGCCTGGGAGCGAGGATGGGGGAAGTGATGGGGAAGGAGGAAAAGCAGCTGTGATGTGTTGGGTGGTGGTGGTGGTGGGGGGATGGAGATGAAGAAATGTCTGTAAATCTCTCAATGTGTTGCTGACTTTTTCTTTGGCATGGGGAGCATTTCTAGCCTGCAGACCCCTTTCCATTCAAAATGGCAGGGCTGCCTCTTGAGCTAAGACCTTCCACCCCAGCAGTCCATAGTCCACTGACCTGTGTCCTTGTAGTAGCCCATGATGTCTTTCAGGTTCTTCAGGAAGAAGTCCCCCCTGGCCTTTTGAAATTTACTGAGTTCCTCCCAGTCCTCCATTCCTTCCACCTGTTTCCACGGGCCCAGGGGCTCAGCTTTTTCAGTTTCACTATCGTAGTGGAAGAAGGCCTGGTCGTTGAGGTAGCCAGTTGCCTGAAAACTGGGGAAGCCCTCCTTGGGCTTGGATACCCCACTGGAGTGGTAGGTCAGAGAATAAGGCCCTGCAAAAGGGGAGAAAAGAGTGAGCTGTGGGATTCACGCAGGGGAGTCCCAATGTGGGCAGCAGAGGGCCAGGAAGGGAGACCTGATCACCGGGCTTCTTCCCCCCCCAGCTCTCTCTACCTGCTGCCACCCGTGCACTATTGGACGCTCACTTGAAAGAATGGGCCTTAGTTCTATTCTGGGGATGATACTTCAGAGACCGTTTTGTGTTTTACTACATTGGATTCTCTCTTGGCACATCAAAAGATGGTATTTCTTAGTCTTTTTATAGGTATACTAGAAGCCCGTTGCACGAAGATTCGCGTAATAGGCCTTCCTTCACCTGGCTGCTGGCACCGGTTTTCCTCCGGCACCCGGGACCCAGGCCTTTGGTCCGGCTGCAGCGGAGAAGCCAAGCCTCTTCAGTCTTCAGTCTTCAGTCCGGCCGGAGCCTTCAGTCTTCGCTCCGTGCCTGCGTATGCAAATTAACCACCATCTTTGTTGGGTTAACTTGCATACTCATCCTATTGGCTGGTAGGTGTAGCGGAGTGACACCAATTTGCATGTTTCTCTTTTATTAGTGTAGATTGGGACTATGACTGAGTTCTGTCAAAAGGAAATGTGGGTGGAAGTGATTTCTTTCTTCTGGTCGGAGGCCCTATGAGCTGATTTGAACCCTCTGTCTCTCTTTTATTTAGGTGATGATTGTGGAGGCCACAGGATAAAATAGAGGAGTCCCAACATGGGAACTACCTGGATCCTTGAATCACCCCATGGAAGACAGGAATATCGTCTGTTCTGTTTTCATGTTTACAGGAGCAAAAAAAGAAACATTTGCTGAGTTATGCTACTAAAAACAGTCTTTGTTATTGGAGCATAACCTAGTTGAACCTAACAAACACTATAATTAGAAAGTGTATGAAGAAGAATTAATTAGTAACCGCAGGAAATGACCTAGAATGGATCAGCATAAGCTAAGAACAGGATGGAATTCAGAAATGCCAGGGCTGTCCCTGTGTTTTTGTGTGAGTCAGGGAGTGGTAGAGGTTTGGGATATTTTTATAATAAATTTCAAAATGGATTCCTAATATAACTCTTACTAGAGGCCTGGTGCACGGATTCATGCACCTGTGGGGTCCCTCCACCTAGCCTGCAGGCATAGGACTGAAATCGGCTCTCTGACATCCTGCCAAGGGGTCCCAGATTGCAAGTGGGCAGTTCTCGGGTGACGCATCCTGGAATTGGGCTTCCTCCTCTCTGGTTCCGGGTGCATCACCCAAGAACCGCAGCTGCCAAGTCACCACAGCTTGGCAGCTCCTGTGTTGAGTGCCTGCCCCCTGGTGGTCAGTGTGTGTCAGAGCTACTGGTAAGAGCGTCTGCCCCCTGGTGGTCATTGCACATCATAGCTATCGGTTGGATGGTTGCTTAGGCTTTTACATATATAGATGGGTGTTACTAATGTTAGAGGTCATATTCCAGATTTCTAGTTCCAGTACTTAAGTTATTCTTTTCTTTTTTAAAGTTGGGGTAAGGAAAAGGGTAAGGTAAGGAAGGGTGGAGGAGGTTATGAAGAAACAGATATGACTAACAGGAAGGTGAAGGGGGGGATGGATGAGAAAGAAGGGACAGTTGTAGGACATACAGGACATGAACTAGGCTCAGTGATACCAAAACTGTGCCTCAACTCTCCTTTTCACAAACTTAAACTTAGAAAACATTGAAAAGATGCTTTTGGTATAGGAAATGTGAAAAGCAGTGGGCATGCTGAAAGAGTTTCAAAATAAGAAAGAGTATCCAGGGGGAACAAAGAGCGTAGGTTAGGTAAAAAAGCATGGAAAGCTTGCTAAAATTAGGGGTAAAAGGAGATGAAGAATGAGAAAAATTCAAATGTAAAAAGTAACAAGGGGAAAGAAGAAAAGAAGAGATAAAAAGTGTGAGTGGGGAAACATTTGTGAGTTATTCTCACTAATTAGTTTCTAAATATGATTACCGTTTTACTCAGTAGATGTCGAGTAAAGCAGATTACTCTCCATAATGTGGGTGGGCCTCCTCTAATCAGCTGAAGGCCACAAGAGAAGAGACTGAGGTCTCCAAAGGAAGAAGGCACTCTGCCTCCAGATTGCCTCAGGACCCAAGACTGCAACATCATCTCTTCTCTGGGTCTCCAGTGTGCGGACCAACCCTGCCGATTTTGGACTTCTCAGCCCCCACCATGGTGTGGGCCATATCCTTAAAATAAATGTTTCCTTCTGTGCATATGCATGCCATTCATTCTGTTTCTCTGGAGAACACTAAATCTAAACTGGATTTTGGTGTAGGATGTTATTAACAATGTAAATATAATCAATAGTTATAAAACACATATTCTGACAGTTTGTAAATGTAAAAATTCTAACTTCCACAGTTTAGCTTCCATTTCTTCATCCTGAAAAAAAGCCTCAGGACTCTGTCCTAAAATGGACTCTGCCCAACCTCCAGCTGGCTTCTTTCCCGGTCACTAGCCTTCCAGGCCCACTGTCCAAGTGTCTATGTGGGGAAGGAATGGGCTTGTTTCTAGAAGTATCCTCCAGTTAATATGCCTTTACAAGTGCTCTTTGGAGTTGTTATCTTTCTCCTTGAGAGTCAGACAGATACATCCAGCCATTGGAAGGCGGGAGGAACAAAAAGTTGCACCGGTGTGGCCCCTGCTCTGTCCTGGCTGTATGACCCAGGACAGGTCACTTCACTTGTCTGGGTCTCAGTTTTGTTCATTTGCCTACTAAGAATTTTAGATTCTAATTATTTAAGGCCTTACTTAGCAAGAGTCCAGAGGCTCCCTAAATGCTTCTGGAAGTGTGTGAGCTGAGGTAGCTGACAGCCTCCAACACCCATTCCTACTGTGCACTGGGAATCCCGGCTTCATCTGGGGCCTCTCCCAGCCCATCTATCTCGCTCATTCCCTCCCCTGCATTCTTCTCCATACCCAGCCCTTGGTCCCCAACTCACCGTCTTGAGTGTCCTGGGGGACTGCAGGACTCACAACAAGCAGCAGGGACAGCAGGACAGGCACCACTGTGCTCATCGTGTCTGAGTGGAAGGCACTGGACTTCCCAGGTCCCGGTGCAGACGACTCGGAGAGACGGCCAGATATAGTTTTGGGAGCAGCTTGGCTTGGAGCCCTGCCCAGGTGAGGTAGATGCACAGGCCAATGAGAGTGCCCGGCTGGGCTCCTCAGCTGACGGTGAGGAAGCAGGATGCACAGGCCAGGCTGGGTGTGTTTTCCTCAGTGAATGCAGACGATCTGCCCATGTGGAGCTGAGCCAGGTGATCTGGGACTGGGACTTTGACATGGGTCCACACTGTTGCCCTCTTGGCGGCAGCATGTGATTACAGGACTAGTCCCATGGTGTTATTTGGTTAGCTGGGAATCCCGGCTTCATCTGGGCCCTCTCCCAGCCCATCTATCTCGCTCATTCCCTCCCCTGCATTCTTCTCCATACCCAGCCCTTGGTCCCCAACTCACTGTTTTGAGTGTTCTGGGCGACTGCAGGACTCACAGCAAGCAGCAGGGATAGCAGGACAGGCATCACTGTGCTCATCGTGTCTGAGTGGAAGGCACTGGACTTCCCAGGTCCCGGTGCAGACGACTCGGAGAGACGGCCAGATATAGTTTTGGGAGCAGCTTGGCTTGGAGCCCTGCCCAGGTGAGGTAGATGCACAGGCCAATGAGAGTGCCCGGCTGGGCTCCTCAGCTGACGGTGAGGAAGCAGGATGCACAGGCCAGGCTGGGTGTGTTTTCCTCAGTGAATGCAGACGATCTGCCCATGTGGAGCTGAGCCAGGTGATCTGGGACTGGGACTTTGACATGGGTCCACACTGTTGCCCTCTTGGCGGCAGCATGTGATTACAGGACTAGTCCCATGGTGTTATTTGGTTTGTGCTTCTCCTGCCTAAGTCTTAGTTTCTCCATTGATTTCAAGAACTAACTGGTAAATAAATGTATTTTCTGCTTAAAGTCAGAATCGGAATCTGTTTCAGTAACTAATGATGTGACTGTTACCGAAATTGGAAAAGGATTCTTTTTAAGCAACAGTCACTCAGGGAAATGGAGGAAGGGGAACCAGGCTTGGTTATGGGGCCAAATTGGGGTTAAAGGCAGGGTCCTGCAGGCTATTATAAGGAGTGGAGGGTCAAACAGCCAACTGAGTCACCTCTTATGGTCAACTGGAATAAAATGCTCAGTGAAGGCAAAATATTAGATGCCAAACAGCTTGAGAAATGCAAAGGCAAGGTGTGATGATTGAGTCCATAGGGCTGGGAAGCTTAAAAAAAATGTAATGAACTCAAAAGCAGAAAGTATTGACTCAAAGCACAGTCTGAAAATCAGATGATAGCTATGATAGTGCAGAGAGGATCTTTTGGCTTTTCTAGTTTTAAAGATGAAACAGATGAAAAATGAATAGTGCCTAATGATTGAAAGCTAAAAACAAAAAATAAGTTTTCATAACTTAATTACAAAAGTCTGAAAAGTCTAATAGCCAAGTGTGGCCCAGACATTCCTGCAAATCTTATACAATTGCAACTAAGGATGGGTGACAAGAGCTTCATCAGAGGAGGAAGTTAAGTGTGGAACGGCATTGGGAAAGGCTTGTGGATGAGGGAAATACCCAACAGGGAAAGAATCTCTGTTGGCAGCAGGGGGCAAATTTTACAAGGACAGGAATGTGTGTTCTGTCCATTTCTCTGTCCCCAGTACTAAGCCCAGTTCCTGGCAGAAAGAAGACAACAAATAAACACAAAAATAGATCAATCGATAAATGAGCAGGGACCAAAAGGGATGTCAGCAGATCTATCTGAGAGTCACTGAAGCCATTTGGTGGAAATGGAGTTCAGGAAGGAGAGTGAGGCTATGGCAGATGGAGTGATATATTCAAAAGGGAGGTTGGAGTCAGATTCTAGACGACCCCCACCCAAAGAACACCCAATGTCTTCCAGGGAATGAGGCACATTTTATTATGGTGTCTTTTCCTTTACAGCCTATATTCTCTGCATACCCTACCCCTAGATCACCAGTACTTAGTCTTTTGTGCCATCTCTTCATTTGCTGAGACAAATTTTATGTTTTCTTAATTTTTAGAATTTATTTATTTATTCCTTTCAAGATGATATTTAATGCATTATAAATAAAACACAGAATAGAGCAGAAGCCAGTCACATGGAAATGCAGGTCTTTCCATGCATTTTTTTTTGTGGCCTGATGGTCGTTTGCAAAGGGGTCCCCCATACAGAACAACATGCTATCCTAAAGTGGCTCTGTCCTAAATGCAGGTTGTATACCTGTCAGGTCCTGTCACCCTCCTCTCTCAGCTGTCTCATACCTTCCTGGTCAGCAACAATCTTTCTACCTCTTTTTGGAAAGCTATGTTAGGCTTCTATACCCTCTCTGAAATCTCAATCCTCCCAGGAAGTTTCTATGGGGGTGTGAATGACTCTGTGCCGTCTCCTGTTCCCCCATAGTCTGTCGGGACTCCAGTCTTTTGAGGTTTCCTCCCTCTGGTCCAAGTCTGCCCCGCTTCTCATAAGTGGGGTGAGATATCCCACTGTAATCTGCCTTAGCCTTGGGCTATTCATGTGGACTTCTGGTTTCTTCATTGATCTGAAAATGTTCTCCTGTGACATGTTTTTCTTTATTTGTTCTTTTAGTTGTATTTTTGAAGTGGTTGTTCGAGGCAGCAAGCTCCGGCGTTAACCTATGCCGCCATCTTGGTTCTTCTCCTTCTGAGTTTTTTAAAATTTTTCTTCCATTACTAAATATCAAAGACAACATTTCCATATACTTCCCACCCAACACAATGTAATAAAAAATACTAATGTGAGAGAGAATTAAAGGGCCAAGTGCCTTATCCAGGACACTTTCTTTTTTCTCCCTGGGGAGCTCAAGATAAGAACATAAATTAAACGTAGGCCCCTTTCATGATACTCAGGAGTGGGTTGACAATGTCCCTCTCTGTGCCCATTCTTGCCCTGAACCCAGAGCTTTGAGCATAGTTTTAGTGGGTTAAGTAGGATTCTGAGGTCACCTACCCTTTCATATCCCCTTTCCTCAAGGTGCTTTGGCCCTTCTCTTGCTCAGTGCTGGTGAGTAGAACATAAGAAGCTGTGAACACTCAGTTCAGGTAGTAGGTGATATCTCTGAACATCTCAGGGCACTCCTCCTCCAGACAGGCCTCAGACACTTAATCAAGATGCTCTCTGCTCCCCCATTCTGATTGGTGTTCAGGGCTGCTAGGGGAGCGGGCCTAAGCTGGCAGTCGGACATTCCCCAAGGGGTCCCGGACTGCGATTGGGTGCAGGCCGGGCTGAGGGACCCCCCGCCCCCGAGTGCACGAATATATATATGTATATATATTTCTCTTAGCTTATTTTTATTTTTCATTTTGATAAAAACACATTATCAAGAAGCTTCTGGAAGTAAAATTTTTGAGAGCTTGTATATCTGAAAATGTCTTTATTATACCTTCACATTTGATTGACAGTTTGGCTAGGTATAGAATTTTAGGTTAGAAATAATTTTCTTTAGCGGTTAAAGGAATACATAAATAAATAAATAATTTTCTTTGCTAAATTTTCTTTAGCATCTTTCTGTTGTCTTCTAGCTTTAAATGTACCACAGCTTTTTTTTTATCCACTCATCTACTGGTGGACACTTGGGCTGTTTCCAAATCTTAGCTATTGTAAATTGGGCTGCTATGAACATAGAGATGCATACATTATTTCTGATTGCTGTTTTTGGTTTCTTAGGATATATTTCTAGAAGTGGGGTCACTGGGTCAAATGGCAGTTCCATATTTAATTTTTTGAGGAAACTCCATACTGTTTTCCATAATGGCTGTACCAGTCTGCATTCCCACCAGCAGTGTATAGGGTTTCCTCATTCTGATTTCTGACTCTTGTGTATGACCTGTGTGGGTTTTTTTTTTCTGTCCTATCCAGAAACTTGTCCAAACCTGCAACCCAGATACATGCCCTTAACCAGGAATTGAACTTGCAACCCTTAGGTCCATGGGCTGACACTCTAACCACTGAAAAACACTGGCCAGAGCACCATTCTGATTTCTTTTTTTTAAATTATTTTTTACATCTTTATTGTTGAAAGTATTACATATGTCCCTTCCTCCCTCACCCCCCACTGACTTCTTCTAGCCCATCCCTGCTCCTCACCCCAGGCCTTCACCACCCTATTGTCTATGTCCATGGGTTATGCATATATGCATACAAGTTTTTTGGTTGATTTCTTCCCACCCACCTTCCCTCTGAGATTCAAACAGTTTGTCCCATGCTTCTGTCTCTGGGTCTATTTTGTTCATCAGTTTATTTTGTCTATTAGATTCCACATATGAGTGAGATCATGTGATACTTGTCTTTCTCTGACTGGCTTATTTCGCTTAGCATAATACTCTCCAGGTCCTCCCATGCTGTATTAAAGGGTAAGAGATCCTTCTTTTAAACTACTGCATAGTATTCCATGATATAAATGGACCACAGCTTTTTTCTCTGCTCATCTACTGATGGACACTTGGGCTGTTTCCAGATCTTGGCTATTATAAATTGCACTGCTATAAATGTACCACAGCTTTTTTTTTATCCACTCATCTACTGGTGGACACTTGGGCTGTTTCCAAATCTTAGCTATTGTAAATTGGGCTGCTATGAACATAGAGATGCATACATTATTTCTGATTGCTGTTTTTGGTTTCTTAGGATATATTCCTAGAAGTGGGGTCACTGGGTCAAATGGCAGTTCCATATTTAATTTTTTGAGGAAACTCCATACTGTTTTCCATAATGGCTGTACCAGTCTGCATTCCCACCAGCAGTGTATAGGGTTTCCTCCTTCTGATTTCTGACTCTTGTGTATGACCTGTGTGGGGTTTTTTTTTTCTGTCCTATCCAGAAACTTATAAAATTTTAATTTTTTTCTCTAGTTTTTTGAAATTTCATGACAATATGCTTTGGTATGAGTCTATTCCTCCTCAATTCATTCTATGTGTAACTTCTATTGCATAACTGTTGGACCTTCTGGCCAGTAATTTTCTTATGTGTTCGCTCCTACCATCTCTTTTTCTTTTTACTATAGTTTCAGGGGGATTTCCTCAACTAAGGAAACCACCTCCCCCTTGGCTGAGGGACTCCACAAACAAAATGGCCCATCCCTCTGCTCCTGTACCGAATGAAAAACCTGGAGCTTTCCAGGGCCAGTGAGGGGGCTGGCGGCAATGCCCAATGGCAGGAGAACCCTCCTTTCCCTTGGCAGGGAGGGCTACCCACAAGAGACAGAGGGAACCTAGGGAAGGGGGAGCTCTGGGCCATCCTCTCCCAACCAATCATGGCTGAGGAAGAGGAGAGCCAATGGGGGGGCAACAAAAAGGGCAGTCAATCCTTCATGGCTTATGCCCTGCCAGGAGATCACTGAGTTATGGCCTTGATCACTGCCAGTGAGGATGTTCCTCTGCCTGATTCCTTTGGAAAGCCCAGATAGGAATATTGGTGCTCTCCCCTTCCTCCAGGATTGACCTGAGAACCACAGGGGGCATCCTGGGTGATGGTTGTGAGGAAAGCAGGGGGTGAAAAACCCCCTACGGTGCTGTAGATTGGATGGGGGCACTGCACAGATTCTCCCCACATCTCCAAACACACACACACACAGAAGGGCAGGGCTGTTGGCTGCTGTAGCCCGGAATCTTGAACCTTTCCTGCGTCCCACATCCATGGGAGTCACCGACGATCAGTATGTTAGCACTGTTCTGAGGCAATCCTGCCTCACCCGTAGGAACAATCTGCTGTGAGTCAGGGAACAACCGGCTGATCGAGCACGGAGGTGGGGGTGGAGGAAGAAATTGGGGAGGGTGCTTTTGGGAAGGGCAATTAGCCATGGGCCTTGAAGTTCCTGTACATTCATACTGAGCATGTCATGTATGCAAAACCCCGTGTGATTTTAACCAGGCTTATGACAGCTGACTATAAAAGCGTGCATTCCTCAAGCTCAGTGTTCTTTGATTGTACTGCAAGCCTCCTGCCTGTAGAGCATCCACCTGGATTCTTTGAAGTTACTGCCTGGGAGTTAGGGGTTCAGGACAACCCTGGCCAATATGCTGCTCATGCTGCTTGCTGTGCCACGATCACCAGTCCTTCGTCTCGCTCTCCTGTATTCTGCCAGCATCCACAAAACAGTAACGGACTCATTCATTGGGTTGAAAGTAGGGTTAATTTCCAGACTTCGACAAGTATCTGTACCTTTTTTGTTTGCATTTGGATCCCCATTGGCAAAGGGGACTTCATGTGCTAAGCTGATTAATCCATCTGTTGATGTACCAGGCTGAGCAAACAGCCATGGGGAGAAGGGGTTGAGCAATGAAGACCTCCAGATGTGCTGGTGCAATTTTGGGAAACCTGATCAACTACTGCAGGGTGAACAGGATGATTCAGCTCTTGCTGACAGCTTCCTGGAACTCTGCAGCAGCCACCATACACATAATGTCCTCCCTTCAGTAAGGTCCAAGCTAGACACTTGCATTTGTGTTGGTGTTTCTTGAGTCGAAGCGGTAATATCCTATTTTGCCACAAGAGGGAGGCTGGGAGAGGAACATCAGATCTGCTGACTTTTCCTGAGTCACTTGAATAGTTTCTTTCTTGGGATATCTTGGGAATACTGAGGAAACCGACACAACAATATTCATAGCTATTCCAAAACAACATAAAAATGATTTTTAATCTTTATATTATTTGCAACTTTTCTTTCCATCCAACTTAAGAGTTTAACTGCCTGGTCGAGTGACTGTAGAGTGATTACGTCTGCTCCTTTTTCTTGCTTTTAATATCCCCATCTCAAATTCCCGATGTCCCCATCTCCCTCACTCATCTTCAGTAATTCCTCATTGTTTTCTCTTCCCTGAACACACACTTTTTGGGATAAGTGTAATGCCTACTTAGGATTTTGACCTTCTTCTGATTATTCAAAACAATAACCCCTAACTAGGATTTTACCCAATAGAGTGAGTTATGGTTAATGATCCAGATTTTACAGACCTTGTTTTTGGTGAGAATTAAATGAGATTATATATATGTATGTATGTATGTATGTATATACTTGTTACATAGTATTTGCTTAATAAATACCACTATATAATTACCCAGGGTCCTCCTCTTTCTGTCTTTATTCATTACTCCTGTTACTCATAACTTCTGACTAAAACTTTTCTGTTCCAGCCAATGTCCTTCCTAGTCCATGTGCCTTAATCACTCCTACTTAGGAGATACAGACTATTTTCCCGATTTCTCCTCTTTGAGATTTCTGATTCTCTGCAGTTTGGGGGGCATTTTGTTATCTAATCTCACTCTTTATCTCTTCTTTTGTGCCTTGTATCAATAGTTCCACAAGGTCTGAGCAACTGGCCTCTGTCTTGTTCTGCCTCTTGCAGTCTGTATGACCCATATAAATTACTTGAGTCCATTTTCTCATGTGTAAAATGGCGTGGAGGATCCTTAGGGTCCCATGTAGCTGTAATAGTTTATGGAAAGAAAAAGAAAAACATTTAGTGAGCACCTAGCCTAGACTCTGAACTATGGGCTATATTTACTGAGCAAGTTCTCAATGTTGAGCAATGCCCTTGGCAATGAGGGTGCAGGGCAGATCAAGAGACACGCTGCCTCTACCCTCATGAAGCTTACATAGACTAGTTTTAAAAACGGAATTCTCATGACAGCCATGAGAGGACTCACTGATGCAATGTAGCATAGATGATTAAGTCACTTGATTAAGTCCCTGTAAAACAGCTAGTGACTGGTGGAGCCACCATGTGAACCCAGGTTTGACTGACCCCAAGGTTGGCTCACTTTTCACCCAACATCCCTGGGCACGGTGAGTCTGATACTTTTTTAAGTAGGAACAGCCTCAGACAAGTGCAGTTGTGGAGCTGAGAGATCAGACATGCCTGGTTAAGAGCTGACTTTGACATTATTTCCTGCGAGACTTGAGGCCTGGAAGTAAGAATGGGGAAGTGATGGGGAAGGAGAAAGCAGCTGTGCTGTGGGGAGGGGGAGGCAGAAGAATCTGTGTATTTCTATTTGTGTCTTTTGCTGATCTTTTAGGGATCTGATATTTCCTTTCCTAACTCTTCTTCTTATGCCTAATTTAATTGGGACTGCCCCTTGATCTTGTGAAAACAGCACATGCAGGTGGACAAAAGTAGGTTTACAGTCATGAGTGTGCAAAACAGAGTTTATTCTTGCATTATTATTTATCTTGTATTATATATTTTTCCATATGAACAACTGTAAACTTACTTTTGTCCACCCCTGTATATACCTTCCATCCACAACACTCAGTCCACTGGCTTTCTCTGTCTTTGGAATAGTCCATGATCTCTTTCAAGGTCACCATGAAGATGTCCTCCCTGGTCTTCTGCACTTGGCTTTCCTCCTCTCCTCTGTTCCCATCACCCGGCTCTAGGGTCCCAGGGACTTACTGCCTTCACAATCATAGAGAAAGAAGGCTTGATTGTTGGGATGGGCAGTGGCCTACAATCTAGGAAAGACTTTACTGGGCATGGAAAATCTGGTAAAGAAAGGCACAGAGGAAGGACCTGCAAAAGTGGAAAGGACTTTGAGGAGTGGGTCAACTGTGAGTCCCACTGTGGGGCAGCAGAGGATCAAGAAGGAAAACCTAGTGGTTGGGATTAATAGCTGCGTCACAGTATTGCATGCTCACATGGGCAGAAGGACTTGCCTTTGATAGAGAGTGCAGGAAGGAAAAAAAAGAAAGAGAGTGCAGGAAGGCCAATTTTCTAAATTCAGATAATGAATTATTCTGATTAATTAATTACCCCAGATGGGATCAGCATAGAGTAAAACCAGGATTCTGTCTCTTTATCAACAGTTCTTTGAGTTGCCATGCTGGTGAGAAATGCATTTGCTGACTATTTGTAAATGTTACAGAGTCTAAACCTACACAATCTTAAAAAGTTATCAGCTTAGGCTTAGCCTTAGCCGGTTTGACTCAGTGGATAGAGCATCAGCCTTCGGACTGAAGGGTCCTGGGTTCGATTCTGGTCAAGGGCACGTACCTCGGTTGCAGGCTCCTCCCCAGCTGAGCCCTCAGGGCTCGTGCAGGGCACGATGTGTTTCTCTCACATTGATATTTCTCTCTGTCTTTCCCTCTCTCTTCCACTCTCTCTAAAAATCAATGGAAAAATATCCTCGTGTGAGGATTAAACAAACAAAAAAGAAGTTATTAGCTTATATATATATTTTTAAAAATATATATTTTTATTTATTTCAGAGAGGAAGGGAGGGGGAAAGAGAGAAGCTTCAAAGATGAGAAAGAATCATTGATCAGCTGCCTCCTGCACACCACACACTGGGGATTGAGCCTGCAACCTGGGCATGTGCACTGACCAGGAATAGAACTGTGACCACCTGGGTCATAGGTTGAAGCTTAACCACTGAGCAACACCTGCTGGGCTTAGCTTATATATTTGTTTCCTCCAGATTTTCATGTGATGATGGGCCCAGGACTAGCTTAGCTCTCTTCTTTCCAGGTCATGTAGTATCCCAGGCCCCATACCATTATATCTATTTCTCTGGGGTGGTTTTCCTTCTTGTTTTGATTCTTTCTGCTGACCCCTCTTCAACCCTTGGTCCTGATGGTGTCTTGCTCTCCCCCAAACTAGATAGATACAGCCATCTGTGGAAAGAAAGAGGGAGGGAGAGAGAAAGTTATTTCTTCCAATCATTGTGGGGTACGAGATGCCAGGCCTCTGCACTCCTTTCTACTCCCTAACCTTGGGTGATCCTTGCACCCTGGGTGTCCTGCTGCTCCAGGTCTTGGCACATGTTGCCAACATATGGCTGTGGGAGGAGGCTGGTCTCATCTGGTGGGAAGAGGAGGGACAAAGAGGGTATTGTCTGGTGGACTAAAGAAGTGGGGGTTTCTTGCTTGGCACCAGTCCTCAGAAACTTATTGTAAAAGAGAAGTTTGTCTTGGTGTTTAAGGGTCCTGTTAGAAGCTTAGAAATAATTAGGCAGAAACCCTCTCCCTCTCTCCCCCAGCACCAACTTTGTCCTCCACCCCTGATACCCACGCTGACTCAGGCACTGTGGACATTTATAAATGGGGCCATTGAAGAATCAGGAGAAATTCATGCAACTTTAAAAAGTATCCCTATTCCCTGGGCCCTGTGCACTCCCCACTTTCCACCCTCATTTCAGACATTTAGACAAGGACTGTGGTCACTCCAGCTGGACCATCTGTATAGCCCTGAATGGTGGGGTCAGAGCTCTTGGTTTCCAAAGGGGACTGTTAGTTTTAAGTAAGTTAGATTGAGAACCCACCATTGAAAGGGTTGGATCTCCATCTGGAAGTACCCTGCAATACCCTGTGAGGTGCATGCAGTAGTGATTCCCGATGTTCTTCCCCGAAGTAAACTACAGCTATTTACTCAAATATCCATACAATGGGGAAGGGGGGTACTGAGATCTTTTGAGGTTGCATAGATTATCTGAGCTGGCACTGAGAACCCTGAGGACCCAAAGCTCCATCATAGGGCATGTGGAGGTTTGGTAATAAATGGAGCCCTGTCCCCGCTCCCTCTCACAGTTATAGATTACATTCACTGCCTCTACAGACCCACCTGTTGTTCATTTCCCATGTTCTAGAATGTACAGTTAGAATAGATGAATTTAGCAGATGGCTGAATCCCACATAGATTCCTTGACCACTGAAGTAAAATTATTATGATAGGGGTAGAAATAGAATATTGGGAACCAGCTAGAATTGTAAGAAATATTAATCATGTTCTGTTAATCATGATTGTTTTATTCTGATTAAATAAGGCACATTCTAACCTGGCTGGGAGCTCACCTGGAAATGCAGCCCATTCTCCCCGTCAGGGAGCTGCCTATTTTAATGGAAAGATTAACAACCTTGTTGCAGAAAACAGAACCAAAAACCAGAGATGCTAGCCCTTTGAAGACCTCTAGCTTTTGCATACCCGAAGGTCTTTGCAAATCCCCAGCCCGTATTACCTGTAAACTGCCCATTTGGCATACCCTTCGCCTACTTTCCCATGTAATCTTTGTCCTCCTACCCAATATAAGCAGCTGGCTTATGGTGGGGAGCAGAGCAGATTTTTGTGGATGACCCACTGCTCTCCCATGCTGCCGGCAGTATTGGAATAAATGCTCATATATATTCAACCCTGTCTCTGCTTAATTGGTTCAAGTAATGACAGGCAGCATGGACCCACTGATTGTCTGATTACAATTACATAGCAAAGGGCAAGTGAGCTCTGCCCCACTCCCTCTAGGCCAAGAGAATAAAATATTTTATTAATTTTTTACAGAGAGGAAGGGAGAAGGACAGAGAGTCAGAAACATCGATGAGAGATAAACATCAATCAGCTGCCTCCTGCACACCCCCTACTGGGTATGTGCCCGCAACCAAGGTACATGCCCCTGACCGGAATCGAACCTGGGACCTTTCAGTCCACAGGCCGACGCTCTATCCACTAAGCCAAGCTGGTCAGGGCCAATAGAAAACTATATTGCATCACAGGAAAAAAGGGCAGAAATCAGTGTCATTTTCAAATAATTAAAGAATGCATGTCAGTGGTCTCCATCATATCCCCATTTAATTCACCAGCCTGGGCCCTGCAAATCAGAATGGGTCATGGCACATGGATTCCTGAAGAATTAACCAAGTAGGAACCTCAATGTTTAGCACTGGGCTAGATGTAGTATATTTAGTAGAACAAAATAACACAGCCTTTGTTATATGTTAAGTAGCTATTGATTAGATTGCTGTGCATACTGATTCATTGTAAGAACAATGTGTAAAATCATTATCATTCATTTATATTTCAGAAAGTTTAAATTTCAATTAACTCTCATATCTGTCTGGCTAGTCACAATTAGTTCTTTTCCTTGGAGCTCCAAATATACCTTGGTCATCTACGGTGTGTTATTAGTGAGAAACTGTAAATGACACTGCGAATTTTTGAGGTCTTTGATTATTGAGCACTTGGTAAGCATTTCTTTTGTTTCAGGAAAATCTTGCATTGGAGTTATCAGTACAGTAACTCTTAGCAAAACTTTTCCACAACTCAACCAACAAACATTGGTAAATAATACAAGATCATTAATTGTTGTCTTTTCTCCCCCCAGCAGTTTCACAAACTGGTGATGACATAGCATTTGCAAATATATACTCAATGATTTTATCAACTGTATTTATAACAATTTTCTTAGAGTCTGCTGGCACTTCACATGGAGGACTGTAAATCAGACTTATAAACCCACGAAATAGTAGAAGGCAATTACATAATATCTTTAAAGTCAGGAGGGAAAATGACTGTCAATCTAGAGTTCTATGCCCAACTAAATGACAATTCAAGATTGAGGACAAAATGAAAACTTTTTAAGACCAAAAGGATTAAGAGTTTACCCCTAACAGTTCCCTACTAGAGGAACTACTGAAGGTTGGACTCTAAGAAGAAGAAAATTTAGCACAACCATGAAAATAGCAGCATTTTCCACATTATCCAAGAGGTGAAAGCAACCTAAATGTCCCCCAGTGAGTGAATGAATAAACAATACATGGTACATGCACACATACATACATACAATGGAATATTATCTGACCTTAAAAAGAAATAAAGTTCTAATAGATGCTACAACATGGATGAACCTTGAAGACATTATGCTAAGTAAAATAAGCCAGTCACAAAAGAACAAATGCTGTAGGATTCCACTGATATGAAATATCTAATAGTCAACTGCACAGAAACAGAAATAGAATGGTGGTTTCTAGGGGTTAAGGGAAGTGAGAAGTGGGTACAAAGTTTCAGTTTTGCAAGATAAGACTTGTGGAGATCTGCTGCTCAACAATGTGAATATACTTAATACTACTACTGAACATGTAAAATAGTGGTCAATGGTTAAAAAAATAAAAAGAAGAAAATGTAATCCAGAAGTATGGGATTCAAGAAGCAGCATTAAGAGAAGAAAGGGTACACATGTTGGTAAATCTAAATAAGAATTGAGGTAAATATTCTTTTTGAAATGCAGAGAATAAATTAGAGGTGGACAAGCCTAGAAGCAGAGACACTAGAATGACGTTTCATTAATTCAGTCTTGAACTAAGATACCTTCTAAATTCAAAGGACAGTATCTGTACAACTGGTAGATTAATAAGATGTGGTCAGTGAAGGTGCTGTCAGTGATGACACCCAAGTTTTTTGGTTAGGATCCAGGATGGATAGTGGAGTTAGTCATTAAAATGTGGAACACATAAGCAGAGAATTTTTATTTTCTTGAAGTTATGAAATTATAATGGGTTTACAATAAAAACTCTTTAGATGCTGGTAATTTGGGTAATGGGAAAGCTAATAGTATAGTAGTTTGCCATCTACAGTCAGATTGCTTCTTCAAATCCCAACTTCTCCACTCAACTAGCTGGTTGACCTTGAATAAGTTACTTAACCTGTCTATTATTCATTTCTCTCCTTTGTAATAGTATTTACATCAAAACGTTGTTATGAGGGATAAGTGAGTTAGTAGCCATAGAGCACTTAGAATATCCCTCATTTATTAAGCACTGAATAAATGTTTGTGTAACAAAATATTAAATTGGAAATTTTGACTGGGATTTTGAGATGCAATGTTTTAAGAATATACAATGCAAATGACATTCTAAAGTGATTTGTTAACCTGAGATTCACTTCTTCAAAGGAAAAACAAACAAGTTATGCCACTCTTAAACTCTACACCCACATAAAAGTTGTATAAAATGGCAGAGTTGTTGGAAATTAGAGGGCAAGAGAATTATCTTGGGAGAGAGAATATCTTTGGAAAGAGATGTGCTATTAGTTCTCCCTGAGAGACAAAGAATGAAGGTGTTGCCTTTTGCATCTCAACCCTAGTGAGAGGTGCTCCAATATGCTATTGACTTCTGCTTGATAAATCAAAAAGGCAAAATATATAATATTAGAAATAAACTACAATAAAAACTACCCCCAAAATTCAAACACTTGGAAGCTGAATAGCATGCTATTAAACAGTGATTGGGTTACCAAAGAGATCAAAGAAGAAATTAAAAA
>NW_005360353.1:49416-59724 GCF_000412655.1 Myotis brandtii | reverse complement strand
TTTATATAAAGTATTCTGACTTGAATTAATTTTTGGTAACCATGTCTTTATATGTTTCATATTATTAAAATAGAAACTGAGGCAAGACTACATGGAACAGATTGTCAGAGGGGTTGTGTGTGGGGGGGGGGGCACTGGATAAAAGAAGGTGAAGGTGTTACTGGACAATTAAACTCCCCTGTTGATTGAGAGAGTGAAGTTCTTGGGCTGCAGCTGAAATAAAAATTTTCAGAAGCCTCCTTTGGAGGAAGGGGTGTGGAAGAAGGCTTTATTTGTGTGAAGTTATATTTCTCAGGTTCCAAAGTCCCCTGCCCCTTCAACCAGTCCTGGAAGAGAGGCAGGGGGGTCCAGCAGAGCCAGAAACAAGGCCAGTGTCCAGATTTTGTGCCCTGTTGCAGCCGAGGTGGCTGATCATCCAAGCTAATTACAGTCCATTAGTGCATGTTTGCAGCCCCATATGACCATGAGCCTGTGGGCACAGGGGAGCTGCCCCTGCAACAGGGCAGCCAAGAACCTGGCACAGCAGAGAGATGGAAGAGAGGGAACTTCCTTTGTTTGGAAGTTTATGTATTTAGATTTTGCATGCTTGCGGTGGCCACGCCCATCCTGGCCACTGATTTGTTCCCAGGTATGACTGGCAGACAGGTAGGCACCTTCCCATGTCACTCAGACTTTTATTGGGCATGCTTCTAAATTGCCTTCCTCTGTCCAATTTTCCCAACACCATTTATTGAAGAGACTGTCTTGACTCCATTGTATGTTCATGCCTCCTTTGTCAAATATTAATTGGGCATAGTGGTTTGGGTCGATTTCTGGGTTCTCTATTCTATTCCATTGGACTATATGTCTGTTCTTGTGCCAGTACTAGGCTTTTTTGAGAACAGTGGCTTTTTAATACAGCTTGATATCTGGTATTGAGATCCCACCTACTTTGTTCCTCTTTCTCAGGATCGCTGCAGTTATTTGGGGTCTTTTTTTTAATTCCAGATGAATTTTTGGAAAGTTCATTCTAGGTCTGTGAAACATGCTGTTGGTATTTTGATGGGGAGTGCATTGAATCTATAGATTGCTTTGGGTAGTATGGACATTTTGCAGATGTTGATTGCATATGAACCTAACCAATGGACACAGACGACAGGGGGGTGAGGGCATGAGTTGGGGGGGTCGGGGAGGGATTAATGGGGGGATAAGGACACATATGTAATACCTTAATCAATAAATTTTTAAAAAAGGCATATTATAAGATATCCAGCAAATGAATAGAAGATGTGGCTGTATTGGAATAAGCCTGAATGCTCAAAGTTTGTTGACCCTAAGGCATAACTATTACACATATGTAATACCTTAATCAATAAATTTTAAAAAAAGGCAAAATATAAGATATCCAGCAAATGAATAGAAGATGTGGCTGTATTGGAATAAGCCTGAATGCTCAAAGTTTGTTGACCCTAAGGATGCATAACTATTTCCTGTGACCCAGATGTGAACATGCCCAAGAGGGAGGTTATTTTATGTTGTGCTTAATAGAATCCCCGAAGAAGTGAAGAGGCTTCAAAAGCCAAAAAAAAAAAAAAAAAGAATTCATTTGACAAATTGTCAAAAAGATCAAATCACTTAAATGGTGAAGACTATCCAGATGGACTTAGACTTCTCCATAACAATATTAAATGCTAGAAAACAGTGGAATGATGCCCCAAATATCCACAGGGGCAGAATCTGGAACTGAGGTCCCCTCCAACTCTCCTCCTTAAAGAGTGGAATGTTGGCTCTGGGAGCCGCAACAGAATAAACAGATCCCTCACTACAGATCCCTCACTCTGCACTGAGAGTTACTCTCCCATCCAGCACCCACCTACCTGCTCCCCTAGCCTTTCCCTTCCCATTCTTTGGAGGGGATCGGGCTCTAGCAATATTGGCAGTAATGGGTATGGGGGCTGGTGTTACAGTTCTCCCTGGGCCTGGTGGAGAGGAGCTGGGCTCCTGGGGTTGCTGAGGGACATGGAGCAGATGCCCATTATGCTGTGGGGGGAAGCCTGTGCTATTTCTCCCAGCCAAGAGGAGAGGACATCCTGAGATAAATAAGGAAATTCTATCTGCTGCTGCTGGCAAGCCTGAATGTTGGAAACATACTGAAGTCAATGCTCTCTTTCTGATAATCTGAAAATTCCTGTGTCAGTTCACTTAGGACACATACCCTCACTCTCAACAACAGAGGGTTATTCTCTACAGCCCATTCTTTAACAGCAGGGCAGCCTGCTCCTCCAGCTGCAATTCTTTTATCCTTGACTTAGGCGGCCAGGAATGGAAGCGGGAGGGGGAGAAGTGGGCGGTGGCAGGAGGCAGGGCCTGGGGGAGAACTGGGACCCTGTGGACTTCAGCCTGAGGCTGTTTCTCTCTGTCACCAGTTGTTGGTGCTTTTGCTCAAAG
This sequence comes from Myotis brandtii, assembly GCF_000412655.1. Taxonomy (NCBI): domain Eukaryota; kingdom Metazoa; phylum Chordata; class Mammalia; order Chiroptera; family Vespertilionidae; genus Myotis; species Myotis brandtii. The sequence goes on along the minus strand of NW_005360353.1, from coordinate 57,297 downwards.
CTGCCAGGTGAGTGCTCATGCTGGGGCAGGGGGCAGCTGGGGTGGCACAGGGCTAAGGGGCAGAGGTGGTGGGGGCTGCCTGGGGCTCTACACTGCCTTCTCCAACTCTACTGTGCACACCAAAGACCTGGGGATATAATTAAAGTTCAGATTTGATTTGCTAAACTGGGGGTGTGGCCTGAGATTCTGCAAACCTAGTGATGCCAGTTCTGCTTCACATTGTCCACACTTCGACTAAAAGAATCTAGGACCTACCAGGCCAGGTGAGGTGAGATGGGAGCAGTGAGCCAGTCCAGCACTGTCCTCAGTGGACATACTACACTCATACCTTCACTGAGATGGATTCTGCCACCAATGGAATCCTGAATATTTTCTCCAAAAGAATAGAGATGCTTGGAAAAATTCTTACCAAAATCATGATGGATTAAAAAAAAATCTATTTACATATTTGAAAATCCCCTCAAACTGGGCTTTCCTCCTTCTCCCCGCTACTGAGCTCACAGCTATTGCTCCACTAACTAAAATCTTAACAGGGCCCAGAACCTACCAATTCTCTCCCAAATTTACCTGCAAACTATTTCTCCAGTCCTAGAAACAGAGTGGTGCTGAGCTTTGAGCTTTGTCAGCAATGCTGAGCCCTCAGCTCCCTAGGTCCTGAAGTTCAGCCTGGGGACGCTGGTCCTTGTGGGCAGAGCTGCAGACACGTTTATAGAAGGATGTGGGTCTCCGCGAATAAGACAGGTGGGCTGGGGAGGGTTGGAACAGATTGGGGGGTGGGGGTGTTCACCGCGTTCCAGGAAAGCAGATGAGGGAGGAGGGAGGACTGTGTTAGGCTCAGGTCTATAGGAAACTCCCTTTGGTCTACACTTTGGGAGCTGGAGCACAATTTTGTCTGAACATGAGGCCCCAGAATGTGTGTGGAAAAAGCGTTTTGGTGATAACAGCCATGGGGTAAAGGACAGAAGGGGACTCAGAACTAGATATGGAGGCTCTAAGCCAAGGGGTTCTCAGGCAAGTCCTCTTGTCCTTTTTCTGCTCTCCCTTCCAAACCCCTAAAGCTCTGTGGTGAGCTCTGGAGACCCCAGTTCAGTTCCTAGAACTTCTTAGAGGACATTTGGGTGTCTGGCTATGGCTCTGGGGTGGGCACAGGACAGAGAAGAACCAGAGGCAGGGCCTCTGGAAACTACTCAAATTCCCAATACTTAAAATATACCAGGCCTGCTCTGTGTTAAATTGCAGTTCTGCTGGGAATGTGCCAGAAGTCCTTTGGGAGTGTTGGGCCTGCACTTGGAAATGAGCTGAGAGCAAGACTTCAGAATTTACCAAATTAGAATTCAGTCCGAAACTCACCAGGAGATCCAGGGCAGAAACAATCAGAGCCACGATGCCTCCCCAGGGCAGGGACCCCCTAGACTATGAGGCAGGGAGGGGCTGCAGGCTTCCTCATAGATGAGGCTGGTTGAGGGAGGATTTGCAACTAGCCTGGAAATGGGTAGATTATCATGTCCCAACCAATAAAAGCTCTTTGAGATGCTCTTGCTTTACAGAGCTGGTAACTGAAGCCTAGAGTAGAGAGGTGATGGACCAGAGCTACCATAAACAGTGGTTCTTAACCAGGGGACAATTAGCAATATCTGGAGACATTTGAGAGGAGTAGGAGAGAAGTGTGCTACTGGCATCTACACTGGGTAGAGGCCAGGGACGCTGCTAAATGTCTTACAACGCACAGGACAGCATCCCCCAGGGTCCCCAAACAAAATTATCAGGACCAATTGTCAATAGTGCCAAGGTTGAGAAACCCAGAACCAGCATTGGAACTTGACCTTCCTTTTGGTTCTCTATGGAGCTCAATATCTCTCTAAACAAAATTTAATTAAGCATTAATTAAGAAACTGTTTTTCTCCCCCAGACACTTCACTATATACTTTTTTGGGGTACTTTTTTTCATCCAGTGAGTAAGCTAGTGATTTTGTTTTATTGTTGTCTTGATGTTCAAGTTAGAAAACAGATTTTGTTTCTTTAGTTACCTTTTATTATTTTCAATTATTCATTCTCTTCTCCTGAATTCTGAAGAATTACTCAATGTGCTTTTAGCACTGCAATTTGATTTTCCTCAGAATCTGTCCTATTGCCTCTGAAGTAGTTTTTTTTTAAGGAATACATTTATTTTATTAATTTTAAAAATGTTTTTATTGATTTTGAGAAAGGAGGGAAGAGAGATAAAAACATCAATGAGAGAGAAACATCGATCTGCTGCCTCCTGGATGCCCCGTACTGGGGATAGAGCCGGCAACCTGGGCATGTGCCTTGCCCCATGTTGAACCAGCAACCTTTCATGCATGGGTCGACGCTCAACCACCGAGCCACACTGCAGGGCCAAAGTAGATTTTAGATATGCTACTGATGATCTTTCTCCCACACTACCTGTAGTGGGTTTATACATTTAAAGATCCATTTATTCTGAATTTTGAGGAGTCTTGGAAATGAGAGAAGATACATCTCTCTCTTCAATTTGCTATCTTTATTCATGAGGACAATTTTGCATCTTTTTAGAGACTGAAAATAGGGTTCTTCTAAAAATTTTAACCCAGTTTTTTGGAAATGAATTTTCAGTGGCCTGATGTACTTATGAGTCTTCACAATCTATGACGAGGGTAGAAATATAGGGGCTGAGGAGCAGGCAGAGGTTCAAACTCGATTCTAATGACTCAAAATATGGTTCCTCACAGTTGGTGGATGGGAACATATTTCTCTGGTCAAGTGAAACTTTTGGAAGCATCTTAATCCATTCCTTTCAATTGCACAGAAGTGACCATTCTGCCTAAATTTTGGCATATGGCCTGTTCTTATCTATAGTTTATGACACTAATGCCCATTTAAAATTATTTTTGTGCATCTTTGTGGGTTTCATAATTGGGAAGCATGTTTCATTTGCTGCCATATTAACTTAGAAGTGTAGGCTATTATTATTATAGTTAAAAGGGAGAAACCTAAGTAAGTTCATAGTCAGAGAGTAAATAAGGGTGGTCTAAATTACAGGAAAAATAATTTAGGGATCAAAAACTTGAAGAAGTCAGAAAGGACACAGATTTGAAAGGGCTAGTAGCCTTGGACAAGTATAGGGCCACTTCATTTTCTAAGATGCTATACAAAGAAGTGACTATGGAGAGAAGTAGTAGCTGTGAGGTTTTATATCAAAGAGTCTCTATTTTCACTGTAGTATAAGAGGTTTTCGTGGTCTTCTAAGAGTGACAAGAACCAGGTGTGTTAAGAGTTTGGGCTTAATGGTGATGATTAGAAACAGTGACTTGGCGTTAGGAAGGCTGCTAATTGGGTCAAAGACAAAGATGACAATCTGGGCTGGTAGCATGATGATATTTTGTCCAGAGAATTGAGGAATTGCTGAAATCTGTTCCTGACCATGGCCACTTCTCACCATGAGGGAGATATGAGCCCAAGAAACAATGGCAAGGAGAGTAAAATTTAAAATTTTTCCCAGTCAATTCGGGCTTTGACCCCACACTCCATTACATTTAACTAGTACATTTTTCTGTGTTTCTTAATAAAGAAAAAGAAACAAAAAGTTCTTTTTCCTAGGTCTAAAGAGCATTAGATGAAAGCAAGCCTTGACACTCACTCTCTTCACTTTGATTCCCATGGAGCCTCCTAACCACATCTCAGTTTTACTTTGTAATGGGAGCAGAGGCCAGCCAGACATTCCTGTGAACGCCTGAGGGCACGGGACCAGAGAGAAGCAGACAGCAAGAGAATACTGTACACATTCCCCCCAAGCTCAGCACTGATTTTTGTTCAGGTGATGCTAGCAGCCGTACCAGAGCTGACAGCCATCACCTGGGGAAGTATCAGTTTTCAGAGGACACTGGTCTCTTGCTATTTAGCTTCTTTAGGGTGAGAGGGAAGGAAGGAGGGAAAGAGACAAAGACAGATCCTGGTCTCTACCCAATGCTGAGAGTTCCTCTCCACTGCAGCAGGGGAGAGGACAGAAGAAAGAGCCACATCCACACTTACTATTATTTTACATAGATGATTCCATTAACTGGGACAGAAGAAAGAGCCACATCCACACTTACTATTATTATTTTACATAGATGATTCCATTAACTATATAAATAGGTGCAATCAGAGTCTTAGTATTTGATCAGCCAGATCCTTGGAGAGGAGCAACAAGGCTTGCCTTACCCATCTTTGGATTAGGAGTGAAGAGGTGGCCTACAGCTCCACCTAAAGGACATTGAGCAACACACCTACACTCATCATTGTTCTCTGCTCCATAACAGAATGTGTGGCAGATTCCTGAGGCGGCTGATGGCTGAGGAGAGCTGGCACTCCACCCCCGTGGGGCGCCTCATCCTTCCGGTGCTCCTGGGATTCCGCCTCATACTGCTGGCTACCAGTGGGACGGGGGTCTATGGCGATGAGCAGAGTGAATTTGTGTGTCACACCCAGCAGCCAGGCTGCAAGGTTGCCTGCTACGATGCCTTCCACCCCCTCTCTCCACTGCGTTTCTGGGCCTTCCAGGTCATGTTGGTGGCTGTGCCCAGTGTCCTCTACATGGGTTTCACCATGTATCATGGCATCTGGCATTGGGAAGACTCAAGAAAAGTGAAGAAGGAGGAGGAGACCCTGATCAGACAAGGACAGGGCAGCACAGATGTCTCAGGGCCTGAAAGCCCCAAGCTGCTCTGGGCCTATGTGGCACAGCTGGGGGTGCGACTGGTCCTTGAGGGGGCAGCCTTGGGAGGGCAGTACCATCTGTATGGGTTCAAGATGCCCAGCTCCTTTTCATGTCGTCGAGAGCCTTGCCTCGGTAGTATAACCTGCCACGTGCCCCGCCCCTCTGAGAAGACCATCTTCCTAAAGACCATGTTTGGGCTCAGTGGGCTCTGTCTCTTCTTTACTCTTTTGGAGCTGGTGCTCCTGGGCCTGGGGAGATTGTGGCAGACCTGGAAGCAAAAATCTTCCTCTTCTAACTACTTCACAACTTCCGAGACCACCAGAAAACACAAGGAACCAAACGATAACTTCCCAGTGGTGGAATCAAAAGAACAGTTCCGAGTAGCAGGTGAGAAGAGCACCAATGTCCCTCATTCTTCTTTCCTGATGATCCCCTCTTGGCAGAACCCTTACCCTCTGGGAAGTACAACTCCCACATGTTACAAAAGAGAAAAAAGTGAAGGGATTAAGCAAAAACAAACAAAACAAAACAACACCTCATAGACAGACAACAGTATGGTGATTTCCAGAGGGAAAGGGGAGTGGGGGGAGATAGAAGAGGGTAAATGGAGCGGGATAAATGGTGATGGAAGGAGACTTGACTTGGGATGGTGAACACACAATATAATATACAGATGATGTTATAGAATTGTACACCTGAAACCTATATAATTTTATTAACCAATGTCACTCCAATACATTAAATCTTTTTTAAAAAGTAGAAAAACAGGTTCTATGTAGATGTTCTGACCACTGCTCCCAACCCAACCTCCATCCCCGTCAATTTGATGACGTCTTCCGATGAACCAGGACGAGTGCTCAGTCAGTTGTACCTCCCAGTGCTTCCATTGAGGTCTCTTCCCATTTAGAAAAAGTCTCAGCTTCTGCTTGATTTTCTACTTTGCAGAGTTATAAAAACACCTGGCTCCACTCTGAAGGATACCCCATGACTGGATCTTCTCCCCAACATCCAGTGAGTGGGGATACATCTCCGTGACAAGTTAGAGGCTGTCGCCATGCTGCCTAAAGCATTTCCTTGACGAACTCCTGCTTGTGCCTTCTTCCCAGAATTTTCTGGTGTCAGCATCACAATTTTCATGGACTTTGTTTGAATAAGTCAGCAGAAACCTCCATAAAATCAAGCCTCACCCTTGTCCTGTGCAATAAAGATTGACTACTGTTGGTGGCATTCTTGTTACTAAAGACAATTCTTGTCTCAGTGACTCTACTTATCTCTCTCCTGTGGTTCTACATTCTCTGCTTCCCCAATTTCAAAGTCCTATAACCCTGAATACCCCCAGCCTTGCAGTAGATGTCACACCCCTTAACTCTGGCCTTCCAAGCATATATAACCTAGTGTCCTTTTAATATATGGATTAGATTTATTCAAACACCTGGCCACATCCCTTAGGAAGATTACTGTGAATTCAGAGGCTTATGTCCCCTGGACCACTGACAGCTCTGATTTCTGCTCAATTCTCATTCTCTTCTTGGTTCATGGCAGTTGCTCCATTGGCTACAGCACACAGCACCTTAAATGTGAAGCTAAGTTCCTACTTTCCCCTCAATTCTACTGAAAAGACATATGAGTTCCACTGCTCATGGGTAACGGTAAGGGGAATTGACATTATAGTGTGATTTGGGAGATAATTTAAAGCTGAATGACAGGTTTCTCTTTTCTTGAGTCTGTCATTTCTGTCCAAGAGCGTTCCAGCCTCCCACCTTTATGCAGAAACACCTCTCTCCTCAGTTCTTCCTTGTCCTCAAATTCTCAACAAAGAGTAGTTACCTAATTTTGTTTCTCCTTCTGAATCCCAAGTTACCCCAAGTAAATGAAAAAGGGGCATCCCTAAGGAAAGATATTTGGTTCCCCAAGAGACACTTTGGCAACAACTGGTAAAATGATAATTTTTCTTTCTGCTACACAAGTGTTTCATAAAGAATCCCTTACTTGAGCTCTAGCTGGTTTGGCTCAGTGGACTGAAGGGTCCTGGGTTTGATTACAGTCAAGGGCACAAGCCCAGATTGCGATCTCGATCCCCAGTAGGGGGCATGCAGGAGACAGCTGATCAATGATTCTCTCTCGTCATTGATAGTTCTATCTCTTTCTCCTTCTCCCTTCCTCTATGAAATCAATAAAAATATATTAAAAAATAGTAATAATCCCCTATCTGATATAGTCAAGTGACCAAGGACAGAAAAAAACAAATGTCATCATTCAGAATTTCTTCTTGATAGACAGCATCCCTTTCAAAACATATTATTCATGTGCCATATAATTCATCCATTTAAATTATGCAATTCAATGGCTTTTAGTACAGTCACAAAATTGTGCATCCATCAACACAGACAGTTTTAGAATATTTTCATCAATTCAGAAGGAAACCCTATGGCCCTCAGCTATTATCCCCAAACTCCCATAACTCCCAAACACTGCTTTGGCACCCTTGTTAAAAATCAATTGCTTGTAGATGTATGACTTTTTTTTAAATATATTTTATTGATTTTTTACAGAGAGGAAGGGAGAGAGATAGAGAGTTAGAAACATCGATGAGAGAGAAACATCGATCAGCTGCCTCCTGCACACCCCCCACTGGGGATGTGCCCGCAACCCAGGTACATGCCCTTGACAGGAATCGAACCTGGGACCTTTCAGTCCGCAGGCCAATGCTCTATCCACTGAGCCAAACCGGTTTCGGCGATGTATGACTTTTTTTTTCTGGATTCTATTATTTGTGGAGGAGAGGCTGTCCCATGATGTGACGGCTGTGGACCCTTAAGACAGATCCAGCTAGATTCCAGTCAGAACAGAGACCGCTTCCCATAAATCTCATCAGAGAATGTCTGATTAACCCGTACCCTATGTCCCCAGGCATGGTTGTTCCTGGAACAGGCCTTTGCCCTGCGCTGGGCAAGTGTGTAAGACGTTTTCCTCTTATCTGAGGCTGGGCACACCACAGTACCACTATCCATCCTGCCCTGTGCTATATAACCACATGGCACGGAGGATAGCCATGTTGTCTTGCTGCTGCCCAAGATATGTCTCATATGTAAGCTCCCTTAATAAACTCTTTTTTTAAATTAAATCTTTATTGTTCAGATTACATTTGTTCCTCTTTTTTCCCCCCCATAACTCCCCTCCTCCCA
>NW_005360353.1:45380-47793 GCF_000412655.1 Myotis brandtii | reverse complement strand
TTGTTTTTCCTTCTAGTTGAAGAGTCTCTCCTCAGCCAGCCTTCCTGTGGTTCTGGGTGATGTCCGTTCTGTCTTTTAGTTGTATTTTTGAAGTGGTTGTTTGCGGCAGCAGTCTCCGGTGTTTACCTATGCCGCCATCTTCCCTTAATAAACTCTTGATGTAATGCTGGAGTTGTCAGCCTCTTTCTCCTGTCTCTCAGCCACAGTACAGTTTTCTAACAGTATTCCATTGATGTATATGTCTATCCTTATGCCAGTATCATGTTTTGATTACTGTAGTTTTGTAAAGGGTTTGAAATTGGGAAGTGTGAGTCCTCCTACTTTGTTTTTTTTTCAAGATTGTTTGGCTATTTGGGGTCCCCTGAAATTCCAGATTAATAAAGTTGTGAATTAGGGAACCTCAATATTTTCAGTGAAGATGGACAGTCATCTTAGAAGTATGGCAGGATTGAAGACATAAGGACCTTAATGAGAGACAGGGCCTCATTTCTTAATACATAGGCAGACATACAGATACACACTCACACCACAAACACTCATGGCAAACACCAGTAACTGATAAGAGCATTTCTTGCTCCTTGGTCCATATTATGACTCAGTCCTTATCAATATAGTATCTCAAGTAAGAGATAGAGAGAAACATTGATTTGTTGTTCCACTTATTTATGCATTCATTGGTTGATTCTTGTATGTGCTCTGATCAGGGATTGAACCCACAACCTTGATGCATTGGGATGACACTTTAACCAACAGAGCTACCTGGCAAGGGCAATAATTTAAACATTTTAAAACTAGATATTCTGTGGGACTTTTATAAAAAAAAACACGCCAAATTGCGGAAACCACCTTTCTAAATCATTTAATCAGACATTCAGTAAATACTCATTGAGCATATTATGGGAAAGGCAGTGTCTGACATTGGAACACAAGCAGATTTAAAGACTTCATAAGTAAAGGAACAAAGTGGGAATAATAATAATAAAAAAGCACCTCAGAAACACAAGATCAAAAATCCACTGAAAAGAAACAAATAATTCCCTGAAACAGGCCAGCATGTTATTTGTTGAAAGCCTTAATGGCTGTTCCTTGGGACAGCAAAATGGTTGCTGTCTTCAAGCTGGGTACCAAAAGGCCACGTATCTGTGCTTCTGAATCTTAATCACTCCCGCTTTAAAAACTTCCTTTTCACCCACTCTCCCGGTCTTCCACAACAGCTACAGCTTCAGCTGCACTCTCTAAGCATTGCTCTCTCATCCGGGTCTTGACCTCACCAGGTAGGAGGATCAGAAACTGCTCTAGCACCAGCAGCTACAGCAGTGGTTCTCAACCTTCCTAATGCCGCGACCCTTTAATACAGTTCCTCATGTTGTGGTGACCCCCAACCATAAAATTATTTTCGTTGCTACTTCATAACTGTAATTTTGCTACTGTTATGAATCGTCATGTAAATATCTGATATGCAGGATGTATTTTCATTGTTACAAATTAAACATAATTAAAGCATAGTGATTAATCACAAAAACCATATGTGATTATATATGTGTTTTCCGATGGTCTTAGGCGACCCCCGTGAAAGGGTCGTTCGACCCTCAGGTTGAGAACCTCTGAGCGACAGGATCTGCTCCTTCCCAGCATCTTGGATGACAGCCACTCATAGCAGATCACCCAGAGTTGGCGTAGAGCAGTGGTTCTCAACCTTCTGACCCTTTAATACAGTTCCTCATGTTGTGACCCAACCATAAAATTATTTTCGTTGCTACTTCATAACTGTAATGTTGCTACTGTTATGAATCGTAATGTAAATATCTGATATGCAGGATGGTCTTAGGCGACCCCTGTGAAAGGGTCGTTCGACCACCAAAGGGGTCGCGACCCACAGGTTGAGAACCGCTGGCGTAGAGCATCTCCTCATCTCTAGACCTCCAGGGAGTTGAACTATCTAAAACACTGGTGGGAAGTCAAACCTGGAGAAGATCACCTAATCCTAGATTCCTTCCCCTAACTTAACCACTAGAGCCCCCATCAGCACTGGGTGGGTGCGCCCATGCCCCGAGAAGGGGTTTCCTCTACCTGGGGTCTGTTTCCTACACCGAGGAAGAAAGCGAGGGAAACCAGGTCGACCAGATAGCTCCCCAAACACTCCCTTTCCCGCGCGCGTCACGGGAGTTTCACCAAATTCCCAAGAGTGGAGAGTCGGTGGGCTTTGCTGGGGACTAGGATACCCTGCTTTTCTATGAACTCAACCAGGCCTTGGGGCTGGAGGCTGAGAAAGGGCTCCTTTCCTTGGAGATGAGGCTGAAAAAGAGGGGTCTTCGGGGAGAGCAAGCCTCGAGGGCCCAGCGCCTCCTAAGCCCCATCCAGGGCCCAGCTGCACAGCCCCTCCTGCCCTCCTGGGCGCAGCCTGCCCCGGACT
>NW_005360353.1:20421-44609 GCF_000412655.1 Myotis brandtii | reverse complement strand
CGCGGGGCTGCCCGGGAGTGTGTACCGGCCACTTCGCTGTCGTCAAAGACGCCCGGGGTGGCGGCTGGCCCCCTGGGAAGCACGAAAACGCCTTTGAGGCTCAAAGAAGTGACCCTGCACGGAGCTCTGAGCGGAAGTGAAAACGGGGGGTGGGAGGGGCGGGGCGGGCTGTGGCATCACTGCAGGATTTCCCGGGAACCGCCCCGGGCAGCGTCTAGTTATCAGTGATGGCGAACCTATGACATGCGTGTCAGAGGTGATACGCGAACTCATTTTTTTGGTTGATTTTTCTTTGTTAAATGGCATTTAAATATATAAAATAAATATCAAAAATATAAATCTTTGTTTTACTATGGTTGCAAATATCAAAAAATTTCTATATGTGACACGGCACCAGAGTTAAGTTAGGGTTTTTCAAAAGGCTGACACGCCGAGCTCAAAAGGTTCGCCATCACTGACCTAAGGCATGTGCAAGAATATTCCCAGCAGTACTATTCACAATAGCCCCAAACTGGAACCAACCCAGATACCATCAGCAGGAGGGCATATAAATAATGTACATGTCTTCACACAACTCAACACAACAAAGTAAGAAAATAATAAACTACTGTGGTAGGTCACAGGTGTTAGTTGTCATCGCTGCAGGATTTCCCGGGAACCGGCCCGGGGAGCGTCTAGTTCCAGGCAAACGCACTGAGTGGGCGTGTGTATACCAGTGCTGTCTGATAGAAACGTCAGGCAAACCACATGTCTAATTTTATAGTGGTAAAAAGAGCAGGTGAAGTTCACTTTTTAAAAATACATATTTTTATTGATTTCAGAGAGGAAGGGAGAGGGATAGAGAGATAGAAACCTCAATGAGAGAATATCATTGATTGGCTGCCTCCTGCACGCCCCCTACTGTGTGTGTGTGGGGGAGGGGGGGGGATGGAACCCACAACCCGGGCATGTGCCCTTGGCCGAAATCGAACCTGGGACCCTTCAGTCCGCAGGCTGATGCGCTATGCACTGAGCCAAACCAGGTAGGGCACGTTCATTTTTAATAATATATTTTATTTAACCTAATTATCCAAAATACTGTTTAACATTGTTCTTAAGAAATATCTATTTTTTTCATAGTAGACCTTTAAAATCTGTGTGTTATTCATTTACAGCACATATCAATTCCAACTATCCACATTTTGGGTGCTCACTGCCTAATGGGTGTTGTATTGGACGGTGCAGGTCTGTCCTGTGGGTGTTACAGACAAGTGATGATTTGGGAAAAGCATGGGTTAAAATGAGGCTGGGTATTGTTACGAGCTTCTTTAATCAGTTGGGAAAATCAATGTTTGAATTGTATATTATTTGGCCAATCTCATGTGTTAGTTAAGAAGCTTCAGTTGAATAGATCAGTTTATCCTACTCTGCGCCAGCCACACTGGCCTTCTTGCTTTTGTTTTCAAGGCTGTTCTCTTTCTCTACCCATACTTCTGTCCTTTAGATCTTACTTGCTTTTAGCTTGAAGATCTTCCTTGATCATCTTTTCCAGAGTAGCCCTGTCCCCTTCCATTACTGATGGTGTAACTCCAGTGGTCTCCAAAAGAATTGGTATCTAGTAAGTACTGGTTGAATGCACTCACTGAATGACACAAGTTAACTGATTTTGTAAACTAAAAAATGTTGTACAGTTTTATCAGCTGACTACAAACAGGAAATAGATGTAAAGCTGGACAACGAAATATATAGTAATGCCTTCATTCAGTAACATTTGTTGATGCTTACTGGATGCCAGGCATTGTTCTAGAATCTGGACATAAACAAACGAGAAAGACATAGGCCTTGTCTTATAAGCACGTACACCAACAATTTTAGTGTCTGAGAGTTATCCAAGTTTGTACCAAGTACCCAGAAAGTCTGAGGTCAGAGTGATCAGCGAGGAGTGAGGAATGGCATTACAGAAGCATTAAACATAAGTTCAGTCTTGAAGGGTAAGTATAGCAAGGGAGGGGAGAGGATATTCAAGCCAAGGGAACAGTGTGGCAGTGTGGAATAGCATGTGATATGTAAGAGGACTGGAGGTTGCTTAGAACTTCTGGAGTGTAGAACATGGGAGGGAGGATGGTGGGAGTTGAGGTTGAAGAAAGGGGCAAGGGCCATGTCATGAAGGATGTTGTTCGTAGCTTTCTCTTTGAGGCAATGGGCATCGAGGATTTAAAGGCAGGGAATGACACCATCAGTTTTTGGTTTAAGAAAGATCACTTTGATATCTATGTGGATGGAAAAGACCAATTAGACTGCTGTTGCACCATTTCAAGCATGAGGCAATAAGGGCCTGAATTAGTGTAGGGCAGACGATGGAGAAGAGGGGATGGATTCATGAGTGCTGGAGTTGAATGACTTGGTGACTAATTGGATTTGGTGGGTAAGGGAGAGAGAGGAGTCAAGGATGACAGTTTCTAGTGCTCATTTTGGGACATGTTGAGGGGAGGCGACTGTGACAGGAAGTCTAAGGAAGAGGGACAGGAGGCAGGGGACATCAGAGGCTCGAAACACTATTTTAGAATGGTCAGCCTACCCATAGAAGAAGTAAGCAGATGAGATTCCCCTAGGGCAAAATACCGACTTCTGCACATGGGCCACGAAGTTTCAATCGCACTGTACGTGCGCGCCTGCACGTGGTATTTTGTGGGAGAGCCACACTCAAGGGGCCAAAGAGCCGCATGTGCCTCGTGAGCCACAGTTTGCCGATCACTGCCCTAGGGGAACCACATAGACGGTAAGAAAAAGGGGGCATAAAGAGAAGCTGGGAAATACCAGTGCTTAGTAACCAGCAAAAGAGATCGAAAGGACCCATCAGAGAAATGGAAGGGGAAATACATTTGTGGGTGAGGGCTGAGGCAAATAAAGTGGGTGGTTGTGAAAGGAGAACAGGGCCCTTAAATCTTAAATCAACTGCCTCCTGCACGCCCCCTACTGCAGATGGAGCCTGTAACCCAGGCACGTGCTCTAACTGTGAATTGAACTGTGACCTCCTGGTTCATGGGTTGACACTCAACCACTGAGCAACAGCAGCCAGGCTCAAAAGGTCTTTTAGATGAACACAAGTTGTTTTTTTTAAGAGTCATTGGTGGTGGAGGAGAAAAAGAGAACAGAGAAAGAGAAATAGCTTCATAAACTTGAGGAAGCAGATTATTTGCATGGAAAGGCTTTTAAGCACTGTTCTTTCTACTCTTATGCCATTCTGCTGATTCTCAGAGCTAATCCCTTCATTACTATTAATTCATTTAACAAATATCTCTTGAACACTGTTTTGTGTCAGACACTATACTACAGCATCAGCCATAGCACTGGGAATAGAATGGTGAATAAGACAGGTAAAGACTGTTTTCATGAAGTGCATAGTCTATTTGGGCTGGGGGTAGGAGGTAGACAACAGACAGACAAATAAATGAAATAATCACGGATTGTGATATGCTGTGAAAGAAATAATGTACCATGCCAGAGAAGTAACAGGGTAGCTTTCTCTAAGATGACATTCAGGTGAGACTTGATAGATGAGTAGGATCCAGTCATCTGAGGAACAGTGGGAAGAACATTCCAGACAGTGGACAGCAAATGCAAAGACCCTGAGGCTGGGAAGAGCCTGGAACTGAAAGAAGGTCTAGGTGCCAGGAGCATCATGAGTGAGGGGGAAAGTAGCATAAGATGACTTGGGTTATATCAGGCCATAATAAGGTGTTTGAATTTTTCTGGTGATGAGGAAAGCCAATAAAGGATCTTAAGTAGGGTAGTGACATGGTCTGATTGGCTTTTAGAAAGATTATTCTAGCTGCTTTGTGAATATCAGATGAGAGAAGGACAAGATTGGAAGTAGGAAACCAGTCATGGGGTTATTACACATGTCCAGACAAGAGATGATGGTGACTGGAACTAGAGAGTGGCAGTGGAGACAGTAAGGGGGCTGATTTGATCTCTATTTTGGAGGTTCATCTCCCTGCTTGAATGGAATGCAGAGATTACAGTGACAGAAATGCACAGAACCTAAGAGCTGGTATTTAAGAGACCATTTAATCCATTTGTTATCAGCTGTGACCCAGGAAATGTGTGAGGCTGACTTCCTCAGATATATAACTAGTTTGTGAAGGTCTAGATGGAAACTCATATCTGATTTGAAGTTTAATGTTATTTGAACAACATGATCACAAGCAGCATATATCTTCATTTTGCAAGTGTATGCACTTTTATTATACTTATGGTTTTATATACACAAATTTTTCTGATGTTAAATCAAGAGAAAATGGTTTTTCAAAACCAACTAGCCAGCTTTGAAATGTTTGGTGCTGCCCTCCTGCCACCTCCTGGCAGTTTCTGTTATTGCAGGGAAGGAGTTTTCCAAGTTTACTCAGGGATCCTGTTTATATCCCAACTGTGGCAAGATTCAGAAAGACTTAAGAGTCTTGGATAATAGAACCAACTATGCAGGATAATTCATGCATACTAGAATTGTTAAAGGCTTTTAAAAATTGAAAAATTCTATTTAAAAGATTAAATTGTTTTCATTATCAAACAAAAGTGAAAACTTAAAAAAAATCGTGGTCACATACATATCTCATTACAAACCTCATATATACATTGAATTTGACAGTGATCACAAAGTAGTAGTTACATAATTGAATAAAATAATAAGATTATTTAAGATAATCACTTACCTTACTGAGTAGCAGGATTATATACCTATTTAAGTGAACAACTAGGAGTAATAAGTTGATTTTGTAATGCTACATATAAAACATTATATTAGAAAATTGTACAAGTGATATTGTGATATAAAACAGAACTACTATATAAATTCCTTTATAACCTAATGTTATTTCCCCCCAACATTTTACTGTGCAATTTTCAAGCATATATCAAAGTTGGAAGAATCTACATATATAAAAGGCTAAGCGACCGGCCAACTGGCTGACCAGCTGGTAGGTATGAGATGCACTGACCACCAGGGGGCAGATGCTCAATGCAGGAGCTGCCCAGCGACAGCAATTTTGCAGATTGCCCTCTCGCAGTCCAGGACCCCTCAGGGGATGTCAGACTGCTGGTTTTGGCCCGATCCCCGCAGGCCAGGCTGAGGGACCCCACCTGCCAGAGGGACCCCTCCCCCACACTCACTCCGCAGGCACCCTTCGAGCCATGGTGCCGCCCCAGGTGCGGCCAGCCGGGGAGGGACCGCAGGAGGTTGGCTCCAGGGCATGTCTGGCCCGTCTTGCCCAGTCCCACCCCCACTGGCCACCTTCTAATTAATTTCCTTTCAATGTGCACAAATCTGTGCACATGGCCTCTAGTTTTGTAATAATACCAGTATACCCACATCTAGGTTCTGTCATTAACATTTTATTCTATTTGTTAATCACCTATCTATTCATATGTCTATATCTTCTCTGTATCCATCAATTCTTATTTCTTTTTGAAGCATTTTAAAGTTAATTGCAGAGAGTACACTTCCTCCTATACTTTAGCATGCTCAGCATTAACCAGAGTTAACACTTGTTTATGTTATTTTCTGAGGTAAAATTTAATATAATGAAATAGATACAGTTTAAGTGTACATTTGAGACATGTTTCAATTTTTCCTGGAATAAGAAATAGAATTGCTGGACTCTAGGATTAATGTATGTTTAGTTTTATGCTACACCTTTTTCTGAAGCGGTTGTACCATTTCATACATCCACCAACGTTGTATGAGAGTTTTAGTTGCTCCATGTCCTTGCCAACTTTGGTGTTGTGTTTTTAAATGATCTAACTTTAAGCATTGTCACTTATAAATTATTGGGAGAAAAGTGATACCTTTTAGTTTTTATTATTCTTCTAGAGAATAATTTAAAAAGTAATTATACCACTTATTTCTTTGTTCTTTTCATTTATCTTTTTTCTTTTAAGCTTTTTATTTTGACATACACACCAACTTACAGAAAGCTTCCCTCAACCATTCCTCAGCATTTGGCAGTTTCAGCAGTTTTTAATTTAAATACTCTTTTGCTTTATGTATAAGAAACCATTACTCATGTTTTTTCACCAATCCCTCATTGCAGCTTCTTTGCATGATTTTCATTCTCTGCAGACCCCTTGTTGTTGTTCCAATTTTAGCCTTGATGCTTTTTTACTCTATAGAATTCTACTGGGTGGTTTTATTCACACCCAGGGCTTCAAGTGCTGCCTGTGCTCTAACCCCTAAATCTACTTCTTTAGCTCAGATCTTTCTTGACTCTTAACTGCTAACTACACTGAGTGGCATTGTTTTCCCATATCTTCAGAAAAAAATCACTTCTACTGTCATGGTAAACAACCTGCTTCCCTATTTATAATGGTCTGGCCCTCTAGCAACTTCAGCGGGAAATTATAGCTAATTTGCCTACAAATGTCAGGTGGTCATAATAATCTGGCCACTTAGTGTATATCCACTTGGATGTTCCACAGATATCTCAAATGCAATGTAT
Organism: Myotis brandtii; assembly: GCF_000412655.1. Lineage (NCBI taxonomy): Eukaryota > Metazoa > Chordata > Mammalia > Chiroptera > Vespertilionidae > Myotis > Myotis brandtii. The sequence continues at coordinate 38,136 of NW_005360353.1, read as the reverse complement.
TCAAGTAGAATTTATTTTCTTCCCTCCCATTTACATACTGTTCCTTCTTATATCTTCTAATTTGATAAATAACCTACAATCCATCTAGTTTCTCAAGCCAGAACCCAGGGGCAAAAGCTGGACTCCTTCTTCTTGCAGTCATTTGGTCATCAGTTCCTAATGGCTCTCCTCTTGTGTGTGTCTCTAACCTGCCTGCTTCTGTCTCTAAGGTCATGTCTGACATTCTGCTATCAGGTGCTTCCCCTCTACAGCCCACTCTGTTAATGCTGACTGACTTGTTTTTTTTTTTAATAGCTTATTTGGGTTTTTAAATTACAAAAATTATTTAAATTATATGTCTCTTATAGAAATTCAAACAAAACAAATTTAGAAAATTTCTAGTCTCCCTTCCTCCCAACTTTCAAGCCATTTCTATCCTCTAGAAATAACTAGTGTTAATATTTTGGTGTATAACCTCCCATATTTTTCTTCTATTCAAACTCCTACATACACACACAGACACACACTCTTTGCAAAACAGAATTATATAATACTATTGTTTTACAGCTTAGTTTTAATTTAATATAATATGTCAGTATGTAGAGAACTACCTGAAATTGATGTGGAGTATCAATATACCATAATTTATTTAATAATTTCTCATTGATAATGAATAATGCTGTAGTGAACACTCCTATATATTGATTACTTTAGTAGTGTTTTGTTGCATAGATTATTAGAAGTAGTATTATGTACATTTTAAATTTTGTGAAATCTTGCCACTGCCCTTCTAAAAGATGCAACTTTGTACTTTCCTACTATGACGGTGCCAGAAGCTTTTTCTACCTTGTCAGTGCTAGATACTTATTAATTGTCTAACATTGTTCAGTTTTTGCCAATTTAATAGGCAAATTCTATATAGTTTTTTGGTGATTTAAGACCAGAATATTTCTTATTCTGAAGATGGCCTATGACTATCTTCAACATTTTCTCAATATCATTGCCTATTTGGATTAGGTGATTTTTTAAGCTCTTGAACAAGGAAGTTGCTTGGAGAGATGATTTCTGTCTAATATGTGTTTCTGCTCGCAGGAAAAACTTCTTATGACTCAGTGTAGTCTAACAGCCAAGATGAAGAAAGCCATGCATCTACAGGACATGGAAGTGAAGAATGCTACAGAGTGGAAGGTAACAGCAGAAGTGGTTGGACATTTCTTGCCTCTGAGGCCCTTGCAATCTGTGGCTGCCATCAGTTGTCAGGCCCCTTGCAGATAAGGTGATAGAACAGGAAGTGTGTATCTGTCCCTAATGATCTCTGAGTTCCATATACTTCATCCCCATCTCTACTTTGAGGTAGTGCCACCTTCTTTCCCACTTTTTCCTAAGGTTGGAATTGGTTTGGGTCCATGGCATTGTAGAAAGTAAATGGACTGTGCTTTCAGAGATGCTAATCTAGTTGGGAGGCATGATGTGTGTTGGCACAAGCACATATCTAAAGGTTTAACAAAACAGAAGAGTACATGTTCTGAGTGAGGGCTAAACTAAGAATGTGTTATCTGAGAACACATTACGGCTCCATCAGATAATCACAATGTGCATTTTAGTTTAAAAAGTACACAAAGCATTGCTAGCAATAGTAGAGACCCAGATGTTACAAAGAATAAATGAATACTATAAAGACTAATATAAAGATATCAAATAAGTTTAAATAGAGGAGAAGTGGAAATTTGTGGGGGGTAGGCAGGAGCTTTTCTGGAGGAGGTAATTAAAATGGAAGGACCATGGATTACTGGGGAGTCATGTGCAAGGAGTTTAGGAGTAAGGACTAGGCAGAAACAAGGACTGAGCAAATCTCATGTGGCTCTAGGACAAGATGAAGAATCAGAAATTGAGATTCAGTGCAGAATTTACAAAGCTGCATGACTTCCTGGCTGAAGAAGAGCAACTGTTTCTTCAGAAGTTGAGCAAAGAAGAAGAAGAGACTAAGAAGAAACGGACTGAGAACACATTACGGCTCCATCAGATAATCACTTCCTTGAAGAAGCTCATCTTAGAGGTCGAGGAGAAGAGCCAGAGCTCCATCCTGGAGTTGCTTCAGGTGAGACCGGCAGGGGAGGGGTTAGTTAACATCACTAACTGAATTCTCTTATCTTCAGAGCTGAATGTCTTTCTTAGTGAATGGGTTTAATAGAAGAAATGTTAATTGTATTACTACTGTCGTTATACAATTAAATAAAGATTTACTATTTAAAGGAACTTAATGTACAATGTAGGTATCATTCACCTGGTTCAATAATTTATCTAGGATCTGAAGCACATCTAAGACTTTTCTATTTGTCTTATTTATGTTTGTACAAGGTGGGGCAAAAGACTCAGACTGTAAACCTACTTTTGCCTCATCCTGTATTTACCAGCAAACAAAAGGGTAAATATAAATGAGCTAAGCATGCCAACTCAAGAAGGCAGTGGTTGTGGGAAGAGCTATAGAGCAAACCCAAGAACTAGTAAGGAGAAAAAAATAATGATTTCACAGTAGCATTATTTATAGTGTAATGGTGTTGAGGACAATCTGGGTATCAATTACTGAAAGAGGAAACTGGCAAAAAGTGGACACATGGATTCAATGTATACATAGTAACAGGATTGGATCTTAAAAACATAATGTCTAAGAAAAAAAAAAGCAGAAACAGAGTGCAACAAAAACTCTAACTCATTGCATAAATTAAAAATACATAAACCTAAGCAATACTATGTATTTTGCAAGAACACATTAAAAAATTAAGCACAATAGAATGGTTTTTATTTTCAATGTTGCTGTGTTTCTAAGAATAATAGAAGTGAGTTATGTACTAAAAGTGAAGGAATAAATGAAAAACAAAAAGGATGGAGGGATGGGTATCAATAAAATAAATTCCCCGAGGCTCTGAGATGCTATGATCCAGCTCTATTTTTAATTATTTGTCTAATCTTGCACTTACGTTGGCTGATAAATTTTTTTGTAAGTACTCTGCTGGCTCATGTGTATCTTTGAGGTTTCAGACTCTAACTAGATATTAAACCTGTATTTTAAACAGTGTTTAAATGTGTTATTTCAAAGGTTCTGCTAGATGAGATGTTTGGATATGTAATTGGAACTTCATTGTTCAAGCAAGTTGTAAAAGTTCTAGACAATTATTGGAGATCATTGCATTTAGATATAATACATATATTTAAGTATTGCTTAACTGTGTCCACAGATTTTGACAATATTATTTTTATTGTTACAGTAAAACTAGAAGCCTGGTGCATGAGATTCATGCACTTGGGGGTGGGGGGGTCCCTCAACCCAGCCTTCACCCTCTTGCAGTCCGGGACACCTCGGGGGATGATCCTTGGGATACCTCGGGGATCAGGCCTAAGCCTGCAGTCAGACATCCCTCTCGTAGTCTGGGGCTCTCGCAGTTTGGGACCTCTTGCTCCTTAAGACCTGCCTGTAGTGGAGGTGGGAGAGGCTCCCGCTACTACTGCTGTGCTCACCAGCTGTGAGCCCGGCTTCTGGCTAAGCGGCGCTCCCCCTGTGGGAGCTCACTGACCACCAGGGGGCAGCTCCTGCATTGAGCGTCTGCCCCCTGGTGGTCAATGCACGTCATAGTGACCGGTCGTTCTGCTGTTCAGTTGATTTGCATATTATGCTTTTATTATATAGGATAGGATAAACATTTTTAATATAAAATCTACAGAAAAAAATATAAATCACAAGCTTGACAAGTTATCACCAAGTGACCCAACCTTATAACCACCATCCAAGTCAAGAAGTAGAACAGAAGTAGCATCCCAGAAGCCCTCCTCACACCCTCAATCAATATCCTTTACCTCTTCCTTAAAGCTAGTCTCCTTTCAGGCTTCTCACACTTTTGTTTTGCTTGTTTTTGAATAAGAGTCTTTCAGTATGCACTCTTTTTTTTCTATCCTCACCAAAGGAGTGAGGATATCTTTTCCATAGATCTCCAGAGAGAGCAGAAGAGAAGGGAAGGGGGTGGGGGTGGCGAGAGAGGGAGGGAGAGAGAGAAAAAAATATCAGTGAGAAAGAGACACATTGACTGGTTGTGTGGGGAGGAGGGGAATGTGAGCTGGGATCAAACTTGCAACCCACGTATGTGCCCCTGACGGGGAATTGAACCTGAGACCCTCAGGTGCACAGGCCAACGCTCTAATCAGTGAGCCACGTCAGCCAGGGCTCAGTATGCACTCTTTTGTCTCTGTGTTTGTGAGATTAGTCCACGTGTTGCAGGTAGCAGTAGATCATTTGCTTTTATCACTGCATAGCAGCAATTCTCAACCAGGAGTGATTTTGCTCCCCCAGAAACAATGTCTAGAGACATTTTTGGTTGTCACAACTCAGAGGTGGTTACTACTAGCATCTAGTGTGTAGAGGCCATGGATGCTGCAAAACATCCTATAATGCACAGAACACACCTCCCCTTCGGGTCAGGCAAAGACTCATCTAGCCCAAAGTGCTGAGGTTGAAAACCCTCTGCATAGTACTTTATTCCTTGGTATCTAGCCCCCCAAGAATACCAAAATCCATGGATACTTAAGTCCCTATTATAAAATGGCATAGTTTTTGTATATAACCTATGCATATCCTCCTATATACTTTAAATAATCTCTAGATTATTTATATATCTAATACAATGTAAATAGTTGTTACACTATGTTTTTTAGGGAATGGGAAAAAAAAGGTAAATTTTAGTACATATGCAACCATGGTAGGCCTAACTATATAGTCAGCAACAATGTAACATTTTTTTTTAAAAAAATATATATTTTATTGATTTTTTACAGAGAGGAAGGGAGAGGGCTAGAGAGTTAGAAACATCGACGAGAGAGAAACATCGATCAGCTGCCTCCTGCATATCCCCTACTAGGGATGGGCCCGCAACCAAGGTACATGCCCTTCACCGGAATCAAACCTGGGACCCTTCAGTCCGCGGACCGACGCTCTATCTACTGAGCCAAACCGGTCAGGGCTGTAACATATTTTTTAAACTTTTTGATCTGCAGTTGGTTGAATCCATAGATGTGGAATCTTGGATATGAGGGGTGACAGTTTTCCATAGAATCAGTACACGAAAACATGTTATTCATTTTACTATTAGCAAACTTTGGGTTGTTTCCAGTGTTTACTGTTACAAAAAGCAGTTAAGAACATCTTGTTTTGGTTCACTTAATGTGTACATTTTCTGTCAGTTATGTATCAATGAGAGCAATCTCTGATCACAGTAGTTGTACCAATTTACACCATTGCTAGCAATGTGTGAAAGATCCAGTTGCTCTATATCCTTATCAATACTTAGAATGATCAGTTCTTTAATTTTAGCCATCTGAAATGATGTATGATGTTATCTCATGCCCTCAATCAGCACCTCTTCCCTCTTCCTGAAAGGTGCATGGCATTTGATGACTAATGAGGTTGAGTACTTTTCAAATGGTAATTAATCATTTTGATATATTTCCTTTTTAAAAAAACAAACAAAACAAAACAGCTTTCTTGAGATATAATTCCCCCATTTTAAGTGTACAATTGAGCAATATAATTTTATCAAGTTGTGCAACCCTTACCACAATCCAGCTTTAGAGCATTTTCGTAAGATCCGTTTTTGTTTGCAGTTAATCTCTGTTCTTACTCCCAGGCTCCCACAACCTACTTTCTGACTCTGTAGATTTCACTTTTTTGAATATATCACACAATCATATTATGTTATCTTGTATATCTATTCTTTCATCTAATATAATGGTTTTGAGTTTTATTTATGTTGTAGCATATATTAGTACTGCATTTGCATTCCTATTTAAATTCCTGAGCAGTATCCCATTGTAGAATACAGCGCATTTTGTTTATCTTTTCACAAATTGATGGGCATTTGGGTTGTTTCCATCTTTTGGCTGTTATGAATAATGCTGCTATGAACATTTGTCTGGTATTCTGTGTGTGAACATATGTTTTCAAGATAGTAGGAGCAGAATTGCTAGGCAGTTTGGTATATTTAACTTTTTAAGAAGCTGCTAAACTCTTTTCCAAAGTGGCTGAACCATTTTATATTCTCACCACATCCTAGCCAACATTTGTTACTGTCTCTGATTGAAAGAGAATAGATGGAGAAGTTGGCGAAAAGCAGGAGAGAGTTAATGTCATAGTGCTAAAAGAGGAAGAATAGAGTTTCAAGAAAGGGATTGATTGACATTGTCAGCTAGTACAGAGGGGTCACAGGAGAAAAAGGACATTGTGTCAATTCATTTGCTTTGGCAGCAAGAGATCATATGTGACATAAACAAAAGCAGCTGACAGAAAAATACTGCTCACAAAGTTGAGTACCAGATCTCAAGAGGAAGGTACAAACTTACTTCTTTCTTTCTTCTCTTCTCTTCACAGAATCCAAAAGATCTTTTGACCAGGTATGAACTCCTTCTTTCTTATGGGGGGTCTGCATGGAATGGTAAAGATACAGCTTGAGTAGAGGGGAAACAAGGCTGGGCTCCATGGGGCAATCTGGTCACACCTGGAGGGGCCTGTGGAAGAGGAGTTCTGTTCACTTTTGCAAGAAGGAATAGAAGAGAAGTTGTCTAAGCTTTGGAGTGGGAACCTTCATAGGAGTTGGGGGTCTTAACTGCCCTAGTTGTCTCCTAAGAAGAGCAGCCTTCTGTACTTTTTTTTTAGGAGTGAGAACCAAGATGTAAACTATTCCCTTGAAGTTCTAGAGGTGAAGACTGTGTGCCATATACCACTGATGAAGGAAATGCTGAAGCGATTCGAAGGTGAGCAGAACTTGTAGGAGTTGGAGCTCCCTATAAGTCTTTAAAATAAGAGAATAAACAAAGAGAAGTCTGGAAAGGAAGGAGGAAACAGGATATGAAACTAACAAGAGGGTCAGGAAAAATGGTAATTACTTAGGAATGAATGGATATATGCTTCATTCAAGAAACATTTATTTAGCCCTAGCCAGTTTGGCTCAGTGGATAGAGCGTCGGCCTGCAGACCAAAGGGTCCTGGGTTTGATTCCTGTCAAGAGCACATACCTTGGTTGCAGGCTCCTCCCCGGCCTAGGGCCTTGGTCAGGGCTCGTGCAGAAGACAACCAACCAATCAATGTGTTTCTTTCACATCAATGCTTCTCTCTGTCTTTCTCTCTCTCTTCTACTCTCCCTAAAAACCAATGGAAAAATATCCTCGGGCAAGGATTAACAACAACAGAAAACAAAACAAAGAAACATTTAACACATACTATGTGTTGTTATAAGGCACTAGTGATACAGAAAGAAAAAGACCTTCCTTCTAAGTATTCATAAGCAAATTGGAGACATAGACACATATCACTGTAATATTGTGGATTCAGTGTTTATCAGTGGTATGAAATATTATATATGCACAGAGGAAGAGTTCTGTTGCAGGTGAAGTAGGGAAGTTTTCACAGCAGAGATGACAATTTTGGCATTTGAGGGTTAACCGAGGTAAAGCCAGGTAGACTCCCTGAGTTGAGCAATGGAACTGAGAGTCTAGGGAGAACAAAAAAAGTGAGAGTTTGCAGAGTACCGGAGAGGAGATGGCTATACAGAGAAAGAACCCTGATGATGTACAGAGGCAACCCTGAGTTTTCAGCAGAGTACTGGTCAGAACAAGCTTGTGAAGAACTACTTGAGGTTAAGGAAAGAAGTTTCCAAAATGATTATAAGGAACAGTTCCTGATGCTCACACAGGCCTAGGAACAGTACCTGTTTGTACCAGCCAGACTGGAACATTCTTAATTCATGATTACTGAATAGAGTATTCAGGAAAGTCTTGCCTCATTAGTGGGGAATAATTAACCTATACTGAGCAGTGCTTTGGACTCACCATAAAAATCATGAATGAAGACTCCAAATGATCAAATTATTCCTGAGTAATTGCATCCCAGGACAAGCTCAAGAAGATTGATTAGAATTTTAAAAAATGAGTGCATATTTAGCAATGTAAATGCGCAATCTTTGGCACCCAATCAAAGATTATCAGGCATGCAAAGAAGTAGGAAAACATGACTCATAATGAGAATAATTAATAGAAATTGACCCAGGATTGATCAGGTTATTAGAATAAACAAGACATTAATACAATAATTATAACTGTTCTGTAAATAGGCATATAGAGACATGGAAGATATAAAAAAATAACCCTGGATCAAACTTCTAGAGATAAAAACTGGAATGACTTAGATGAAGAATACACAGGTTTGGATAAATAGATGATTAGACATTGCAGAAAAAAAATTAACGAACTTGAAAATGGAGCAGTGGCAACTTTGCAAAATGAATGAAATGCACAGAGTAAAGTACTTAAAATGAAAAGAGCATCAGAGAGGTATGGGACAACTTCATGCAGTGTAATACATGGTAGTTGGGGTCCTTGAAGGAGAGAAGTAGGATGGGATGAAACAAAAGTATTTGAAAAAATAATGGCCGAAAATTTTCCAAATTTATTGAAAACTGTAAGTACACGGATCCAATAGCTCAACAAATCCTAAGCATAAGAAATATGATGAAAACAACAAAAGCAGTGCTAAAAAAGAAAATTTTAAATATAACAGGATAAAAACATGTTATAGGGGAACAAAGATAAAGATGACATGACATATCTCATGGGAAACAATGCAGGTGAACAAAATCTTTAAAGAACTAAAAGAAAAAACCTAGAATTAAAAGATCACCTGAAATGATAATGATATAACTAAATATATATATTTTTGTCATTTAAATATCGTTAAAAGTAAATAGTGATGGTTAATTTACATGTTAACTTTATTGGGCCACTGGGTGCCCAGATATTTGGTCAAGTATTATTTTGGTTGTTTCTGTGAGTATTTTGGATGAGATTAACATTTAACTTGGGAAACTTGAGTAAGACAGATTGTCCTCCATAATATTGGTGGGCCTCATCAAATCAGTTGAAGGCCTAACTAGAACAGAAGGCTGGACCACTCCTCCCTAGCCCTGAGCAAGAGGAATTCTACAGTAGATTGCCTGTGGACTTCATCAGCAGTTTTGGCTCCTTTCAACTGGAGCATCAATTTTCCATGGGTCTTGAGCCTGCCCATACACAGTAGATTTGGACTTTCCAGTCACCATATTCATGTGAGCCAATACCTTTATAATCTTTCTCTCTGAATATACACACACATCCTATTTGTTCTATTTCCCTTGGTACCCTGACTAATACAGTAATTGAATGTTTAAACAGACAGACAAAACAATAACATTGTGGAGTTTGTAACATATTACAAGTAAAATACACAATAATAGCATGAACGTTGGGAGGGAAGAATGGAAGTATACTATTAAACAGTTGTTATATGTGAAGTGGTATAATATCACTTGAAGGTAGATTCTGGTAAGCCTCACAACAACCACTAAAATAAAACAGATAATTAAAACAAAGGAGATAAAGTGGAATCATAAAAATATTTGATAAATCAAGAAGAAGACAGAAAAAAGAACAAATAGGAAAAATAGAAGACATATTGGAGGTATCACACTACCTGATAAACTATACTACAAGGCCATAGTAATCAAAACAGCATGGTACTGGCATAAAAACAGATAGAGATCAATGGAACAGAATAGAGAGCCCAGAAATAAACTCACGCCTATGTGGGCAATTAAAATTTCATAAAGGAGGCAAGAAAATACAAGGGGGTAACTAAATGGTGTTGGGAAAATTGGACAGATACATGCCAAAAAATGAAATTAGACCACCTTCTTACACCACATAGAAGAATAAACTCAAAATGGATTAAAGGCTTAAATGTAAGACTCAAAACCATAATCCTCCAAGAAAACATAGGCAGTAAAATCTCTGGCAGTATTTTTTTTCTGATATATCTCCTCCGGCAAAGAAAACAAAAGACAAAAATGAACAAATGGGATTATATCAAAAGAAAAAGTTTTTGCACAACAAAGGTAACCATCAATAAAACAGACAACATACTGAATGGGTAACGATAATTGTGAATGAGACATTCAATAAGGGATTAATACTCAAAATTTATAAGGAACTCATATAACTCAACAAATAAGTAAATAATTAAGTAAAACCCAAACAATCCAATTAAAAAGTGTGCAGAGGACTGAATAGACACTTCTCCAAAGAATTACAAATTGCCAATAGACATGAAAGATGCTAAAGTCACTGTCAGAGAAATGCAAATTAAAACCACAGTATCATCTTACACTTGTCATAATGTCAATAAATCAACAAGTGTTGGTGAGGATGTGGAGAAAAGGGAAACCTCATGCACTTTTGGTTGGAATGCAAATTGGTGCTATGGAAAATAGTGTGCAGGGTTCTCAAAAAATAAAAAATGTAACTGCCTTATGACCCAGCCATTTCACTTTCGGATATATATCCAAAGAAACCCAAAGCACTAATTCAAAAGAATATATGCACCCCTATGTTCATTGCAATGTTAATTTACAATAGCCAAGATACGAAAGTAACCCAAGTGCCCATCAATAGACAGGTGGATAAAAAAGTAGTGGTATAGCCATGGCTGGTGTTTGTCAGTGGTTAGAACACAGGCCCCGTGCACCAAATGGTCAAGGATTCGATTCCTGGTCAAGGGTACATACCTGGGATGCAGGTTCGATCCCTGGCTCTGGTTGGGGAAGAGGAGGCAACCAGTCGATGCACTTCTTTCACATCAATGTTTCTCTCCCTCTCCCCCCTCCCCAAACCTCCCTCCCTTCCACTTTCTCTAAAAAGCAATGGAAAAAATATCCTAAGGTGAGGATTAACAACAACAACAACAACAAAAAGTAGTGGTACATATATTCAATGGAATATTATTTGGCCATAAAAACAGAATGAAATCTTACCATTCGCAACAGTGTGAATGGACCTAGGAAGTGTTATGCTAAGTAAAATAAGTCAGAGAAAGACAAGTACCATTTGATTTTACTTATATGTGGAATCCAAAGAACAAAATAAACAAATAAAACTGAAACAAACTCATAGACACAGAACAGACTGATGGTTGCTAGAGGGGAGGGTGTTGGGGCACTGGGTAAAAAGATGAAGGGATTAAGAAGTAGAAATTGATAGTTACAAAATAGTCATGGGGATGTAAAGTGCAGCATAGGGAATATAGTTACTAATACTGTAGTAACTATGTATGGTGCCAGGTGGTCCTGGAGTATCTGGGGGAACACTTTATGAAGTATATGATTATTTAGCCACTATGCTGTACACATAAAACTAATACAAAATAATATTGAATGTAAGCTGTAATTGAAAAGTAAAATGAAAAGAAAACATATAACAAGATGATAGATACAAAACCAATCATATTATTAATTATTAAATATAAATTGTCTTATATCCTAATTAAAAGATGGAGATTAATTGGATTGGATAAAAAAGCAAGACTCAACTGTATGCTGCAAGAAATACATTAAATATAAATACATGTTAAAAGTAAAACAATGGAAAAAGATACACCATGCTAATATTAGTCAAAAGAAATCTAGAGTGGCTATATTAATACCAAAGATTTCAGAGCAAAGAATATTATCAGAGATAAAAAAGGTAACTTCCTAATGATAAATGGGTTAATTCATCAGGAGGACATAACAGTTCTAAACATTTATACATGTAATAACAGCTTCACAATATATTAAGCAAAAACTAATAGAGCTACAAGGAAGGATAGACTAATCCATAATTATAGCTGGTGTTTTAATACTTTCAATAATTTTTAGAACAAGTAGGCAGAAAATCAGCAAATAGAGTAGGCTTGAAGATCACTAGTAACCAACTTTATTTCACTGATATATATATATAGAACACCAGAATACACATTTTTAAAAAGTGTTCATGGAGCATTTTAACTAGATACACCAAGGTAGGCCATAAAACAAATCTCATTAAATTAAAAAGAATTCAATTTATGCAAAGTATGTTTTCTGACCATAATGCATTTAAGTTAGATATTAGTAACAAAAATGTCCATGGAAAAGTCCCAAGTATTAGGAAACTAAATACATACTTCTAGATAACCCAGGAATTAAAAGAGAAATAAAAAAGGAAATAGTAAGTTCTTTGAACTGAATGAAAGGGAAAATACAAATCAGAATTTATGGGGTACAGCTAAAGCAATCCTTAAGGAGAAATTTATAGCACTAACCTATATTAGAAAAGAAGAAAGTTCTCAATTCAGTGTCCAGTTCCCACCTTAAAACACTGGAAGAAGAGCAAATAAAGCAAGCAATTAAAAGAATGGAAATAGAAATATTGCAATAGAATACAGAAAAATTATTGAAACCAAAGGCTAATTTTTGGAGAAGATTGATTTTATTAATAAACCTTTAACTAGAATGACCAGAAATAAGAGAAGATACCTATTGCTAATATCAAGAATGAGAGGCCAGCACCAACCTGTATAATTTTATTAACCAATGTCATCCCAATAAATTCAATAAAAAAAGAATGAGAGAGGCAACATCACTACAGATTCTACAGATATTAATAAGATAATAAGTGAACATTATGAACAACTTTTTGCTGATACATTTGACAACGTAGGTGAAATGGACAAAATCTTTAAAAGACACAAATAAGGAAAGCTTGCTTAAGAATAGACAGATAACTGGAATAACTTAATTTCTATGAAAGATATTGGTGGTATAGTTAAAAACCTTCCCAAATGGCCTTACTAGTGAATTCACCAAACATTTAAGAAATAAATATGTATTCTACATGAACTCTTACAAAAAAATTGAAGAGGAGAGAATATTTCCCAATTCATTCTATGAAGCCTGCATTACCATAACACTAAAATCAAAGACATTACAAGAGAACTATAGATCAGTGTTTCCTATGAACATAGAATAATTCTAAAAATTTTAGCACACTGAATCTAACAACATATTAAAAGGATAATACATCACAACCAAATGGTTTAAATATTTGAAAAAAATAAATGTAACTCACCACAGTAGCAAACTAAAAAAGGAAAATATGATAAGCTCATAGATGCAGAAAAGCATTTGTCAAAACACAACATCTATTCATGATTTTAAAAATAAGACAAACTAGAGAGACATGGAGAGTCAGAGGGAAGAGAATTTGGAGGTTGGGAGGCCAGGGAGGATGTTATAGACAAAGTTAAAGTGAGAGATGCTGAAGATCTGAGTAAAGACAGTGGCCGTGAGAATGAGAGGAGGAAAAGAACCCGACTGATATTTCAGAGGTAGAATTGATAGAACTTGGTGACAAATTAGTCATTGAGGGTTAGAGGGAAAGAAGAGTCAAATAACCTCAAGATGTCAAAGTGTGAGTATTTGGGTGGAGGTAATGCTGTTATACCTTAGAGACATAGAAGACAATGATATCTGCATTTGTAGGGGGCCTCGTCCCAAGTGGGTGGAAGGAGACTTAGGATAGTAAGTTCCGTTTTGAGTTATCTGTTGGGGGCCTGTGGAGATGCCCAGTGAACAACTGGAACCAGTGAAGAGAAACCTTGTTAATGATGACATTCATGTGTACCTGTACAAAGGACCAGCCAGTTAACAGTCTTGGTCTAGTTCTGATTCAACAAGTCAGAATTTGTTAATATTTCTCCAAATTTTTTGCTGGTTGTGAAGTCTTATGGCCGTGATCTAATGAGCTCCCAATTTTCTAGGTCTTAGTCTTTTGCAGCAGAAGGGAAATGAGGATTTCAGGTTGCTAGTGGCCCACCTGAGGGATAGTTGAGAGGCAATGAGGAGTCTCATGCCTGACAGTACATGTTAGGAGGAGAAAGATGGAACTGAAACTGGAATGATGGGTGTTTCTGGAGGAGGGCTGGTGGTAAGCTCTTGCATTATTTATCTCAGCTCTCTTTTTCTCTGCAGTGGCTATCAGTGCAGCTGAAGACACAGGTCATCCCCACCTTGTCTTCTCCCAGGAAGGGAGGTATGTGAAAAATGGAGCACCCGCCAATTCTAGGCCATTACTTTCTACAGCATGGAACTACTTTACTGGATGGAGGACTCCTCAGCAGAACACACACTTTGTGGAGAAATTTCAACACTTACCATGTGTTTTGGGAAAAAACGTTTTCACTTCAGGGAAACATTACTGGGAAGTTGAGAACCGAGATACCCGGGAGATTGCTGTGGGGGTGTGTCAGGAGGACGTCATGGGGATTGTTGATAACGCAGAAATGTCTCCTCATATGGGCATCTGGGCTATTTGTTGGAGTCCTGCTGGCTATTGGCCCCTAACAGGCTCCCCTGTGAGTCCCACCAAGCTAGAGCCAGCTCTCCACCGGCTAGGCATTTTCCTAGATTATGGGGCTGGAGATATCTCATTCTACAATGCTGTGGATGGAGTGCACCTACACACTTTTTCTTGTTCTTTTGTCTCATGTCTCCGGCCGTTTTTTTGGTTGAGCCCATTAGCATCTTTAGTCATCCCACCAGTGACTGGTGGAAAGTGATCATGGCTATTCTTCCCTGGCCCAAGAATCCCTACCTATGTCCCAGGGACACCCATTTCTTGGCCCTCTTCTTTAACTTCATAGTGATCCTTCATAGTACATCAGTACTATCCATTCAGAACTCCAATTTTGTGTTTTGTTCATCTCCCTGTATGTCCTGTAGAAAGACAGATATGGCAGATCCTGTTGGTTGCCTTTCTAGCCACTTGCCCCACTTCTCAGCTTCTCTTCTGGATCTTTCTAATTGAACTGTTTGGTGTCCACCCTCTATGTGCTTCAGGAGAAGCAGTCCCATGTGAGGTAATTCTGGCCAATGAGATAGGTTGGGAAGTTTTCCAAGGTGGGGAAACTTTCTGGGGAATATTTTTGTAGCTTCTAAAAAGAGGTATTTGGAAAGCCACAGCTCTTTTCTGATATTAGCAGCTGTCTTGGAACTGAGGAGAGTACAGTAACAGTGGAAAGGAAGAAAAAACATGGTCGTTGCTGGCATCATCAAACTGTTGGAATTTCCCTAATCCCAAACTACTTGTTATCTGAGATTATTGCTCCCTTTTTGTATGAGGCGATTTTAGTTGCATTTTGGTTACTTGCCGTCTGAAGTGTCCTAACTGGTGCTATAGGCACATAGCGTGGACATCCCACTGTTGAGGCTTATCTCATTTTTTTCTGAAACTTGACAAATGTATGGAATCCACATTCACGTCAATTGCCTAATTCCTCTTTCCAGTAAGTACTATATCCTTCACTTTTCTGTATCAGAAAACTGAGGCAGTCTTCTCTGACTCTGCCCATGCTACTACTCTCTTCACCTGACCAGGTCTCAGCCGTCAAGTGTTGATTATGCTGTCTGTCTGTTAAAATCATAGGTTGTATATACAAGTTTATTAATATAGTGGAAATGTTGAAAAACTTTTAAGTATTTACACTGTGCTAGCCTCTTCACATAATGCTTTCATATGACTCTTGTAACAGCTTGGTGAGATGGAGATTAAAGTCCTATTTTTACAAGTGAGAAAACAAACCTTTAGAGTAACTCACTAATTATTGCTTAGCTGGCAAATGGGAGTGTTGGGATTAAATTTAGGTCTGTTTGAGATGAAAGCCACTTTTTTCTACTCTGCATTTATTTGTAAGTATTTATTGAATGCAGATTGTAGGTCAGCATAAATTTGTTTCTTATTTTCTTACATGTTTTTATCCTATATATGTATTTTTCTCTTTACCTTTATACTCTCAATTGTAAGCACTCAAGAGGATTGTGGAAGTTACTGGATAGTTATTTTAAAAATAATGATTGTTGCTCTCGTTATAAAAGTTGTGCACTACTTATAGAAAATTTGGAATGTACAAAGTGTGTAAAGAAAGTCATCAGTGGTCCCACTATTACTAACATGTTAATGTGTTTTCTCCTAGATTTTCAATAGATTTTCTGGCAGTGATTTAACAAGGCTTCTTTCAAAACTTCTAGCACCCTCCCTAACTCTTCTCCCCCTTCCTGTGTCCCAGCCCATTCTGGCTTATCTTCCTATTCAGCCAGGCCAATACGATTTCATTTAATGCTTTCTGCTGAGTTCTCCTTAACTCTCCAAGTTACTTGAGGTTATGAGTTGAATGTGTCCTCCAAAAAGATATGTTGAAGTCCTACCTGTGAATATGACCTTATTGGGACATTAAGTTGAGATCATTAGGGTAGGACTAACCCAATGTGACTGGTATTCTTATAATTAGAGGGAAATTTGTAAACACATACACACACACACGAAATGCCATGTGAAGACATGGAAGATGGCTATAGGAGAGATTGGAATTGTCAAGCTAAAGAATGCCTGGGCTGCTAGAAGCTGGGAAAGGAAGGAAGAATCCTCCTCTAAAAGCTTCCAAGAGAGCAGGGTCCTGCCCACACCTTAATTTTGGACTTCTGGCCTCCAGACTGTGAGACAATAAATTTCTGTGGTGTTAAGCCAACCAGTGTGTGGTACTCTTTAATGGCAACCCTAGGAAAGTAATAGGTTCCATCAGGACTTCTTCTAGTCCCCGCCTTGTTAATTTCCAGTCCTTGGGAAACTTATCAATACCTTTACTCCTCTCTTTGTTCTGGGCTGTTGAACCAGGTTGATTGGCTCTGCTCAAAGTCTTACTCTGACTTAAAGAGGGCTCTTTGAGCTGCTTGGTAAACAGACTTCAATTTTTGATCCCTTAACTTCCTTTTATATCTCTGGTGGCAGTGATTCCAAGCTTTTTCTTCTTTTCTCAAGCTTTCATGAGCTGCCTTTCATACCACTCTAGCTGGGGTAAAACTTTACTTCTACCTATCTTAGGTTTTCAGATAGGATTCTAACAAAAAATTAACAAGAAAAAGAACAGTTTATTAACACATGCAGCACACGACACTTGAGAAACTAAAATGAAGAGTAGCTCAAATTGGAGGCTTAGCATTCTGACTTACATAGTATCTTCAACAAAGACCAATAAATTTGTGGAGAAATAACAGGACAAAGGAAAGCAGTGTTAGCCTCCCCAGGGTGGCAGGTTGCAGAAAGGTAAATATATGTGAGGAAACTAATGGAGTAGTTTGTTTGCAGATTCTTCTGGTGCTGTGTCTGGGTTAAGAGGCTGCCTCCAGTAAAAGGAGAATTTATATCTTGCCTTTAGAAAAGGGGGGGGTGCTTTTCCTGGATTTTCTGCTGCTTATTTGTCTCAGTTCAACATAACTTACATGTTAGGCATATTTTGGGGTGACACATTAGGGTCCTTTACTACTTATTGCAAAGAATTTGCTTCTTTTACTGAGAAAATTTTTTTTTCTGGTACTGTACCCAATTCTTTGTTCTTTTTTTTGAGTCTTGATATTGGCCCCGCTCATATCCTGAGTATGGGATGGGACCCATGTGTTGTATTTACTAAAACTCAAATAAGCTTTTCTGATGTACAAACAGGATTGAGAATAAACTTGTAATAGCTTTCAATTTTACTTGGAGGTTTCTCTGAGTCTTTACTATGTTAAATGTATTACCTGACTCATTAGGAGAGGTATTTATTATGTAGCCTTAAGAAAGCTTATTTCACCACAGACACTTTAGCTTTGGGAGCAGAAATTAACACTTCCCCAAAAAGTTTGACAATGACTTTTTTTAAAAAAATCCTCACTGGAGGATATTCTTTTTCTTCTTTTTTAATATATTTTATTGATTTTTTTTTACAGAGAGGAAGGGAGAGGGATAGAGAGTTAGAAACATCGATGAGAGAGAGAGAGA
>NW_005360353.1:18435-20345 GCF_000412655.1 Myotis brandtii | reverse complement strand
CCTTGACCGGAATCGAACCTGGGACCTTTCAGTCCGCAGGCCGACGCTCTAGCCACTGAGCCAAACCGGTTAGGGCTGGAGGATATTCTTTTCCATTGATTTTTAGAGAGAGTGAAAGGGAGGGAGAAGGAGAGAGGAGAGAGAAACATGGACTGGTTCTGGTTGCCTCCCCAGTGGGGTGCCCTGAACTGGGGAGGGGAGAGTAAACCCACAATCAGGTACATGCCCTTGATGGGGAATCTAACCCTTCAGTCTGTGGGTTAATGCTCTGATCACTGAGCAAATCTGGCCAGGGCTGACAATGATCATCCTACACTTTCTCCAGGTGATCTTGACCATCTCAGATTTCAACCTAGACTTGTGCTGCACAGCCCCCAAAGTTGGTGATGCGTGCTTTGGTTCTGTAAACTACTCATGCTGTGTGATCCTGAATAGGGCTCTGTTAAAGTCGTTTCTCCCCCTGGAGACTGAGCTTTTGTTATGGAAAACACTCTGGGAACATTTTCCAATGATTTCTAGTCCTCTTTTTCCTGCCAGAGCCATGAA
The DNA here is from genome assembly GCF_000412655.1 of Myotis brandtii. Classification (NCBI taxonomy): domain Eukaryota; kingdom Metazoa; phylum Chordata; class Mammalia; order Chiroptera; family Vespertilionidae; genus Myotis; species Myotis brandtii. Next base: position 19,799 of record NW_005360353.1, on the reverse strand, counting down.
GGGGATCATTTTCAACTTTTCTCTGAGAATTTGATGCGGTTTCTGGAGGTAGAACTCATGAATATGTGCCCCCTCTCCAAAACTGCAACTCTTAAGTTTCTCACTCAAGCCAATCCACTCAACTTTTGTCAAATCTACCATTTAAGTTTATGGCTTTGGTAGATTTTGCTTCAGGTAAGTGGATCTGAGCTTCAACTCTGGATCTGTCTACCCAGATTTTGGGGTGGCAATTTGCCAGGCAGCCTCAGTTCTCTGCTGGGTCCAAGAAACGCCATTGCTTTTCAGCTTTCTCATCTTTTTTTTTTTTTTTTTAAGGATATGAGTTATAACTTCCAAATTTTGTACATGTTGGATCTGAAACTGGAAGTCTACTATCATAATATTAGAATAGGTTTCTTGTAGACCTCTGTAATGGTTAATTTTGACTGGGCTAATGGATATCCAGATAGCTGTAAAACATTATTTATAGGTGTGTCTGTGAGGGTGTTTCCAGAAGAAATGAACATGTGAATCAATAGACTAATTAAAGAAGATTGCTCTTACCAATGTGGATAAATATCATCTAATCATTTGAGAGTCTGAATAGAACAAAAAGGGAGAGGGAGGACAAATGTGTTCTCTGCTTCAGCTGGGACATCCATCTTCTCCTGCCATTGGACATTGGTGCTCCTGGTTCTTAACCTTCAGGTTTGGACTGACATGTATACCATTGGTCTCTTGAATTTTTGGCCTTTGGACTCTAGCTGGAACTTACACCATTAGTCCCCATGGTTCTCAGGACTTTGGACTCCAACTGAATTATACCACCATCTTTACTGGTTCTCTAGCTTGCAGACAGAGGACTGTGGAATGTAGTCTTCATGATCATGTGAGTCAATGGCCAATGATCCATCCTATTGCTTCTGTTTCCCTGATCAATACAATCTCATATAGTTGGGTCTTACTTTTTTTAAAAATCCAATCTGTCAATTTTTAACTATTATTCTTAAATCATTCACCTTTAAATTTATTGTTTGTATAATGTATTGTTTGTATAGTATACTATCTTGGGGTGGGGGCATTCGGGGAGTGGTCAATGGGGGAAAAAGGAAACTTATGTAATACTTTAAACAATAAAGAATTTAAATAAAAAAAATTGTATGGATTGAAAAAAAAGTATGAGGAGAAACCAAGATGGCGGCATAGGTAAACACCGGAAATTGCTGCCTCCCAAAACAAATTCAAAAATACAACTAAAAGACAAAATGGACATCATCCAGAACCACAGGAAGGCTGGCTGAGTGGAAATTCTACAACTAGAAGGAAAGAGAAAAGCACACTGAGACTCAGAGGAGGTGCGGAAGTAAAGTGCAGAGGTATGGAGG
>NW_005360353.1:2997-16370 GCF_000412655.1 Myotis brandtii | reverse complement strand
AAAAAAAGTATGAGATATCTTAACAGCAAAGGCAAGTGAATCCTTCATTGTATACCATTACACTTGATGGCACAACTAGTCTAGGATTCTATGAGCTGCCCTTGGACACTCCTAATAAATTATTATTATTAAAAATATATACTATCTTGCTAGCTGTTCTCTATTAGTTTCATTTCTTCTATGTTTCTTTTTCCCTTTTTTTTGCCTTCTCTAATTTTGCTGAGCATTTTTGAAAAATCATTTTATCTCCTGTATATACTTATTAAACTTTTAAAAACCTTTTTCATTATTGCCATAGGGTTTACATTTTGAAGTGTGAATCTACCTTCAAATAATGTCACTTCATGTCTGGTGAAAGATGAAAACAATATGACCTTGATTCCCAGTACTTGTTCGATTGTTACACATTTCACTTCTGCATATGCAATAAATATCAACACATGGTTACTATTACTACTTTAAACACTTACTAGCTTTAAACATCTGGTATGTTGAAAGTGTAAGGGGGGTGTAATGACAATGTGGAAAAAAGACACAATGAAGAAACCCAGGTAACTGAGGACGTATAAGATACTTTGGAAAGATATTTCATAGAATACCCATGCTGATGAATTAGCAGCTATAGACTACATCCATAGGCATCCAAGAGAGACTCACAGGAAAGATTGAGAAAATCACTGCTCCTCTGGAGTCTGGATGCTTAGTACAGCCTTCATTTCTTGTTGACTTGGCCTCTAAGAATGTAGGAGGTAGGTAATTCTAAAGTGAAAACGATTTTTAGAGTCAAAGGGATTAGGGTCCTCTGAATAAAATTGAAAGCACACTTATCTGCTCTTCCTCACAGTTTTGCCATTATTATATGGTGTAGACCTACAGAATGTTTCTTGACAGATCATCCTGGCTTTGTTTTTTCATTTAGCATGACCCACACCTTTCAGGTCTTGCTTCTTCAACCATTGTAAAAATCTGACTTTAATTGAACTGTCTAATTTATACTTAATGATATAATTGGTATAGTTGAGTTTAAATCTACCATGTTTTTAAACATTTTGCTTTCTGATGCAAGATTGGTTCAGTATCTGCCAATTAATTAACATGATACACAACATAAACAAAATGAAGGATAAAAATCACATGATCATATCAATAGCTGCATAAAAAGCATTTGACAAAGTCCAGCAGTCATTTATGATAAAAACTCTCAGCAAAGTGGGAATAGAGAGTGATAGATCCTCCCTTCCCCCAACTGGTAGGTGGAATATGATGTAACCTGCAGCCCGGAAATATCTGAGTGACTAACCATGTACCTTATATGGGCTATACACTGGACCACCAATCCACACATACCAAACACCCTAAGCCCTTGTCCTATGTGGACCATACAGTAAGCCACCAATCAGTGTGCGCCAAGTACACTAAGCCCGCACCCCTTCCCATTCTGCCCATCAAAAGGCGTGCCCACCTCTGCACGTGCTGCTGTTCTCCCCTTGTGAGACAGCCGGGCAGGTCCTTCTCCTCTAATAAAGCCTGTAGTCCTGGTTTTCAGTCTCTGTCTGATTTTTCAGAGAGAACATACCTCAATGTAATAAAGGCTATATATGACAAATCCACAGCTAACATCATACTCAACCAGGGTAAACTAAAAACGTTTCCCTTAAGATCAGGAACAAGACAAGAATGTCAATTTCACCATTCTTATTCAACATAGTCCTGGAAGTCCTAGTCATAGCAACCAAACAAGAAGAAATGAAAAGCATCTACATTGGAAAGAAGTAAAACTGTCATTATCTGCAGATGGCATGATATTGTATATAGAAACCCTAAAGATTCCACCAAAACACTACTAGAACTGATAAATGAATTCAGTAATTTAGCAAGATGCAAAATAAATATTCAGAAATCAGTTGCATTTTTTTTACACCAGAAGGGGAAACTAAGAAAACAATCCCATTTACAATTGCACCAAGAAAGGTAAAATACCTAGAAATAAATTTAACCAGGGAGGTAAAAGACTTATACTCAGAAAACTATGAGACACTGAAGAAAAAATTGAAAAAGATACAAATAATTGGAAGCACATGCCATGTTCATGAAAAGAAGGAATTAACATCATTAAAATGTCCATACTACACAAAGAAATCCATAGATTCAACACAATTTCTTTAAAAATATCAATGGCATTTTTCATGTAGATCAAATAATTCAAAAATTTATATAGAACCACAAAAGACTGAATAGCCAAGCAATCTTGAGAAAGAAGAACAAAGTTGAGGTATCACACTATCTGCTATCAAACTATACTACAAGGCCATAGTAATCAAAACAGCATGGTACTCAAATAAAAACAAACATATAGATTAATGGAACACAATAGAGAGCCCAGAAATACACCCACACCTATATGGGCAACTAAAATTTCACAAAGGAGGCAAGAACATACCATGGGGTAAAGACAGTCATTCAGTAAATGACGTTGGGAAAATTGGATAGATACATGGCAAAAATAAAACTAGACCATCTTCTTGCACCACATACAAGAACAAACTCAAAATGGATTAAAGACTGAAACATGACAAAACCATTAAACTAGAAGAAAACATATAAGGTAAAATCTATGGCATCGCTTTTAGCAATAGTTTTTTCTGATAAATCTCCTCAGTTAAGGAAAACAACAAAAACATGAACAAAGGAGATTACATCAAACTAAAAAGTTTTTGCACAACAAAGGAAACCATCAGCAAAACAAAAGGACATCCTGAATGGAAGAAGGTATTTGCCAATGATACATCCAATAAGGGGTTAATACCGAAAATTTATAAAGAACTCATACAACTCAACAACAACAAAATCCAATTAAAAAGTGGGCAGAGGACCTGAGTAGACACTTCTCCAAGGAAGTGTCTATAGACATATGAAAAGATGCTCTACGTCACTAATCATCATAGAAATGCAAATTAAAACCACAATGAAATATCTCATAGTTGTCAGAATTGCTATTATCATTAAATCAACAAACAACAAGTGTTGGCAAGGATGTGGAAAAAAGGGAACCCTCTTGTACTGTTGGTGGGAATGCAGATTGGTGCAGCTACTATGGAAAATAGTATGGGGGGGGTCCTCAAAAAATAAAAATAGAATTGCCTTATGACCCCATGATTCCACTTCTGAAGAAACTCCAAAACTTGAATATATGCATATCTATGTTTACTAAAGCATTGTTTACAATAGCCAAGATATGGAAGCAACCCAAGTATCCATCAACAGACAAATGGGTAAAAAGTAGTGGTACATACACACAAGGGACTCTGCCATATAAAAGAATGAAATCTTACCATTTGTGAATTTCTTGCATGCTTTACAATGTATTTCCTGTAGTTCATATAAATAATAAAGTATTTAGAATATTATAACAAATATAATTTTCAAAGCATAATTTAAAGTTTTTAAACATCCAACAGTATATTAATTGGACTAATGAGAGGGCACGATCCTCTCGTGGCAAAGCCACGTGCAAGTCCCAGCACAATAATAGCCCAAGGCTATAGTTGTAAGCTTGATCTTACGGTTCAAATCTGTGGTCCCACGTGGCTGAGTGATATGGGCTGAGGGAGGTTCAGCAAGTAAACAAAGCTTGATCAGGTGCATGTAATTGAGTAGATTCGAAACCAGCGAGAACGTGCCCTTACTTTGCGTGGAGGAATCTGGCTATAAAATAAAGACTCGGCTTGCAGGCTGTGGTGCTGTCTCTCCATTAAGAGAGCAGCATCCCACCTAGACCCAGCTTTCTTCTCTTGTCTGTCTTTTCTAAAACCTTCACCGCCCTCCCTCAGGTTCAACCATGGCCATGCCATCTTGGCACATATGGCGCCCAACGTGGGGCTGAGTATGGGGAACAGGTGCCTGAGTTCAGGTTCACCCTTGGCAATACTGGCTTGGCACACCTAGCCGCAAAGAAAGGGGCTGACAAGTATAGTCTTCCCAGTGATCAGGAAAGTGAAATGGTTTGTTAAACAAAAACACTATCTCTGCCTCAAAAAGATATCAAACTTCATAGTTTATTGAGGAGGAAGGAGGGAGAAAGAAAAGAATGCAGCATTCACTGATTTGGGATACCAAGTTTAATGGTATCCCAAATACCATTAAGAATTTTACACATACTGTGTTTAGTTTATTTTTTTCAAAGTTAAAGCATTAAAAGGTACTTTATAGACATTTATTTATTTTATATACTAGAGGCCCAGTGCACGAATTCATGCACAGGTGGGGTCTGGCTGGGCCCCTCCCCCATCAGGGCCGATAGGGCCAGGCCGGCCAGGGGGAGGGGCCGCAGGCAGTTGGCGGGCGGTCCCCGACCCTAGGGATTGTTTCTCTACAGTTAATTGGCCCTGGGAGAGAATACTCTCATGTTATCGTTAAAGCCACACTCCCCAAAATATATGATTCCCCTGATCCCTGCAAACCAACTCCAAACAAAGTCCTTTGGGAATGCTTATCTCATTGCACACAGTACAGCATAATTAGCATTTTAAGAAATGGTTTCCAGCAGAGAATCAGGATGTCCTCTGGGTTGGAATCCCTGATGTCATATATGTAATGTCCTTAATTTTCCCCAGCTGACATCTTAGGTTCTCAGGGGTAGGCTTACAAATGCATTATTTCTCACTCAAGGCACTGTCTTCTTAGCTTTACACCTCCTTCCCTACTTAGTAAAATATGAATTTGGCTCTAGCACTGGTGTTTTTAGAATAACCCCCTTCCTAAATGTTTCCTCAGCAGCAATGATAGGGATTATAATGAGGACACATTGGCCTGACATGAGCAATCATGAAGGAAGAGGAGCATCATCAGTGAGAAATAATGCATTTGTAAGTCTATCCCTTGCTTCAGTGGTGCTTTGTGCCACTGAGTCTGGCCCTTGAGTGTGTCACTTATGGATGTGAAGAGTTATAATCTGGCATGGTCTGAAAATGACCACTGGGTACACTGGCTCTTGGGTTTCCAGGGAGGTGTAAAGTAAGCCACTGCCTGGGGCCACCCAGCAGGAGCTACAGAGAGATCTTCAGATTCCTCCTCTTTATGTTGGGTTTGGCAGTGCCCAGATGATGCCCAGCTGTGAAGTTAAGGCAGGCTGGTGCTGGTGCCTGGTCTTGGGCCTTTTATTGATAGGTTTGGGGCTTCTTGACCCAGCTGCAGCTTTTCTAACAGGTTTTAGCCTGAGCAAGGACAGGCCATTTTATGCAAAAGCCACTGCACTCAGCTTGTTGTAAATTGGTGGGGTCTTAGGGAATCACTAGGGTGGAGCAAACAGAAATGGCTGCCAGTCAGCCCTGCAACCAGGGAGGTCCCAGCATAGGAACAATGACCATTGTGAGCACCTCCATCTGGGAGAAAGTAGCCCCTGAGTTCCTGCCCGGATGCCAGACAGTTCAATTCCTCCTTGTATGGGCCTGGGTCCTGCAGAACCTCACCCTGGTGCTGGAGCTCAGAGGAAGTGTGAGCTTGTAAGTTCAGTTTATGTGCTGGCCTTTTAAGAGAAGCAGCTGGGTATCCAGCAGCCTCTGTGTCACTGAGCCCCAATCTGCACAGGTTTTTATAGTCTGTAGTTCTTACTGCCTATGGGGACTTCTTTTCCCAGCTGTGGGACCCTGGGCTGGGGGTCTGGTGTGGGGCTGGGACCCCTTCCTCCTCCGGGTGGCCTCCAAGAGATGATCTCCCTCCCGATTAAAAAGTAGCACATGTGGGTGCCTGACCAGCCCGTACCTTGCCTCCACACCTCCTACCAGTCTCAGTGTGCTTTCTTCTTTAATTCTCTATTTGTAGGACTTCCATTCAGCTAACTTTCTGGTAGTTATGGATGATGGTTGCTCTGTATTTTAGTTGTAATTTTTAAAAATATTTTATTGATTTTTTTACAGAGAGGAAGGGAGAGGGACAGAGAGCCAGAAACATCAATGAGAGAGAAACATCGATAAGCTGCCTCCTGCACACCCCCCATCGGGGACGCGCCCGCAACCAAGGTACATGCCCCTGACCGGAATTGAACCTGGGACCCTTCAGTCCACAGGCCGACGCTCTATCCACTGAGCCAAACCGGTCAGGGCTTAGTTGTAATTTTGATGTGGTTGTGGGAGGCAGCGAATACAGGTGTTTGCCTATACCACCATGTTGGTTCTCCTCCTATTCTTCATTTTTTGGGGGAATTTCCAGACTTTTTTCCATAGTTGCTGTACCAGTCTACATTCCCACTAGCAGTCAATAAGGGTTTGCTTTTCTCCACAACCTCTCCAACCCTTGTTATGATTTGTCTTGTTGATAGTAGCCATTTTAACAGGTGTGAAGTGATATCTCATTGTAGTTTTGATTTATATTTTCCTAATAGCTAATGAAGTTGAATGTCTTTTCATCTATCTGTTGGCCATTTGTATGTCTTCTTAGGAGAGGTGTCTGTTCAGGTCCTTTGCCCATATTTTTTGTTTTGTTAATCCTCACCTGAGGATATTTTTTCCATTGATTTTTTAGAGAGAATGGAAGGGAAGGTGAGAGACATAGAGAAACATTGGTGTGAAAGAGGCACATCAATTGGTTGCCTCCCACACATGTCCCAACTAGGGCCAGGGACTGAGCCTGTAACCAAGATATGTACCCCTTGAACAGAATCGAACCTGAGACCCTTCAGTCCATAGGCCAACACTCAAACCACTGAGCCAAACCAGCTAGGGCTGCCCATTTTTTAATTGAATTGTCTCTTTGTTTGGTGTTGAGTTATATGAGTTCTTTATACTATATTTGGATATTAACCCCTTGTCAGAGCGATTGTTTGCAAATATCTCCTCCCATTCAGTTGGCTGCCCTTTTATTTTGTTGTTGGTTTCTTTTGCTATGCAGAAGCTTTTATGTTTTATATAGTCTCATTTATTTATTTCTGCCTTTCCTTCCCTTTCTGTTGGGGTCAAATTCATAAAATGTTCTCCATGACTAAGGTCCATAAATTTAATACCTATGTTTTCTTCTATGTTATTTATTATTTCAGATCTTATATTAGGTCTTTGACCCATTTTGAATTAAATTTTCTACATGAGGGCAAACTGTAATCTAGTTTGAATATGACAAACAACTAGGGTGGGATATACTGGTAGTAAGTGCCTGCCTCTATTATTTGACTTCTTTTTTATGGATATGGCACATGGGAAAACCCTCAGAAGGGCATTAGAGACTAGATCTTCCTCAGACTGTATTCTCAAAAGGGTTGGATGGAAAGGGGCTGAGAAATGTGGGTTTCAAGATGGAAAATAAGGCAGAACACCCTAGGGATTGTTTCTCTACAGTTAATTGGCCCTGGGAGAGAATACTCTCATGTTATCGTTAAAGCCACACTCCCCAAAATATATGATTCCCCTGATCCCTGCAAACCAACTCCAAACAAAGTCCTTTGGGAATGCTTATCTCATTGCACACAGTACAGCATAATTAGCATTTTAAGAAATGGTTTCCAGCAGAGAATCAGGATGTCCTCTGGGTTGGAATCCCTGATGTCATATATGTAATGTCCTTAATTTTCCCCAGCTGACATCTTAGGTTCTCAGGGATAGACTTACAAATGCATTATTTCTCACTGATGATGCTCCTCTTCCTTCATGATTGCTCATGTCAGGCCAATGTGTCCTCATTATAATCCCTATCATTGCTGCTGAGGAAACATTTAGGAAGGGGGTTATTCTAAAAACACCAGTGCTAGAGCCAAATTCATATTTTACTAAGTAGGGAAGGAGGTGTAAAGCTAAGAAGACAGTGCCTTGAGTGATCTAAAATAGCAGAAAACGAAAAACAGATGTTCTTTCAACTCTGAACTCATTGATGATTAATCTGGTATTAAATTTAACTTTTTAATCCGGTAGTGTTAATGGAAATTCTTGTTCTCTTTAAAAAAAAATTTAAGTGGATTTCAGAGAGGAAAGGAAATACATTAGTGATGAGAGGGAATCGTTGATTGGCTGCCTCTTCCACGCCCCTACTGGGGATCAAGCCCGAAACCCTGCTTGTGCCCTGACCAGGAATTCAACTGTGACGGCCTGCTTCATAGGTCAATGCTTATCCACTGAGTCACACCGGCCGGGCGATTAATGGAAATTCTTATTGCCTAAGCTCTCGTTGCTATTTTGGGATGGAGAGGCAGCTCATATATATGTTTAGAGGCAGAGAAAGTATATGTTTGATTCAAAGACCCAAATAATAGAGGTTAAAGAAGTTCAGTTACTTAATCTGTTCTGATGTGTGCTGATGGAGTTCAAAATCTGAGCACAGATTGCAAGAACATTACAGAATTACATGTCCTGTATACTTGTACTCTCCTAGTGATGCTCTGTCACTAGGATAATTAGTGCAAACGATGACTGTGTAAGGACAATATCTTCTATGCCATTCCACCAGTGAATGGGGATTTCCAGGGTCAGAGAAGCAAGAGTGATGAGCACTTCCTCATCAGTAGCCAATGTGTGAGTCAGTGTGGGCCTATCCTGCCCTTTCCACTTCACTTACATACTTGTTCTGCCTATAAGTCTCTGCCAGAAAAGTTCAGGTGAGGTCATGTTGGGGGTTGAGGTATCCAGGAACTAGATTAGACACTAGGGCATCCTTGGCATTGTCAGCTTATCTCCCCATCCCTTAAGCCAGAGGGGGATATTTGGTCAGTCCATGAGGAAAGCTTCCTGAGAAGACAGAAGAAAAAAGTTACTCGAGAGCCACAAAACAGAATGGGAAATTATTAGAACAGTTGCTTAAGGGAGGAAGAGAGACATGAATCAGATGATGAAGAAATTTACTCTGTGGAGATTTACAGAGAAAGATGGAAACTAGTGAAGAAAGGAATAGGTAAGTATATGGATACCTAACTAAGTGGGTTGTAGGGAAAGTTGGGCTGTTAGTCCACAAGAAGCTGAGTTAGAAATAACAGTGTGAGGTGAAAGCCAAAAAACATGAAATGCTAGTTGCATTAATGAGAAGACAGGTAGTAAATGTGAATTTTTTCTTTAAAATTTATTTTTATTAATTTCAGAGAGGAAGGAAGAGGGGGAGAGAGAGATAGAAACATCAATGATGAGAGAGAATCATTGATTGGCTGCCTCCTGCATGCCCCATACTGGGGATCGTGCCCACAACCCAGGCATGTGCCCTTGACTAGAATCGAACCTGGGACTCTTCAGTCTGCAGGCCAATGCTCTATCCATTGAGCCAAACCAGCTAGGGCTTTTTTGTAATTTTTAAATTAAATTTATTTTTTAATTGAATGTATTAGGATGACATTGGTTAATTACATTATATAGGTTTCAGGCATACAATTCTACAATACCTCATCTGTATATTGTATTGTGTGTTTACCACCCCAAGTCAAGTCTCCTTCCATCACCATTTATCCCTCCCATTACCCTCTTCTACCTTCTGCCACCATCCCTTCTCTCTGGCAATCACCATACTGTTGTCTGTCCATGAGTCTTTCTTTTTTCTCTTTGTTTAACTCCTTCACCCTTCTCACCCAGCCCCAACCCCCTGTTATCTGTATCCATGAGTTTATCATTGTGTTGTAGTATAGTTTGAAGCCAGAGAATGTGATATCTCTTGCTTCATTCTTTTTGCTCAGATTGCTTTGACTAGTCAGGATCTTTTGTAGTTTCATACAAATCTGATGATGTTTTTGTTCTATTTCTTTAAAAATGTTATTGGGATTTTGATGGGGATTGCATTAAATCTGTATATTGCTTTGGGTAATATGGATATTTTAAACTATGTGATTCCTCCAATCCATGAACACAATATCTTTCCATTTCATTGTGTCTTTTTCAATCTCTCTTAATAATGCTTTATAGTATATAGGTACTTTACATACTTTGTTAAGTTTATTCCTAAGTATTTTATTATTTTTGTTATAATTTCAAAAGGAATTATTTTTTCATTTCTTTTTCTGATACTTTATTCTTAGTATACAGGAATGCAGTTTATTTTTGAAAATTGATTTTGTATTTTGCAACTTTATTGTATTGTTTCTAATAGTTTTTTTGTGTGTGTGTGTGGAGTCTTTAGGGTTTTCTACATGCGGAATCATGTCATCTGCAAAAAAGTGACACTCTTACTTCTTCCTTCCCAATTGACTTTTATATCTTTCTCTTGCCTGATTGCTCTGGCTAGGACTTCAAGTACTGTGTTGAATTAAGAGTGGTAAGAGTGGATATCCTTGTCTTGTTCCTGATCCTAAAAATAAGCTTTCAGTTCTTTGCCATTGAGTATGTTATTGGCTGAGGGTTTATCTTATATAACCTTTATTATGTTGTGGTAATTTCCTTCTATTCCTATATTATTGAGTGTTTTAATCATAAATGGATGTTGTATCTTATCAAATGTTTTTTCTACACCTAGTGATAAGATTACATGATTTTTAGCCTTTGTTTTATTAATGTGGTGTATTACATTGATTGATTTGTATATTTGAATCCATCCTTCTGCCCCTGGAATAAATTCCACTTGATTGTGATGTATTATTTTAAATGTATCATTGTATTCGATTTGCTAGCATTTTGTTTAGGATTTTTGTGTCTGTATTCATCAGAGATATTGCTCTGTAGTGTTCTTTATTTGTGTTATCCTCACCAGGTTTTGGTATCAGGGTTATTTTGGCCTCATAAAATGTGTTAGGAAGTATTGCCTCTTCAAATTTTTGGAAGAGTTTGAAAAGAATACGTATCAAATCTTCTTTGAATGTTTGGTAGAATTCACTAGTGAGGTCATCTGGTCCTGGACTTCCACTTTTTGGAGGTTTTTGATGGTTGTTTCAATTTTCTCACTGTTGATTGGTCTATTTAGATTTTCCATTTCTTTGTGATTCAGTCTAGGAAGGCTATATATTTTTAGGAATTTATCCACTTCTTCTAGGTTATTGAATTTGTTGGCATATAAGTCTTTCATAGTATTCTTTTTTAAAAAATACATTTTTTATTGATTTCAGAGAGAAAGAAAGAGGGAGAGAGAGAGAGAAACATCAATGATGAGAGATAATTCTTGATCGCCTGCCTCCTGCACACGCCACATTGGGATCAAACCTGCAACCCATGGCATATGTCCTGACCAGGAATCGAACCTTGATATTCTGGTCCATACCAGTAGTTCAATGCTCAGCCACGCCGGCCAGCCTTTCATAGTATTCTTGTACGATACTTTGTATTTCTGTGATGTCTGTAGTAATTTCTATGCTTTCATTTCTGATTTTATTTATTCCTGTAGGAATGCTCACTGCATCTCTTTGTTCCTCCCAGTTGAAGGGAGTTCCAGTGGCAGCCTGATTCTTCCCCTCTGTAGTGAGCCCCAGGCTGTGAGAGCCAGGCTACATCTCTGGCACCCTCTCAGCTCTTCTTCCTTCCCAAATCCCCAGTTTGCTCCCATTTGCCTACCTTCAGATGTTTCAGTGCTCAGGTCTCTCAGATGTATTTGTGCACTGAGCAGGGAATTCTTTGTTGAATTGTAGCTGTTAAAATTGTTGAAACTTCAGTGGGAGAGACCAGAGGACCTATCAGGAGTTATTCCTCTGAAGTCACTCCAAAGTTGGTTATTTTCAATAGAAGCAATTAAGCCTTTACAATATTGAAGTTTCTCTCCCTTTACTAACTGTGATTGAAAGAAGTAGGAGCCAAATGAATGGGGCATAATTTATCTTAAAAGGTGAAATTTTATGAGCTCCAAAGGGGAATTTAAAAGGACCAACAGCAATGCTTTCAGCCAAGGTATTTGGAGAACCTCTACAAATTTTGCCAACTTAACCTTAATAATGCTATTAGTACATTTGACTAAACCCGAGGATGGTAAGCACAATGAAAATGTTGTAAGATTAGGCAAATAGCAGACTTGTTGAAATACCTGACTAGTCAAATGTGTGCCCTGGTAGGCATGGTTCAGTGGTTAGAGAGTCAGCCTGTGCACCCAAGAGTTAGGGGTTCGATTCCCAGTCAAGGGCATGTACCTGTGTTGAACATTTGATCCCTGTGCAGGAGGCAACCAATTGATGTTTCTCTTTTGCTCTCTCTCTCTCCCCCTTCTACTCTCTCTAAAAATCAATGGAACAACTGTCCTTTGGTGAAGATTGACAAAAAAAAAATCTTATATGCAAAAAGTGTGATCCTCAGTCACTAAGGAGTTTGAGAGGAGTTCCCCAGGCAGAGATAATATTTTCTAATAGGACTTTATCCACAGAAGAGGCAGTAGCTTGTCTACAAGGGAAAGCTTCAGTCCTTTGAGAAAACATACAGACTATGACTAAAACATACTGATACCCATGAGATGGGGGGAGCTGTATGAAATCTATTGCAGAGGTGATACCGAATTCTTCTCACTTTGTCATATCAGGTGATGCATGATCAATTCATCTCATTCTTGATGATGCTCACTCTGATGACTGATTAAGAGAGTGTCTACCAGTGTGTTCCACTGTGAAACTATACTTTCCACTTTGTAATTAATGGGTATTTTGAGCTGTAGTATTTGAAACCATAAATATCCTCATCCAGTTGCAATTTATCTATTTATTTATGTCTGTATGTACTCATCTTTTCCTACTTTATTATTTATTCTTACCATCAATATTTATTTTGATGCTCCAATTGTCCCTGGTTTGGTCATTGAAAGCCCATCAGTCTGGCATCTTTGTCCTTTTGGCATATCCCCCTCAGTGTCTAGCATTTTCTTGCTTTTTAGCACAACAAGATGTTCCAGGCTCATCTTGGAGTTTCTCAACCCTGGCCCCAAGTCAGCCATTTCTCTAAGGCAGTGGTTCTCAACCTTGGCTGCACATTAGAATCACCTGGGAATCTTTTTAAAATCCTGATTTCTGGGCCTCATCCTCCGGAAATTCTGTTTCTTTGTTACTAATGTTGTGGCCCCACCCCATAACAAAGAAACAGAATTTCCGGAAGATAAGGCCTGGAAATCAGGATTTTAAAAAGATTCCCGGGTGATTCTAATGTGCAGCCAAGGTTGAGAAACACTGCTCTAAGGAGTCTGGGTCCCTTGAGGTGAAACATTGTATTTATAAGTCAAGATCAGGGCACAAGGTGTGCTCATTACTATAAAGTTTCTAAACTCTGCCGTGTGTTTTCTATACATAACATATGCGCAAATATCTATCTATCTATCTATCTATCTATCTATCTATCTATCTATCATCTATCTCTTTGTATCTATTTATCTTCATAGCTATTTATCTATCATCTATCCTATATAATAAAAGCCTAATATGCTAAGTGTCTGGTCATCCATTAAACCAAACAAAGGAAATATGCTAATGATATGCTAAGGCCACTCAACCACTCGCTATGATGTGCACTGACCACCAGGGG
>NW_005360353.1:0-2808 GCF_000412655.1 Myotis brandtii | reverse complement strand
CAATCTGGGACCCCTCGGGGGATGTCAGAGAGCTGGTTTCAGCCTGATTCCACAGGCCAGGCTGAGGGACCCCACTGGTGCACAAATTTGTGCACTGGGCCTCTAGTCTGTATAGAAAAGTACACACTTACATAATATATTCAGTTTCAATATCTGAGTCCACAGGGTACATTCTGTTTTTCTCTCCTTCTGAATCAGTGACTCTCTTCTCTAACAGTGAGAAATGTGGATTTCATTATCTTTAATATGTTTATTGTCTGATCAATCCTCCTTGATATAATAAATCCTTGCTCCATCCCTTTGCACTAATGGATGCTCTCTTCATCCTACTCAGATTCTCCACACCCTATTTAGGCTCTGGATGCTTTCGCCAGGGTACCTCTCTGCATGGACACATTTCCCACCTTGTTTGGGTTCCCACACCCACACCAGGATTCCCTCCATGTGGATACCCTTCCACCCTACTCAGCCTCCTAGTTAGAGCCACTGTGACTCCCTTCTCTGCCCCTGCCCCTGCCCCTGCCCTGCAATGTGTGTCTGCCAATAATGCTGTGCTGAACCTTTTGGCTTTCGGACCGAATTATCCAGAAAGGAAAAAAAGTAAAGGGAAGGGGAGGCAAGGGAAGGAAAGGGAAAAGAAGGAAGTAAAGTGAGGGGAAGTAAATGGCAGGAGAGAGATAGAGATGGAAAAAGAAGAAACCTGTGCACTTCTGAAACTGACGAATGTTTGTAGCCTTTCTACCCAATCAATTGACCAATCAACTATCTTTTATTCCATGTTCATTGTGTTAAGAGGGTTGGGACTTGAGGATGACATACAAAGAATATAAGAAAACATGTTTCCTGTCTTCCAGAGTTATCAAGGGAGATGAGATAAAACATTAAATCAAAACTAATAATAAAATAATAAGTGCCTCAGCTGAGTCTTACAAAATATATGTGCTCCAAAAAAGGTGGAATTAAATTATGAATGTACTTAAATAATGGAAATCACAGTGGATTTAGTCTCATCTATCTTAATATATCAAATTGGAATTCTGAAAAGGTCCCACCCAACCAGTGATTGTGATGGTTAAAAACATTTAGTCACTGGCTGTGCATGAAAGCATTAGATAATACTATTATGAAGAGATGTTTATTGAGTTGCTCAATATAATATACAATATAGAATATTCAAAATAAAACATGATATAAATGTCATTATTGCCATTTCCATAATGATTCTTGTTTTCATTACGGTTTGTTGAGAAAATTATAGAGAAATTTGTATTCATGATTCGTACTAAGTAAGTAGATGATACTAAGTGGGAATAGATGGAGATAGTATTATAAGAACCCAATAAACTCGGTCTACTTATTTAGTCACCTCTCTTATATTACACAATATGTAATACTCTGTATAGACACTGAGAAGATAAGTGAATGTACAGACTCCCTAGTCATCCATCAAGTACAGTAGGTTAAGCCCATCTTCATTTCTGTTTTTTTATTTACAAAGTACACTGAGATCTCTGGTGTCAGGGGATACGACTTCCTTGAAGAACAAAGTGTAAATCCTTTGGGAAAGTCAGGCTCCACTTACAGTTCCATCTCTCAACTCAGCCTTTAGAACAATGGGTTTTTTTGGTTGAATAATTCCTTGAAAATCTAGTTCCACAGGGATCTGCAAATGTTAAACAGCATATGAGAACTAGTTAACGAAGCACTGTCAACACCAAAAACAAAGTAGATGAGGTACACTGAGGACAATAATGCTTTACAATATATAGAAATTACTTTTCACATAATATATCTTTGTTTCTTTATACTTATTCAGTAAGCTGTCTCAAGACTGGTTAGTGAAAGCATTCATCAATACATTCATTCAAGAAAATATCAATTACAGCATCTATTCTGTACCAGGCCAGAGACAAAATCATATTGGTTTGTGCTTGTTTTGGGCTTGAATTTTAAGCAAATGAATGAATTTTTAAAATGTAAACCAGATTCTTAGGCATTATGAAAAACTATTTAGAAAAGCCATACAGAATTCATTTTGTGCATATTGGAACTTGCAAGGTAACCTGAGTACATATTATACATTTTAATTATTTGAATTATCCATCACTTCTAAAGAGTCCAGTCACTTCTCCCAGTGGAAGCCTTCTAGTTTCATGATGGGAAAAGGTATTTGTCAAGCATTGTGCCTATTTTCTAACATCTCCTGGTTCCCAGTGTAAATAGTGAACTTCTGAATGGCGTTTTGACCTAAATAGTGTTTTGACTAATTTTTTTAGCTCTATTCCCACCGAGTCACACTCTCAGTGTTGGGGGAGCCACCACCACAGTAACCTTCATATCTCAGTTGACTGAAGGGCAAGAAAATTGTCATGGAGGGTGAAAAGCACAAGCCAGAGATGACTGGGAGCTTTCAGGGAGTGTCTGCCCCACCCCAGGTGTGCCAGAGGCCCACTTCCTCTCAGGGCTAAGACCCCCTTTGTATGCACTTACAGGACTGCTACATAGCTGCCTCAGGCCACAAATAAAATGGAAACCATCTTCATCCTCCCCCTCTTCTCTGAGAAAGCCTACTTAAGGAAAGGAGCTGCATAATAAATATACAAGTCCTAGAAATAAGCCTTATTATAGGGCCTTGCTTGCTATCACTCAATGACAGCTATTGTAATGTTCTTCAGAGGAGAGATTTCAGATCTTCCTATTAATGTAAAACCTTCCTATTTTATAATTTCAAATGGCATGTATATATTTCCCCTGTACACAGACCAACACACGTAGAAAATGTACATTACAAATGTTATTTGTTAAATT
>NW_005360352.1:0-499 GCF_000412655.1 Myotis brandtii | reverse complement strand
GAAAACACTCTCGAGTCTTAGGCGGCAGAGCCCCGCTTCCTGCGCGGACAGTCCTGGGTGGCTCGGGCACAGCGACCATGCCATCTTGGGAAACAGAGCTGCTTGAGACTAGGATCCTGGCCTCATCACCACCCAGTCTGATCTCAGAGGCATACCAGGACCCTGCAGCCACTGGGGACAGAGACCTGTGACCACAGCATCAGACCTGGGGACACCAAAAGTTCAGAAATCCCCGCGGCAGATCCGTGAGTAACAGAGCCCATCCCCTTTTCCCGCAGGCTCACGGGCAGCGCCATAGTAACTGATAGACCCACCCCTTGCCGGGGCCTCAGCACTGCCACAGGAACTTTAGCCTGGAAGTGCGCGAGCACCTTGGAACTGATCCCACTTAGGGCCGGGTTCAGGAGTCCTGGGCTGGGAGCAATCGCGCGAACACCGGGAACTGATCCTAAGCGCACCGCAGGCTTCGGAGCCCTGGGCTGGGAGCAATTGTGCAAAC
>NW_005360351.1:0-819 GCF_000412655.1 Myotis brandtii | reverse complement strand
AACCACACCAGGAACTTGTCACTTTTCCCTGAAACCCGCACGTGAGGATGGAGTTGAGCTGAGGAGCTCGAGGGAGAACAGGCGGTGAGGGAGGCAGCAGCAGACGAGGGAAGAGGGGGAGGGAGGGTGTCACTGAGAGTCTGTGCTGGTTGTGACCAACCTTCTGTGGGTTTGTTCAGAGAAGAAGAAGGTTGTTGGTTTATTCCTTCACCGGATAGAGGACATGTCTGTTGTGTTTAAGTTTTAACAAACAAATAAGAAGCTATAAACGTTACGTGGATGTTCTTGTGTGAACACAGTTAAGTGATTTGGGTGAATGCCTGTGAGTGTGGTTTCATTACGGCGCCACATCAGAGTCTGAACAGAAATCTAGTTTGGCACCATTTTCAATGAGAATGCCCAGGACCTATGATCTCTCCTGATTATCAGTACGATTATTAACGGCCTCTATCTCTGTAGAAGCTTGTAGAGTACTTGTCCGATGGTTTTTGTCCCACTTCCCCATCTGTGTGTGACACTGTGGGAAGCACTACTGTGCGAGATCATACAGTAATAGTTGGCCTCGTCCTCAGGCTGCAGCCCCGATATGGTCAGGAGCCCTGCATTGACCGAGGCGTCTTTGGATCCAGAGAAGCGGCTGGGGACCCCAGAGCCCTGGCCCTTAATGGAGTCTGTGTAGTAGTACAGCAGGTACCGGGGAGGGCTCCCTGGCTTCTGCTGGTACCAGGATATGTAGTAGTTGCCAACATTGGAGCCACTGTTCAGGGTGCAGGTGAGTCTGACTGTGGCTCCAGGAGATGCAGAGAGGGAGGGCGGCTG
>NW_005360350.1:0-521 GCF_000412655.1 Myotis brandtii | reverse complement strand
TGCCCTAGTAGCCTAGCCGGTTTGGCCCAGTGGATAGTGTTGGCCTGAGGACTGAAGGGACCTGGGTTGGATTCCAGTCAAGGGCACGGACCTCGGTTGTAGTCACGATCCCTGGCCCTGGTCAGGGCGTGCAGGAGGCAACCAATCAATGTGTCTCTCTCACATTGATGTTTCTCTCTGTCTCTCCCTTCCCTTTCACTCTGTCGAAAAACCAATGGACGGTTTGGCTCAGTGGATAGAGCGTCGGCCTGCGGACTCAAGGGTCCCAGGTTCGATTCCAGTCAAGGGCATGTACCTTGGCTGCAGGCACATCCCTAGTGGGGGGTGTGCAGGAGGCAGCTGATTGATATTTCTCGTTCATCAATGTTTCTAACTCTCTATCCCTCTCCCTTCCTCTCTGTAAAAAATCAATAAAACATATTTTAAAAAATAAAATAAAAACCAACGGAAAAATATCCTCAGGGTGAGCATTTACAGCAGCAGCAACAACAACAAATATATACTTATATGTTTTTATTGAT
>NW_005360349.1:45713-47324 GCF_000412655.1 Myotis brandtii | reverse complement strand
CCCCGCCGCCCCCCGGGCCCGCGGGGCTGGGCCTGTGCCGGGAGAACAGCTCCCGTAAATGAGGGCGAAACAGAGATGTAAGGGGAACATCTTCTTCCAGGAGCAGTGTTTCTGAGCGAAGCGGAGGAATCGGAGAAGAGCCCGAGAGGGAATTCTGAAATGAAATAGAATTGGACTCGACTCAAACCACCGCCGGGGCCGGAGAGTTAATTCCATCCTCGCGGCGCGCGGCCCGCGGGGACCGGCTCGAGTCTATTCCTCCTTCCAGGTGGATCCGCAGCAAACGCAGCCGGGACGCGAGCGCAGACAATCGCGCTTTCCCCACGGACCACGGGGGGCAAATCACACAAAACCATGTGCTGCGTCCCCGGCCGAGCAGACACCGGGCTCCGAGGCCGAGAGGCGTCCAGCCGTGCCCGGTGCTCAGGGCTCACACCCCCCAACCGGACTCGGCCTCCGTGGAATTACGGGTGATGGGAGACGGGGGTCGGAAATGCACCAGGTGACTCAGGGCACGTCCCACGGGTGGGCCCGCAGTGAAGCACAGAGGCCACGCACCCCCTGAAAGGGAAGAAGAGTTGGGGGGGGGCAGGTCCTGGCCCGGCCGTGGAGAGCGTCGATTTCCGCCGGACACGTCCCCGGGGTGACACCTGCCCAGCCTGTGCCCTGGGAGGGGGAGGAGTAGCTCCCCAGCTGGGGAGCTGGGTGTGGGGCTGTCCTCGGGCCTGGCCACCGCCTCCGCACTGGCTCCTCTCCAGCACCTGGGGCTGCAGGGCCGGGAGCAGGTCCCGGGGGTGGTCTACCTTGGGCTGTGACAGACACCTGAGCCCTGCCTCCCAGCCTCACTGGGAGAGAGAGAGAGAGAGAGAGACATAGATGTGAGCGCAGGGATGTGAGCGCAGCATCCATCAGCTGCCTCCCGCATGTACTCTGACTGGGGCTCAAACCCACAACCGTTTGGTGCACAGGACGTCGCTCCAACCGGCCAGCCACCGGCCGGGGGTGGGGTGGGGGGTGGTACTTCTGAACCGAAAGGGACACGGGCTGGGAGGCTGCCGGGCTGGGGCCCCTGACCAGGTGCAAGTCCCGCAGGAATGGCGATGCCTCTCCCCAGGTGAGACCGGGCGCAGGAGAGGCGCCTGAGCAGAGAGAAGCCAAGGGGGGAGGGGCTGCAGAGCCGCCGAGGCCCAGAGGACACTTCCTGGGAGCACAGAGCAGGGCTTCTAAGGAACGTCCGCCCGTCCGACCGACCACGCCACCCCCGAGCCTCAGAGGAGCGTCCTGGAAGCTTATGGAGAAACAACAAAACCTGCAAATACTTACGGAGCCAGAAACCACTACAAACACCCAGACTCCGAGTGGATGTGGGCCCCTCCGTCAGAGCACAGACGCCCTGGGGGGCAGGGAGGGCGACCGATCACCGAGCAAGCAGACCCTCTTCCTCAGCGAGGACGGGCTTCAGCCAACGACCTCCTCCATCTGGGGGGCGGGGGGGGGATTTCTGGAGAAACCTCAGAGTCCGAGGGTCAGGAAGCACCCAGGAGCCCCCGCAGAAGGCACAGGGCACGGGGAGGCAGCGGCTGGGCGGCAGGATGGAGCTGTCCCACACCC
>NW_005360349.1:40326-45524 GCF_000412655.1 Myotis brandtii | reverse complement strand
CCTGCTCAGAGGCCCAGGAGCTGCTGGCCCTGGACAGCGGGAGGCCCCCCCCAGCCTGCTCCCCAGGGCCAGGGCCTAGAACTGCCCCTCAACCAGGGCTGGGGGAGATGAGGATCCCAGCTTCCCGAGCAGTGGAGGGGGGGCAGGGAGAGGGAGAGGGAGAGGGAGAGAGAAACATCGATCAGTTGCCGTCCACATGTCCCGACCGGGGATCCGGCCCTGAACCCGGGAACGTGCCCTGAGCAGGAGTCGAACTCCCAGCCGTTTGGGGATGGACGAGGCCCCCACCAGCTGAGGCTGGGCCGGGCGAGGCCTCGTGTGTTCCACGGCAGAGCCAGGGCCATTGTATTGAAGGAAAGTGTGCAAAGGCAGCTCCTAAATTCAAGTCAGAAACCAGCATCCGGGAGCCATTGGAACCAACTAATCTACACGAATAAAAGAGAAACAGGCAAATTAACCATCACTCCGCCACTCTGCTACACCCACCAGCCAATCAGAGCGACTATGCAAATTAACCCACAAAGATGGAGGTTAATTTGCATACGCAGGTGTGGAGCGAATACTGAAGATGGCACAGCCACGGAGCTGGAGCGAGCAGGAGGCTGGGGTTGCTCCCAGTGACAGAGGAAGCCAAGCTTCCCGCTGGCCCTGGACTCCCCTCAAGGAGTGGCTGGGGGCCTGAGTCACCAGGGGCAACCCAGGCTTCCAGTCTGCCCTGGCCTCCGCTCGAGGAGCTGGGGGAAAAAAAAGGAGGGGCTGGGAGCAGCCGGAGCAGAGAAGCCAAGCCTCGCTGCTGCGGCCGGACCAAAGGCCTGGGTCCCGGGTGCCGGAGGAAAACCGGTGCCGGCAGCCAGAGGAAGGAAGGCCTATTGCGCAAATCTTCGTGCAACAGGCCACTAGTGCAATAATAACTATTATAACAAATTATAATTGTGTTCATGAAATCATTTTAATAACTGTAAATATTTAACGATCATAACGATATGGAAACACACACAGAAGAAATCGGGATTATGCCCGGATAACGTGGAAGGAAAAAATCAATCTATCATTTGTTCACACTACGTGTTAACAGGCCAAATCCTCCCCTTAATGACAAGCCTGGGAGGTGGTTTCTTTGATAAAAATAAACCAAAACAACACGAGACGCCTGCGGTGCCTGAGGCACATTTAAGAGAAACGTCTGCTGAAGAGAACAGGATTCCAGGCAAACACGAAGGTTGGAGCAGAAGGCAGTGCCCATCGCGGTGCCCGTCGCCACGGGCGGTTGTAGAGTTCGAGGGGAAACGTACTGAGCAACAGCTCACGGTCAGAAACAATTCCTGCATAAATTTAACCCTTAAACGTGTACGCACCCACAAACGGAGCCGCTGAACCCATAAAACAACACGATTCCAAGTACGAAATCTGAACAGGAGGCGTGTAACAGCGAGGCACTCCGCCTGCTCCAGAACCAAAGAGACACGCGGGACGGGTCCACAAATCGGCCCACAGAGGCGCGGCTGGAGTGCAAGCCGCACGCCCGAGCCTCCCTGGCTGCAGAACGGGGAACAGAGGCGCCAGTCAGTCGTGCCCGCCTGCCGCCCCTGCGCAAGGGGCCGGCCTGGAGGCGCGGGAGGTGCGGGCCGCCCGCCCCTGGGCGCACACTCAGGATTAGATACTGAATCCGAAAGGGAGAGCGAGCAAAGCGAATGAGGACGAGAGGAAGGGGAGTCGCACAGTGAAGGCTGGAAGGTTCGGCATAAGAAAAATGCCAACTCCCCCCAAGTTTACTTACGGACTTAAATGAAGTCCTGTTAGCATCCCAGCACAACCCCCTGCGGACATATGCAAGCTGGTGCTGAAATGTGATAGAAAGACAAGGACTCTAGAAAAAAGCAGATCTGCCCAGCCGGCGTGGCTCAGGGGCTGAGCGTCGACCTAGGAACCAGGAGGTCAGGGTTCAATTCCCGTCAGGGCACATGCCCGGGTTGTGGGCTCCATCCCCAGTGAGGGGCGTGCAGGAGGCAGCGATCCATGATTCTCTCTCACCATTGATGTTTCTCTCTCTCCCCCTCTCCTTTCCTCTCTCTCTAAAACCAATAAAAATATATTTTAAAAACGCCCACTGGTGCTAACGGCAGCTCCACTCATTGGTAGACACCCTGGGAGGAATCCAAGGTCCCCACAGATTGACACCCTGGGCGACCCGCGGGATGGACTGAGCCCCACGCTGGGGTCCCGTGTGGGTGCTGCTCGCAGTGCGGACAGAACACTGACCCACGCAGGGTCCCGGGGGAACCGTGCGAGTGAGCGGCCCGGCCCCAGGTTCCATGGCCTCTGCCTCTCTCTGCAGGCCGAGCTCGCAGGAGGACCCACAGGTGCAGGGCAGGTGAGGAGGGACGGGGGGTGGGACCACCGAGGGAACAGGGACGGTAGGGGGTGGGGCTGCCTCCATCCTGACTGTCCTGGCGGGTCCACGAATCGAAACAAGTGTGAAATCTGGTAACTGAGTACACTCAGCATGTCAAACTCGCGCCCGCGGGCTGCATGCAGCCCACAATGAATATGTTTGCGGCCCAGCCAAAATAAGGGTAAGAAACATTTTAATAAAAATTTTGTAACTTACTTTTTACAATATCCTGTTATACATAATCCTATATAACAAAAGCCTAATGTTCGAAGGGTCTGACCTTTCCTTTGACCGTTGGAGCAGTCGCTATGATGTACACTGACCACCAGGGGGCAGACGCTCCGACCGGTAGGTTAGCTTGCTGCTGGGGTCAGGCCAATGGGAACTGGGCAAGACGGGCTGGACACGCCCTGGATGAATCCGTGCACCGGGCCTCTAGCTATTAATAACGAACTACAACGTTCGCTAACGACTGATGACTCTCATCGTGTTGCATTCATTTCCCTTACGTGCCTTACACACAGGCGCACCATTTCTCTCCACTAACACTAGCAGCAGATATTTTAGCAGCCGATGGCCACGTCATTAGTCTTGGACTGACTTGTTTGGTGTGCGCGACAGGAAATATTTCGCTTTTGGAGAAAAATAGGTTTATTTGCGTTACGCTTATTAATTTGTACAGTCATTCAGTGTCTGGTAAGTTAATGTTCAAGAAAAAAATTAATTTTTATTAAAATGTTCTATTATTTAATGTTAATGATGACTCATTTACTTCAGCCCGTTGTATTCAGCATGTCTCTATCGAAATAAACCTCCGTTTCTATGAAAACGGAAGCTTTTGTTTTTTTGTGGCCACATACACTTAAGCCTTGTTTACTGGCCCGTGTTGGCCTTTGCGTTTGGCCGCTTGGTGCGCACATTTTAAACACGAAGCCCGTTTGCCGTGCGCCATCGGAGAACAAACACAATTAAACAAAAGCACCACGAACGCAGAGAAGCTGGTCTGTTCGAATGGAAGGACAGAGCACATGCTCTTCCCGCACAACTTCCTGTCATCTCCGTAAATTAATAATCCAACTAAAATGCCAGTAAACCGAAAAGCAGTGGCTAGAGCAAGGAGTCAAAGCTAGAACAGAATAAAAATAGACTCGCCTTTTTACGATGTTTAGACACAAATTAATGAACTCGAAAGTGAAGGTCAACCAACTCAAAGGCTGTTCTTGGCCAACCTCCCCCGAGGCTGACAGAAAAGGACCAAACCGCACTTTCAGGAATAAAAACACCTGCACTTCAGCAGCCGCCAAGCTCACCGGGGAGCCGCGTACGCAACGCAACCCCAAGGAACGCTCACAATCAGGGAAATGAACCAGTGACGAGGGAGACAGCAAATCTGCCCGGAGCACAGGACGGAACAAGCTCTCCGACCCACCTGGCCGTGGTGGGCGTGAATCGGGGTAAAACGTCTCCCCACAGAGGGAGCAACACGGGCTTTGAGACGGCGACGCCCCCAAACATTCACGGAGCGAAATGCAGCCGTCAGCCCTGCCAGCGGGCGTGCCCGTGATTTTCAGGGGCCGACACCACCTGGGCGGTAGACACACATTCATCGCCCCAAGACCAGTGCCCGGCGGGAAGCGTGCACACAGGGCAACCTCGTCCGTCAGTATCAACGCCGAGGTCGTGGCCCCGGCAGAGCGAGCAGCGGCACGTCGGAAGGAGGACGTCGTCACGGACCACGGTGACCGCCAGCAGGAGGGGCCAGCCGTCGAGGCCGCGTCCCGAACGCACTGCCATGTGCTGGTGAAGACATTGGCCGCAGCCACGCACCACAGGGGTGACGCTCGGGACGGGCGTGAAGGGAAGAGTCCCAGGACCCAGCGGCTCATTCCGGAAGTCTGTAGGACGCAGATAACAAGGCGTGTCTCGCCGATGGCGTTGCCGGTGTGAGTTATATGTGCAGAACAGTCTTATTTGAAAAGCACAGGAATGATCCACAGGGCGTGGATGGGTTTAATTCTGTGAATAGGAGGTGGGGGGTTCACTGTGTGTGATACGTGCAGACACACAGTAAACACGAGGCTTCATTCTCCTCGTCATAAATGGTCGCCATCTCACCACCCGGGAAGGCTCACTCAGGGCCCGGAACCTTCTTTCTGAAACACCAACGTCCAGGGGGGTGGGTGCCGGCTCCCTGTTCCCGTGGGAGGGGGCGCCTCATCGTGGCGGCCTGTGGCGGTTTGCAAACACACTTCCTGTCCTAGGAGGTGAGACTGACTCGGTGACACAGGCGAGAGCAGGTGGGACCCGCGGACCGCGATGCTTACCTGGAGGACGTGGGCGGGCGGCCGTGTCTGCTGGGCCAGGAGCGGCCGAGTCCTCTTCGTCTCTGGTTTCTCGGCAGATTCGATAACGAACCCGTTTCCTTGCTCTACCACCTGCACTGTCTCCGGCTTTCGTTTCCTATTGTGCTTCTTCAGCAGTGTGGGTGTGCATGCATGCGAGCGTGCACATGTGTGCATGTATGTGCGTGCACGGGCACAATGCATATATGTACAGGCATGTGTGCACACGTGTGTGTTCACAAAGCACACATTTGTTTGCATGCAAGCGTGTACACGACTGTGCATGTGTATTCACAAGCAAGCATGTTTGTGTGCATGCATGTGTGGCACAGGTGTGTATAATGTAAGTACATGCATGTTCAAAGCACACATATTCATGTGTGTGTATGCATGTGCATGCGTGTTTAGGTGTGTGCGAGCACATTCGCATGTGTATTAGGGATAAAACAGGGCACTCTGATCCC
>NW_005360349.1:38845-40088 GCF_000412655.1 Myotis brandtii | reverse complement strand
TGCCCCTGGCCAGGCCTGGGCCGACCCCGAGCTGGCGTCGGTGAATATTATTCAATGGACTCTCCGGACGCCCGCGCCAGGCGAGGTCTCGCCTCCCCGTGTGGACGCCAGCCGCCTGCCCATCTCCCTGCTTATATTCACTCAGCGTCAGCTTTCACGGCTCCACGAAAAGCAATTTCAAAACAGATGAGAAAAAAATGATCGCCCTGATACTTGGCCCGACCTCATAAAAGGGAGAAAGACCAGAGAAAACGAGACTATAACCCCCGAAACACTGATTGAATCCACGGGAATGTTTGCAGCACCCGCCAGGGTGGGAGGGATGATGATACATTTCAAGTGAGAGGAAAAGCCAGGAGAAACTGGCAGACTCCCGCCCCACGCAGCCCGCCAGCCCCCCTCCCACGCGGGCCTCGCCGAGAAACTGTCCTCAGAGAATGGCCGGAGCTCCTCCTGTGTCTGCACCCCAATCCCCCCCTAACGAGTCAGAGTGTACCCCACTCCCCCTAACGAGTCAGAGTGTACTCCACTCCCTCCCCCAACGAGTCAGAGTGCACCCTACTCCCCCCTAACGAGTCAGAGTGCACCCCACTCCCCCCTAACGAGTCAGAGTGCACCCCACTCCCCCTAACGAGTCAGAGTGTACCCCACTCCCTCCCCTAACGAGTCGGAGTTCACGCCAGGGCCTCACTCTTTGGGGTGAAGCAGCCGCTGCCCTCAGGCCTGGGGCTGGCCAGGCCTCTGTTTGGCTAGGATGTGAGCTTGTCACGTATAAACATGCAGCCTCTCAGTCCAGCCGTGGCTCCGTGGCTCCGTGGCTCCGTGGCTGCGTGTCTGCCTATGAACCAGGAGGTCACAGTTCAACTCCAGCTCAGGGCACAGGCCCGGGCTGCAGGCTCAGTCTCAGTGTGGGGCATGCAGGAGGCAGCCGATCCGTGATTCTCTCATCATGGATGTTTCTCTCCGTCCCCCTTCCCCTCTGACATCAATAAACATACGTATATTAAAGACAAACAAACAAACAAACCCAAACACGTGGTCCTTATCCCTGGCTCCTCGCACACAGCACCCGAAACCCGTGGAATGTGGGTGCTGGACTGAACTGCTGACACCCCGGGGGTCAGAGGGGAACGGGCTGCAGGTCACCCGGGGTCAGGGAGGGTCTGGGAGGGAAAGTGCTGCCCGGCTTCTCCTCCCGGGAGAGCCTGTCTATCGCCTCGGACCTGGGAGAGGGGGGAGAGGA
>NW_005360349.1:33331-38458 GCF_000412655.1 Myotis brandtii | reverse complement strand
TGGGTGGGAGGGAGGCTGGGGGGAGGGAATCTGGGGGTCCTTTCAGGGAAGCTGGAGGGCCCAGGCAGACACCCCCGCCCCCCACGGCATCAGCACTATGGACGCTGCGCTGTGTTGGGAACAGGTGACCTGGAGTCACCCGACCACCCACATGGGAAACACATGGGCTTGGAGCCGACACAGGAGTTGGAGGCTGAGGAGACAGCACCGCGTGCACCCGGGCCCTGCACTCCCCCAGCGAGGCCTGCGCTGCGCAGAGAGTGATGGGGGCACCCAGGGCTGCTCCCCGAAAGTGGGGTGGGGAGGACGCGTGCCTTGTGGACACCAGCAAGGCCTCCCCCCAATCTAGTTTCTAAAAGCGACAAATCCACCAGGAGTGTTGAATGACCTCATAGGAAAAGGGGCCAGAAGAAGCGCTTCGGGAGGGGCGCCCAGACGCCGTGGCCCCCGGGGAGGCGAGGCGCTTGCTCAGTGATGTCACTGCACCCAGGGTGGGAGCGAAAATGAAGGGCCATGCGCCTTCCTCTAGCCTCCCCAGGTTCCCGAGAGCCAGTGCGCGGGGCCCTGCACAACCTCGGGCAGGCAGCCTTCTCCCTCGCCCCCTCCCCAGCAGGGGACAGCTAGGCAGCCAGTTCTTTGACTGACACCAAAGACAGTCTATCCCAGGAAACACCAGCAAGTCAGACTCACCAAGGTTAGAGCGTTTTGCTCAAGGCACCTTGTTCAGGGGACGGGAAGACCAGCGGAGATATTTGTAAAAATCACAATCCAGCCGGCCGCGTGGCTCAGTGGTTGAGCGACCACCTATGAGCCAGGAGGTCACAGTGCCATTCCTGGTCAGGGCACACGCCCTGGTTGTGGGCTTGATTCCCAGTGGGGGGCGTGCAGGAGGCAGCCGATCAGTGAATCAGTGATGCTCTCTCATCATTGGTGTTTCTATCTCTCTCTCCCTCTCCCTTCCTCTCTGACATCAATCCTATCTAATAAAAGAGAAACATGCAAATTGACCATACCCCCGAATGTTTCCCATTGGCTAATCAGCAGGATATGCAAATTAACTGCCAACCAAGATGGCGGCTGGCAGCCAGGCAGCTGAAGCAAACAGGAGGCTTGCTTGCTCCAGTGATGGAGGAAGCCAAGGTTCCTTTTTTTTTGGGTGCGGGCAGCCTAAAAACAGCCATCAGCCCATCATCCAGGCTGGCCAGGCACCCAAGAGGGACCCCCACCCTGATCCGGGACACCCTTCAGGGCAAACCAGCCGACCCCCACCCATGCACCAGGCCTCTATACTATACTACAGGCAGGGCGGGACAGCGCAAGCTGCCGTCCAGGCCCCATGTGCAGCTCTGGGCAGCGGGGCATAAGCCCCGCCCCCAGCTGGGACCCCTGTGTGCCACCTGAGCCCCCAGCCGGGACCCCGATGCCGCCTAAGCCCCGCACTGCTAAGCCCCACCCCCAGCCGGGACCCTATGACTATTGGAGAGCAGGAAAGTGCCACTGGGCCCTGGGTCGCTGTGGTGATCCGGCCATCGGTAAGTAGAAAAGTGCAGCCTGTAGGCAGCCCCCAGCTGCACCTGATCCGGGAGCAGGAAAGCAAGCCCGGCCTGCGGGCAGCCCCCAGCTGCGCCTTCTCCCCGGTGGCCATGAGGATCCGGGAGCAGGAAAGCAAGCCTGGCCTGCGGGCAGCCCCAAACTTTGCCTGCTCCTCAGTTGCCATGGTGATCTGGGAGCAGGAAAGCAAGCCTGGCCTGAGGGCAGCCCCAAGCTGGGCCTGATCCAGTACCAGGAAAGCCCGCCTGTGGGCAGCCCCCAGCTGGGCCTGCTCCCCGGTCGCCATGGGGATCCGGGAGCAGGAGAGCAAGTCCGGCCTGCAGGCAGCTCCAAGCTGGGCCTGCTCCCTGGTTGCCATGGAGACCTGGAAGCGGGAAAGCCCAGCCTGTGGGCAGCCCCCAGCTGGTCCTGCTCCCCCATCGCCATGGCGATCCTGGAGCAGGAAAGCCTGGCTTGCAAGCAGCACCCCCATCCTGGCCATAGCTCAAGGGAGAGTACAACATGCAGTGGAGGCCAAGAGCCTGAGAGACCAACACAGAGGGGCTCCTGCTCCAAGCCTCCATGGTGTGGCTGGGGGCAGGCCTCCAGCAGACACACACACACACACACACACACACACGGGACGCCTGCTCCGAGCCTCTGCTGCCAGACTGTGGCCGTCAGTAGGACATCCACTGAGGGCTCCCGGACTGTGAGAGGGGCAGGCTGGGCTGAGGGAACCCCACCCCCCAGTGCATGAATTTCGTGCACCGGGCCTCTAGTCCTATATAATAAACGGGTAATATGCAAATTGACCCTAAGGGCAGAATGACCCAGGAACAACTGGTTGCTATGACGTGCACTGACCACCAGGGGGCAGACACTCAACACAGGAGCTGCCCCCTGGTGGTCAGTGCGCTCCCACAGGGGGAGCACCACTCAGCCAGAGCCGGCTCATGGCTGGCCAGTGCAGCGGTGGTGGCGGCCTCCTCTCCCACCTCCGCGGCAGCACTAAGGACGTCCGACTAATGGCTTGGGCCTGCTCCTTGTGGGGAGTGGGCCATCCCCGGGCTCCCGGGGGCGGGAGCCTCTCCCACCTCCGCGGCAGCACTAAGGACGTCCGACTAATGGCTTGGGCCTGCTCCTTGTGGGGAGTGGGCCATCCCCTGAGGGCTCCTGGGCTGCCAGAGGGATGTCTGACTGCCAACTTCGGCCTGATCCCCCGGGAGCAGGCCTAAGCCATCAGTCGGACATCCCCCAAGGAATCCAGACTGCAAGAGGGTGCAGGCCAGGCTAAGGGACCCCCCCCCCACACACACACCCAGTGCGTAAATTATTGTGCACTGGGCCTCTAGTAAAAACATATTTAAAAAAATCACAATTCAACACAGTGCTGGCGTCTGGAATAGAAAAGAACTCTGGGAACTTTGCAGTGAAAACAAACAAACAGACCCCTCAGGTCTCGGGCAGAGGCATGAAGAGCCCCTTTGCAGGAAAGGCCGTGCCGATCCTGCGGGAACCCCCGGAAGATCTGCAGCTTCGCCAACCGCGAGGGGAATGCAAATCCACGCCGCGAGGCGCCAGCAGGCCTGTCGGAATGGCTACACGTGAGCAGCGCTGTCAGGGATGCGGAGAAAGTGGGTCACTCCGTCGAGGCTGGTGTCAGTTTAAAACGGTGCCGCCACTTGCGGAGACAGCTTGGCGGTTTCTCGGAGCTCCACACGTCTGCTGCTGTTTATTTATTTTCGATTCCACACAGAAGGGAGGTCCCGTGGTATCCGTCTTCCTCGGTCTGACATGTTCATTTAGTGCAGTCCCCTCTGGGCCCCCCGCGCTGTCAATGGCACGGCTTCGTGACAGCTGGAGAGGGTTCCGTGAACGCACCACCCCTTCCTCCGGCCCCGCCCGGACACCACGACGGTCCCCTCCATGGCAGCGTGAGCCACGCTCAGCGAACACAGGCTCTAGTGTAGTTTTGAATCAATTCCTTCTCTTCAGATGCATCCCCCCCACGGGGCCGCTGAGGCACCCGGCGGGTCCATGTTTAGTTTTTTGAGGAAACGCCACATGCTTTCCACAGAGGCCGCGCCGTCTGCGTTCCCGCCGGCCGTGTGCGAGGCCCCCTTCCCCGCGTCCTCGCCAGCGCCTGTCATTGCTGATGTGCGGACGGCGGCCGTTCTGGCAGGTGCGAGGCGGCACCTCCTTGGGGTTGTAACTCGCATCTCTCTGCTGATCAGTGACATCGAGCTTCCTGTCACGTGTCTGTGGGCTCCTGTCCGTCCCCTTTGGAGACGTGTCCGTGCCGGCCCCGTGCCCGTGTTGTAAGCCGGCCGGTGGTTTTGGGGTGCCGGCTGTGTGCGGTTTTGTGTATTTCGGACATTAGCCCTGTCCCGGGGGTGTCACGGGTGCGTTCCTCTCCCGCTCAGGCCGCTGCCTTTCAGGTTCCCGGACAGCAGCCCCGAGGAACGCAGTCCCCTGTCCACAGCAGCTGCTCGCGAGTGCGCGGGGTCAGCTGTGATGTCCCCGGAGGCCGCGGAGGGGGCGGCAGCGTGAACGGTCCCCGTGGGGTGAGACGGGAGCTGCAGATGGACATCGACACCCGTTTCTTCGCGGTTTTTGCCTGTCGCCGTTCTCAGCCTCCGCTTCTGGGCTCCCCGACAGGGACATCAGAACACGGGGTCCGCCTCGTCTCCATGACACCGATAATGCGTATCCCGTCACCTCCCCACCCCTCTGGTCTCAGCTCCGTCAGACGCGCTGATAACGCGTAAACCTCAGAAATGCGAGCACGAGGAGCTGTGACCGTGTGAACGTGTCCGTGGACGTGGGTGGGCTCTCACGCGGAACCGCGCTCCTCCACGGCCGGGCGGCGTGGCGACACCGTGGCGGCTTCATTCTCTCCGAGCGTCTCTTCATCAGCAGCATCTCAGCGCTGCCGGCTCCAACTCCACGGCTTGACCTTGGCCAGACACCTCAGGGTCATCCTAGACTCTCCTCCAGCGCTTCCCCCTGACCCCACAGGGAATCTTCCAGAAGAATCACATGCAATCCACCTTCAAAATAAATTGAGCCCTGGCTGGTTTGCTCAGTGGGTAGAGCCTCGGCCTGTGGACCGAGAGGTCCCGGGTTCAATTCCGGTCAAGGGCACGTGTCTCGGTTGCAGGCTCCTCCCGGCCCGGGCCCTGGTCGGGGCTCGTGCAGGAGGCAACCCGTCGATGTTTCTCTCTGTCTTTCCCTCTCTCTTCCACTCTCTCTAGAATCAATGAAAAAATGTCCTCGGGTGAGAATTAACAACAATAACAAAAAATAAATGGAGGTTCGGGCCATCCCTCCCTGTCGGCCACTGAACCCCCACCCAGTTCCCCATCATCGCGTGTCTGAGACGTAACCCCTCCTGACAGCCGGCCGTCCACCGTCTGCTCTCAGCTGGGCTCCTGCCAACCCCGGAGGGCCCACCTCCTCTCTCCTCCCTCCTCCTCCCATCCCCAGACCCCGTCACGCTGGGCCTCGGTCATCGGGCCGCCTGCCGCCTGCCTGTCCGGGTCACTGTCCGTCTGCCCCACGGGAGCCGGATGCAGGGGCAGGGCTGCCTTTGCT
>NW_005360349.1:31843-33276 GCF_000412655.1 Myotis brandtii | reverse complement strand
GCAGGAGGAGGGGCCGTGCTCTCTTCGGCCTGGAAGCCACGGGGCCCACCCAGCGCCCATCTGCTGCCTGGGAGAGGCCGAGGCGTGCTGTCCCCTTTAATTCCCGTCGCCGTGTGCGGCTGTCCCGTTGGTGGGAGAGATGAACAGCCTGGGGTGTCGCAGGGGGTCAGCCTGGACGGAAACCGCGGAGGGAGCACAGGTCTTGCTCGTCGCCGTCCATTTAGCAACAAGCCGACGTGCCCATCATCGCGTTTCGGGCCGGAATTTTAGAGGAAACGTGTTTGGCTCAGGAAGGCGTCCCTGCCACACTTGCCGGTTGAGGAGGGGTTTGGACTAGGGCACGGCCTCTGAGGTCGCCGTTGGGGGGACACGACAGAGGGCGCAGCTGGAGGGACGGGGGCGGGACAGGCAGACCCTCCAGTGGCCCTTTGCTCTCTCTCCTCCCCCCTCCCACGGCGTCACCACCGGCCAGGCCTCGGGGCCAGGAGCCTCTGTGGGCGGGTGGATTCTGACACCAACCATGCATCCCAGTGGCCGGAGGGGCCTGGAGCCTGGACACAGGGCGGCGCCAGGTCTGGGCGGCCCGGGGAGCTGAGGTCCCGGGAGGCAGCGGAGGGGGCCCAGGTCTCCTCCAGGTAAACGAGCTTCTCCAAGCGGAAGGAGACGTTGTGAGCACCTCCCAGCTCATTTCACAGACGGGGAGACGGAGGCCCAGCAGTTGCCATGGTCACCCAGGCTGGGCTCCCCAACCTCCCCCAAGGCTCCTGTTAGACTTATATCTAGTTTTTGGGCAAAGGAACTGATTCTAGAAGTCACCTGGGCCCCTGTCACGGCAGAAACCCTGCCCGCCTGTCAGAGTCTGGACTCCACCTTCCTCAGGAGACGCTGGGCTGTGTCTGCTCGTGGCCTGGTGCCTCCGGGAGGCGTCGGCCAGCGGTTCCTAACCGCCTGCAGTGAAGGGGCAGCGTCCGGCCACGGGACGTGTCCGAGGGCAAGCAGCTCAGGCTGGGTGCTGGGTGCTGGGTGCTGGGTGGGGTCATGGCGGCAGTTTCTGAGCCGGATCCAAACAAAAGGGGCGTGTTCTCTGCTTGGGGGTAAAGAAAGTCCCGGCTCAAACCCTCAGCGGGGCCCTGGCTGAGGCGGAGTTTGCTCACATCCCTCCCCGAATGGTCCTCCGTTCCCGGGGGGCGGGGAGCGGCCCCACAACCCCCTGCTCCGAGTGCAGCTGCACGGAGCCCCCACCCCGGCTTCTCTCCACCCCGTGGCCCCTAAAGAGCCAACTGAAAACCCACTTGGAAGGTCTCCGTGAGCCCCCACTCCTGCCTTCGCTCATTCAAGGGGAGCCCCCCCTCCCCTGGACGCAGAACCTGCCTTTATTCAGGCGTCTTGGTTAGGGGGTATTTCAAGGTCAGCGGAGCCTGCAGGCCCCCCGC
>NW_005360349.1:29831-31481 GCF_000412655.1 Myotis brandtii | reverse complement strand
ACCCCCTTGGCCCAGCCCCCGGCAGGAGGAGGGGCCGTGCTCTCTTCGGCCTGGAAGCCACGGGGCCCACCCAGCGCCCATCTGCTGCCTGGGAGAGGCCGAGGCGTGCTGTCCCCTTTAATTCCCGTCGCCGTGTGCGGCTGTCCCGTTGGTGGGAGAGATGAACAGCCTGGGGTGTCGCAGGGGGTCAGCCTGGACGGAAACCGCGGAGGGAGCACAGGTCTTGCTCGTCGCCGTCCATTTAGCAACAAGCCGACGTGCCCATCATCGCGTTTCGGGCCGGAATTTTAGAGGAAACGTGTTTGGCTCAGGAAGGCGTCCCTGCCACACTTGCCGGTTGAGGAGGGGTTTGGACTAGGGCACGGCCTCTGAGGTCGCCGTTGGGGGGACACGACAGAGGGCGCAGCTGGAGGGACGGGGGCGGGACAGGCAGACCCTCCAGTGGCCCTTTGCTCTCTCTCCTCCCCCCTCCCACGGCGTCACCACCGGCCAGGCCTCGGGGCCAGGAGCCTCTGTGGGCGGGTGGATTCTGACACCAACCATGCATCCCAGTGGCCGGAGGGGCCTGGAGCCTGGACACAGGGCGGCGCCAGGTCTGGGCGGCCCGGGGAGCTGAGGTCCCGGGAGGCAGCGGAGGGGGCCCAGGTCTCCTCCAGGTAAACGAGCTTCTCCAAGCGGAAGGAGACGTTGTGAGCACCTCCCAGCTCATTTCACAGACGGGGAGACGGAGGCCCAGCAGTTGCCATGGTCACCCAGGCTGGGCTCCCCAACCTCCCCCAAGGCTCCTGTTAGACTTATATCTAGTTTTTGGGCAAAGGAACTGATTCTAGAAGTCACCTGGGCCCCTGTCACGGCAGAAACCCTGCCCGCCTGTCAGAGTCTGGACTCCACCTTCCTCAGGAGACGCTGGGCTGTGTCTGCTCGTGGCCTGGTGCCTCCGGGAGGCGTCGGCCAGCGGTTCCTAACCGCCTGCAGTGAAGGGGCAGCGTCCGGCCACGGGACGTGTCCGAGGGCAAGCAGCTCAGGCTGGGTGCTGGGTGCTGGGTGCTGGGTGGGGTCATGGCGGCAGTTTCTGAGCCGGATCCAAACAAAAGGGGCGTGTTCTCTGCTTGGGGGTAAAGAAAGTCCCGGCTCAAACCCTCAGCGGGGCCCTGGCTGAGGCGGAGTTTGCTCACATCCCTCCCCGAATGGTCCTCCGTTCCCGGGGGGCGGGGAGCGGCCCCACAACCCCCTGCTCCGAGTGCAGCTGCACGGAGCCCCCACCCCGGCTTCTCTCCACCCCGTGGCCCCTAAAGAGCCAACTGAAAACCCACTTGGAAGGTCTCCGTGAGCCCCCACTCCTGCCTTCGCTCATTCAAGGGGAGCCCCCCCTCCCCTGGACGCAGAACCTGCCTTTATTCAGGCGTCTTGGTTAGGGGGTATTTCAAGGTCAGCGGATGTGGCCGCCCGGGAGCCAATCTCCAGCCGCCAGCCCCATGGGGAGCGCGCTCAAGCATGAACTATCACATTATTGCCAATTCCCGCCGGTTTTCTCTCAGACAATGGAAAATCTTCAGCGACTTCATCTGCGACTTCTATCCACTTTCTTATTTATTCAACAGCCACGGCGCAAGGCTGCGGCCGGCGTGGCAGCCGCTCCGGTGGCGGGCT
>NW_005360349.1:24581-29818 GCF_000412655.1 Myotis brandtii | reverse complement strand
GGCGTGCCTGGCTTGAAGCCGAGTTACTGGGGCGGAAAGTGGGCGTGGGTGCCCTTCAGGAAACCTGCTCGCAGAATAGACTGCGGTGGGAAGAGCGGAGAGAGGCCGGGGTTCTGGGGAGCCCTGGCCGGGGAGCAGAGCGCCTGCGGGGACGGTCATGATCACTCCTTGTTACGGGGGTGGGGGTGTGTGTCACTTGGAGTCATTACCTGGGGCCTCCTCATTCCCCTACGAGGGGGGCATGTCCACCATGGATCCAGCTAAGGGGGTGGACACGCCCGGCTGGCCAGCGTGGCCAGTGGTTGAGCGTCGGCCTATGAACCAGGAGATCACGGTTTAATTCCTGGTCAGGGCACAGGCCCGGGTTGTGGGCTTGATCCCCAGTGGGGGGTGTGCAGGAGGCAGCCGATCAATGGTTCTCTCTCATTGATGTTTCTATCTCTCCTTCTCCCTTCCTCCTGAAATCAATCTATATATAGACTAGAGGCCTGATGCACGAAATTCACGCAAGGGGCGTGGCCCTCGCAGCCCCAGCTTCATCCTGAAGGTCGTTTGGACGGTTGTCCGGATGGTTGTTCTGCTGTTTGGTCTAATTAGCATATTGGCTCTTTATTAAATAGGATATATATTAATCCTCACCCGAGGATATTTTTCCATTGATTTTTAGAGAGCGTGGAAGAGACAGGGAGAGACAGAGAGAAACATCGATGTGAGAGAAACACGTCGATTGGTTGCCTCCTGAATGAGCCCTGACCAGGGCCTGGGCCAGGGAGGAGCCTGCAACAGACGTACATGCCCTTGACCGGAATCGAACCCAGGACTCTTTATGTCCTGGTTGGGATGTTATGTGACGGTGTGGGTGGGGGATTGTGGGAATATCCTGTGCTGGT
This sequence comes from Myotis brandtii, assembly GCF_000412655.1. NCBI lineage: Eukaryota > Metazoa > Chordata > Mammalia > Chiroptera > Vespertilionidae > Myotis > Myotis brandtii. The sequence continues at coordinate 28,928 of NW_005360349.1, read as the reverse complement.
TGTGATGCTGTGTGACAGTGTGGGTGGGGGATTGTGGGAATATCCTGTGCTGGTTGTGATGCTGTGTGACAGTGTGGGTGGGGGATTGTGGGAATATCCTGTGCTGGTTGTGATGCTGTGTGACAGCCGTCCTAGCAAAGCTGTGAAGCAAATCAGAACAGGGCAGTTGTTGGTCAGAGAAGGTCAGGACCTGGGCGGCTCCTTTGAGAAGCAGGGCTCCTGGGAAGCAGCCTGGGGCCATTCCAGCCGCCGGGGCCAGGGGCCGGGCCCGGGACAGACACGGGGACCAGGGATGAGCCCCACGCTCTGCTCTGAGCTTCTGAGAAGGCGGGGCCGGGGTCTCGGACGGGATGCGACCATCCAACCCTCCACTTCGGGGGGAACGGGCACGGATATGGGGTACCGTCCTGTGGGGCCAAGCTCTCAACCCATGGGACCTGAGCTACGAACGTCCAATTGGATAGCGCCCGGATCGAGGTGGCCTGCAGACACCCAGCTGGCGCTGCAGAATCGGCTGGTGGTGTCGGAGCGCAAGTGTGGGGGTGCGAGTAAAGGAAGAGCAGGAGAGACCCCGGCGGGCGTGGGCCCATGTGTAAGGGCTGCTGCTTATTTAGAGCTCAGCCCCTGGGCCGCCGGGCCCTTCGATGGCTGGAGGCAGAGCCGAGAACTGGGCTTCCTCCCAGCATCTCCGAGAGTCCCACCCCAGGGAGAGGCCTGGATGATGGGCCTCGGGCTGTGGCCGAGCTAATGAGCTCTGGGGCCGGAGACGCGGGGCCCAGCTCCAGCGAGCTGATGGCTCTCGGCTCCCCAGGTCCCCGCCCGGCACTCAGGCCTTCACGCAGGACTGCTCCTCGCTGGGAGGTGGAAGCGGGGGCAGCGAGCAGCGGGTGCGGGCACGGGAGGAGGAGGGCCGCCCACAGGCCCTGAGGCCCGAGGGTCTTGCCGGGCTGTTTGCGACCCTGTCCTGTGAGGGGGCGGGGGGCCCACAGGGGGTGCAGACACTGTGGAGACTTCAGGACAATTTCACAAGCGCTCACCGTCTCCCTGCAGACGCCCGGCCAAGCACAGGGTTAAAAAGATGACGAAGACGCTACCCACCTTCAGGCGACCCCAATCTGTCATCAGCCCTCCTGCCACTCTTAGTGCTCATGTTCATTAGCAACGAGCTCTCTCTACACGAGGGAGACACCCAATGAGGCTCCTGGGGGAGCCGCGGGGGGGATTGGGGTGAAGTGTCCACCCTTGTTCTTTGCACGTGGGGCGCATGGCATCGCTCCCATTTCTCCTTGTGGAGCCTGGGCCACTGCCGGCTGCAAGGGGAGGGGCGAGTCTCTGGCACCTGGGCCTTTACGGGTCCCCCCTCCCCCCCATGGCCCCTCCCAGGGTGCCCCTCTGCCCCTCCTACCCAGGGAGCAAGGACGGTGGCTCTGAGCCTGTCCTGCCAGCAGGGCCCCCGCCCCGCGCGGCAGATCAGTTAGGACTCGAGGCGTCCTCATCTTTGATGCTGCGATAAAGAATTTCTTCTGTTGGTCAGCGATCCCTGAATTATATTTCCCGAGCGTCCCGCTAATGTTTCAGTGGGGTCTGCCACTCTCCCTACAGCTCACCCTGTTGACTCATCCGGTTTTGAAACCGAGAAACTGATGAATTAATAATCCCAAATAACGGTTGATGGGGTGGGAGGCTCGCGCCCCTCGGCGGGATACACGGCCGGCGGCCGGCGAGGAGAGGTCTCCACGCTTATTAGTTTGGCCGTCTGAGCGCGAGTGCGGATTTCAGGCTGAATAAACACCGGGCGTTTGCGGAGGTCCCCGAGGTCTTCGGAAAAGTCAGTTATTGAAAGGCTCGCTTGGAAAGCTTTTAACCTCGGCCTAATTAGCGTGCCTTCCATTAGTGAGAGCTGAGCGCGTGCGCTGTCATTAGCCGGGTTAAGTGGGTCTGTTTTGTGTAATTGTGTCCTCGAGATAAACGCGGCGCGGTGTTGGCTGGGAACCTTCTGCTGCACCCAGACTTTCCCCAGGGTCACGGGCCGTCATTCCAGCATCTTCTCGGCTTAAAAACAAAGCGTGGACACATCTGAATAAACACAGCACGCTAGATCGGGGGTCTGAGTGAGGGTGGGCATGGTGTCCCACTGCCGATTCCCATAACCACAGTGGGATCCTGGTGGGGATGCTGTGTCAGTGTGGATGGGGGATTGTGGGAATATCCGTGCTGGTTGGGATGCTGTGTGACGGTGTGGATGGGGGATTGTGGGAATATCCGTGCTGGTGGGGATGCTGTGTGACGGTGTGGATGGGGGATTGTGGGAATATCCGTGCTGGTGGGGATGCTGTGTGACGGTGTGGATGGGGGATTGTGGGAATATCCGTGCTGGTGGGGATGCTGTGTGACGGTGTGGATGGGGGATTGTGGGAATATCCGTGCTGGTGGGGATGCTGTGTGACGGTGTGGATGGGGGATTGTGGGAATATCCGTGCTGGTGGGGATGCTGTGTGACGGTGTGGATGGGGGATTGTGGGAATATCCGTGCTGGTGGGGATGCTGTGTGACGGTGTGGATGGGGGATTGTGGGAATATCCGTGCTGGTGGGGATGCTGTGTGACGGTGTGGATGGGGGATTGTGGGAATATCCGTGCTGGTGGGGATGCTGTGTGACGGTGTGGATGGGGGATTGTGGGAATATCCGTGCTGGTGGGGATGCTGTGTGACGGTGTGGATGGGGGATTGTGGGAATATCCGTGCTGGTGGGGATGCTGTGTGACGGTGTGGATGGGGGATTGTGGGAATATCCGTGCTGGTGGGGATGCTGTGTGACGGTGTGGATGGGGGATTGTGGGAATATCCGTGCTGGTGGGGATGCTGTGTGACGGTGTGGATGGGGGATTGTGGGAATATCCGTGCTGGTGGGGATGCTGTGTGACGGTGTGGATGGGGGATTGTGGGAATATCCGTGCTGGTGGGGATGCTGTGTGACGGTGTGGATGGGGGATTGTGGGAATATCCGTGCTGGTGGGGATGCTGTGTGACGGTGTGGATGGGGGATTGTGGGAATATCCGTGCTGGTGGGGATGCTGTGTGACGGTGTGGATGGGGGATTGTGGGAATATCCGTGCTGGTGGGGATGCTGTGTGACGGTGTGGATGGGGGATTGTGGGAATATCCGTGCTGGTGGGGATGCTGTGTGACGGTGTGGATGGGGGATTGTGGGAATATCCGTGCTGGTGGGGATGCTGTGTGACGGTGTGGATGGGGGATTGTGGGAATATCCGTGCTGGTGGGGATGCTGTGTGACGGTGTGGATGGGGGATTGTGGGAATATCCGTGCTGGTGGGGATGCTGTGTGACGGTGTGGATGGGGGATTGTGGGAATATCCGTGCTGGTGGGGATGCTGTGTGACGGTGTGGATGGGGGATTGTGGGAATATCCGTGCTGGTGGGGATGCTGTGTGACGGTGTGGATGGGGGATTGTGGGAATATCCGTGCTGGTGGGGATGCTGTGTGACGGTGTGGATGGGGGATTGTGGGAATATCCGTGCTGGTGGGGATGCTGTGTGACGGTGTGGATGGGGGATTGTGGGAATATCCGTGCTGGTGGGGATGCTGTGTGACGGTGTGGATGGGGGATTGTGGGAATATCCGTGCTGGTGGGGATGCTGTGTGACGGTGTGGATGGGGGATTGTGGGAATATCCGTGCTGGTGGGGATGCTGTGTGACGGTGTGGATGGGGGATTGTGGGAATATCCGTGCTGGTGGGGATGCTGTGTGACGGTGTGGATGGGGGATTGTGGGAATATCCGTGCTGGTGGGGATGCTGTGTGACGGTGTGGATGGGGGATTGTGGGAATATCCGTGCTGGTGGGGATGCTGTGTGACGGTGTGGATGGGGGATTGTGGGAATATCCGTGCTGGTGGGGATGCTGTGTGACGGTGTGGATGGGGGATTGTGGGAATATCCGTGCTGGTGGGGATGCTGTGTGACGGTGTGGATGGGGGATTGTGGGAATATCCGTGCTGGTGGGGATGCTGTGTGACGGTGTGGATGGGGGATTGTGGGAATATCCGTGCTGGTGGGGATGCTGTGTGACGGTGTGGATGGGGGATTGTGGGAATATCCTGTGCTGGTTGGGATGCTGTGGGGCAGTTTTGCAGAATGTTGCTCTTGTGGGAAACTGAGTAAAAACTGGGATCTGTCTGTGGTCCTGTATGCAACCTGCAACAATCCTATATAATAAAAGCCTAATATGCAAATTGTCCCATTGACTGGGAGTTCGCCCGGGAGTTCGACCAGGGCGGGGCCGGCCCACTGCCCGTGGCCCTTCCCCCCAGCCGGCCAGCAGTGGCG
>NW_005360349.1:22353-24295 GCF_000412655.1 Myotis brandtii | reverse complement strand
CAAGGGAGGCTCTGGCTGGCAGCCGGGAGCCGCGAGGGACCCTGCCCGGGCCTGAATTTTGTGCACTGGGCCTCTGGTCTCAATATAAACATTTAATTAAAAACTGCCGATTCCCATAACCTCAGTGGGATCCTGATAAACCCATTACATTACAAATTTCCCCCAAACTCCTTCCCGAAGTAACTTCCCGGGGCCCATTAAAAGGGAAAGTCTGTGAACACGCCAGTTAATCCCACGTGGGCAGCCTGGTACTGCGCTTCCGCCCTCTTATCTGGGCTGGGACTCCCCGCACCCACCACAGGCGGCCCCGCTCTGAGACCCGCCCGGCGGTGCCGGGAACGGCTTGATGGCGTGTCTCTCCTGTGTGCACGTGCCACAGGCAACGCCCGTCCCCGGGTCTGCACTCAGCCTCGCTGGTGCGTATGCACACGCGTTAGCACAGTGTTAGAAGCCGCGGCTCCGAGCCCAACGCAGCCCCCTGCTTGGCAGGCAAAGTGCCCGGAGCACAGGTTCCCCGGTTGGTAACTCCGGCGCCGGCTGCTCTGGGCCGCAGCTGTGAGCTCAGTGGCTGCCGCAGGGACTCCCGTGGCCACAAAGCGGACGCTGTTTACTGCGTGGCCTTCGCCGCCAGAGCGTGCTGACCTCGCCCGCACATCAGCGGCCGCCGCGGGAGCGGTTTTCTGCTGCTAACTGCTCGGGATCGATGAGGTTCTGCTCCGCTCTGCTCCGCTCCTGGGGAGTGCGGGGGTCGGGGCTCCCCCTGCCCGCCCGCGGGAAGCTCATCTCCGCTGTCGGACGCCACCAGGTCAGGTGTGGCCCCGCCGCCTGCTCCCTCCGCCTCGGGGGTGGGGGTAGCATCGCCCGAAAGAAGCGGGGGAGAAGAGAACATTCTCACTCAAAATGCCATTTCATTCTAAAAGTCCAGCCTACGTAAGGGAACCAAACTAGGGAAGAGAAAACAAAAATCAATAAGCAGCCCTGGCCGGTGTGGCTCAGTGGCTAGAGTGTCGCCTGCCGACCAAAGGGTCCCAGGTTCGATCCCGGTCAAGGGCACGTACCTCGGTTGCAGGCTCCTCCCCGGCCCAGGCCCTGATCAGGGCACATGCAGGAGGCAACCAATCGATGTGCTTCTCTCTCATCAGTGTTTCTCTCTGTCTTTCCCTCTCTCTTCCTCTCTCCCTAAAAATCAATGGGAAAATATCTTGGTTGCCTCCTTCACACGCTCCAACTGGGGCCGGGGATCGAGCCTGCAACCGAGGTACGTGCCCTTGACCGGGATCGAACCTGGGACCCTTTGGTCGGCAGGCGACACTCTAGCCACTGAGCCACACCGGCCAGGGCTGCTTATTGATTTTTGTTTTCTCTTCCCTAGTTTGGTTCCCTTACGTAGGCTGGACTTTTAGAATGAAATGGCATTTTGAGTGAGAATGTTCTCTTCTCCCCCGCTTCTTTCGGGCGATGCTACCCCCACCCCCGAGGCGGAGGGAGCAGGCGGCGGGGCCACACCTGACCTGGTGGCGTCCGACAGCGGAGATGAGCTTCCCGCGGGCGGGCAGGGGGAGCCCCGACCCCCGCACTCCCCAGGAGCGGAGCAGAGCGGAGCAGAACCTCATCGATCCCGAGCAGTTAGCAGCAGAAAACCGCTCCCGCGGCGGCCGCTGATGTGCGGGCGAGGTCAGCACGCTCTGGCGGCGAAGGCCACGCAGTAAACAGCGTCCGCTTTGTGGCCACGGGAGTCCCTGCGGCAGCCACTGAGCTCACAGCTGCGGCCCAGAGCAGCCGGCGCCGGAGTTACCAACCGGGGAACCTGTGCTCCGGGCACTTTGCCTGCCAAGCAGGGGGCTGCGTTGGGCTCGGAGCCGCGGCTTCTAACACTGTGCTAACGCGTGTGCATACGCACCAGCGAGGCTGAGTGCAGACCCGGGGACGGGCGTTGCCTGTG
>NW_005360349.1:21209-21475 GCF_000412655.1 Myotis brandtii | reverse complement strand
GAACACCAGCCGGGAAACCTGATTTGGGCGGAACCGAGGTCCCGGCTGGTGCAACAGCTCGCTGCTGCCCAGGCGCCGGGGTCAGCTCTGCGGGAATCTCACCCAGAGGACATCGTCTTCGGCCACTCCGCCTCCTGCCAGGCGTCCCCACGGCCTGTCGGCCTGTGTGGGGTTGGTTGGGATCACAGCGAGAGGCTGCAGTCCCGGCACAACCCCCCTGCCCCCCGAATGGTGCCACCCTGGCCGGCGGAGTGCAGTGCAGGAGG
>NW_005360349.1:20102-20924 GCF_000412655.1 Myotis brandtii | reverse complement strand
CCCCTCGCCGCCTGCAGCCCCGTCCCTGACCCCTGACCCGGCGCAGAGTCGGGAGCCAGGCTCCGTGTGAAATAATCCAATTAAAATCTCGCCTCTGAAACCCGGCCACTGTCATCTGTCTTGTCTCTAAGGGTAATTATATTAAACTCCAATTTTGCCTCAAATATGCATGCTAATTCCATTCCCTTTTCCCTCTTCGTAACTGAATCTAGCGCCGTTCCCTCCGTTCACTCGCCGGCTGGCCTCTGGCCTCTCGCTCCGCCTCCAGCTGTGGGGTTGGGCAGAGGGGCCCCTGCTCCCTGTGTGGCCCCAGCCGGGCGAGGGGGGCGCTGGCTCTCTTGGCGGGACCTGGCACAGGATGGAGGGCATCTCAGACCAGAGCTGTCCTGGCCCCTGGCCTGCGCCCCCGAGGGGAGCTGGTGGGCGGCAGGGGCACGTGTGAGCTGGTGGCCCTTCTGCCTCCTCTAACGGGTCGTGGGGACCCCGCCTCCGGTCCGTCCCTCGCCCGGGAGGCCCTGAGCCTGGGGAGGTCCCCGTGTACCTGAGGGTGAGAGACGGGTGACCTCCAGCTGGTCCACCAGCAGCTCGCGCTGCCCTGGTCCCAGCTCCCACACACGGCAGCGGGGCTCAGGGGGGCCCTGTGCCCGGGTGACCACTCAGGAGTGGGGGCAGGGACCCCAGGGAGATGCAAAATGTTCCACTGAACCTCAGTTTCCCTGGCCACAAAGCCGGGCCTCACAGGGACCACTCCCACACCACTACCCGCACAGCAGGCCCTGGTGCGCTCGCTCATTCACTCATCCAGCAGCTCCCTCCGGCCGG
>NW_005360349.1:17524-19621 GCF_000412655.1 Myotis brandtii | reverse complement strand
CCAGCACCTGGCGCCACGGCCTCCGAATGAGGAGGCTGACAGTGCCGGCGTGTGGCTAGGCCTCCACCCCTCGCCGTGGCGGGCGGCACGGTGCTGTCTGTAACTGCGGTGGCGCACTAACCGGCATGTAATTTTTCGCAATAATTAAAAGTGCTTTGTAAATGGTGACGCTCCGATACTGTGGAGGGAAGGCTGATTAGTTCAATATCGAGGCTAATTGTGCTGTGATTCATTTCGACGGACGGCCAGACATTTGTCAAATGAATGGACATGTTCTGTACACCCATCCATTACGCGGGAGCGGCAGGCGTGGACCCGGGGCCCTGTGCCCACACGGCTGGTCCCCCGCGAAGGTGCCTGCCGGGCTGCAGTCCTGTCACCATGTTGGAGAACACGCCCAAGACCCCACTCACATTCGCATTGTAACCAGCCCCACGCGTCTGGGCTGTAGCTTGTTGCACAAAACATCTGTGAAAGTGTGCACAGCTGTGCTCACTGTTAGAGCGTATGCATGTGCATGCCAGTGTTCACTGTCAGTGTGCACACGTGTGTTCACTGTGAATGTGCACATGTGTGCATGCCTGTGTTCACGGTGAGTGTGAACACGTGTGTTCACTGTGAGTGTGCACACGTGTACATGCCTGTGGTCACTGTGAGTGTGCACACGTGTGTTCACTGTGAATGTGCGCACACGTACATGCCTGTGGTCACTGTGAGTGTGCACACGTGTGCACAGTTGTGTTTACAGTGAGTGTGCATACACATGCATGTCTGTGCTCACTGTGAGTGTGCATGCATGTGTGTGCCTGAGTTCACTGTGAGTGTGCGCATGCATGCATGCCTGTGGTCACTGTGAGTGTGCGCACGTGTGCATGCCTGTGGTCACTGTGAGTGTGCGCATGTGTGCATGCCTGTAGTCACTGTGAGTGTGCCCATGTGTGCATGCCTGTGGTCACTGTGAGTGTGCACATGTGGTTCACTGTGGAATGTGCGCACACGTACATGCCTGTGGTCACTGTGAGTGTGCGCACGTGTGCATGCCTGTGGTCACTGTGAGTGTGCGCACGTGTGCATGCCTGTGGTCACTGTGAGTGTGCGCACGTGTGCATGCCTGTGGTCACTGTGAGTGTGCGCACGTGTGCATGCCTGTGGTCACTGTGAGTGTGCGCACGTGTGCATGCCTGTGGTCACTGTGAGTGTGCGCACGTGTGCATGCCTGTGGTCACTGTGAGTGTGCGCACGTGTGCATGCCTGTGGTCACTGTGAGTGTGCGCACGTGTGCATGCCTGTGGTCACTGTGAGTGTGCGCACGTGTGCACCTTCCTTCCTCCCATTAAGTCCCGGTTGACTTTGTCCTCTCAGAGACACAGCACTGTTGGCTACAGGAGTGTTTGCGATTTTAACAAAATGACAGCGTTCCCTGGGGAGGCACGTGTGCATGCCTGTGTTCACTGTGAGTGTGCGCACACGTACACGCCTGTGCCCCCTGAGCCCCTTGGCCCCAGCGAGGGTGGATGGCGCTCCCCTTCCCTCCGACACTCAATGATGAAAATGTCAGCGGCGGCGGCCTCGCTCCTCAGCTAAATCCTTTAAAACAATGACGTCCCGTGGACAAAAGTGAACTGTGCCCGTCTAATGGATGAAACTCCACCCAAACTTAGACATCACATGTTTTATTAATATTTTCTATCATCCGTACAAGTTAAACCAGCCGTGAAAATTACCTTCACAAAAAAGTTGAAAATGTATTCACTTCTTGGGCCGCCGCGCCGCGCTTCCGGGCTAATTTAATCAGAACGGCTGCGTGAGCTCCACTGCGCCCTCCGATGCAAATACTGAAATCTTTAATTAACGTCAGTCAGGCCCGGGAGACGGCTTCCACCAAACGCTGCAAGTCACCACCACTGCCCCCCTCCCCTCCCCCCTCGGGGCCAGGCCTTGGCCACCGAGTCCCAGCAGGAGAGCCACCCTGAGGCCACCTGCGGGCCGCTCACAGCGGGGGATGGGGGTGGGGGGTGGGCAGGGAACTGGACGTCACCCGTCTGTGTCCAGGGGCCTCAAGGTGCTGCTGGTCCTCCCTCCCTCCCCTCGCCCTCC
>NW_005360349.1:9347-10265 GCF_000412655.1 Myotis brandtii | reverse complement strand
GCGCCTCCTGTGCCGTGAGCAGAGGCGGGGCGCCCACGATGTCCCCTGAGCCTGAGAGGCTACAGTTGTAATAGCGAGGCTGCGCGTGTGTCAGGGAGGCTGCCCGAACCCAGAGACCATTCGCTCCGGGCGAGACCGCGTCCCCCGGGAGCCACAGCGGCCAGCTCAGACCTGCTCCTCCAGTGGCCCCGTCTCCGGGAATAAGCAGAGCGCAGGTTCTTAGAGGAGCTGCGTTCACGGCTCCTGGTGATTTATATCAAATGTGCACCCAGCGCTGACGTCTCTTTGGAGGGTTTTCAAAAATTAAAGAATCGCATCTACAAATAGCGACCTCGATAGGATGCGCACGCTGACTCCAGCCAGACGCATGCAGACGAAGGGGGCAGCGCCAGCGACGCTCAGCGGGCGGGGCATGGGACCAGGCTCTGTCCCTTCCCCTGGGGCCGGAAACAGTGCCACGGAGACGCGGCTGCGACAGAGCCGGGCGTGCGGAGGCGGTGGCGAAGCCGAAATCCTGTCCCTTCCCCTTTTGTTCATTCATTCATTCATTTATCCATTCATTCAGCACACCGTGAACCATTTGTTCATTCATTCAGTGCCGGGCCCTCCCCTGCACACACAGAGTGCAGGACACCCCCTGAGCCTGGGCAGATCCCTGGGGTCTGGGTTGGCAGGGCCTGGGGGTGCATGGCAGGCTCTGAGCTCTGAGCTGTCATTAATGTGATGGCCCCCCCACCTGTGTCCCTGCAGCCCCCATCCCTGCACCCCATCCCTGCACCCCATCCCTACATCCCCATCTATGCACCCCATCCCTGCACCCCCATCCCTGCACCCCATCCCTGCACCCCATCCCTACATCCCCATCTATGCACCCCATCCCTGCACCCCCATCCCTGCACCCCATCCCTGCCCCCCATC
>NW_005360349.1:0-245 GCF_000412655.1 Myotis brandtii | reverse complement strand
GCGGGGCGCCCACGATGTCCCCTGAGCCTGAGAGGCTACAGTTGTAACAGCGAGGCTGCCCGTGTGTCAGGGAGGCTGCCCGAACCCAGAGACCATTCGCTCTGGGCGAGACCGCGTCCCCCGGGAGCCAAGGGGCCAGCTCAGGCCTGCTCCTCCAGTGGCCCCGTCTCCGGGGTTAAGCAGAGCGCAGGTTCTTAGAGGAGCTGCATTCACGGCTCCTGGTGATTTATATCAAATGTGCACCC
>NW_005360348.1:0-935 GCF_000412655.1 Myotis brandtii | reverse complement strand
TTATTTCAATAACCTCTGTCACCAGTGGATGAGTCCATGGACCTTTCTTTGATAGATGGCTTTCAAAATGATGTTAATGTAGAGAAAGTGGGCACATTTTTTTTAGAAAATCTCCTGACTAAATGAGATTTGATTATGCTTTGTAACTATCCTCAGGAAGCCCATTTCTGGGATTGGTTCCAGGTCCCATTACTGACTCACTGGATGGCCTCTGATCTGCAATTCATAGCTGATTGCCTCAGTTTCCCCATTTGAGAACAAGTTGCAACCAGACCCATTTCCTTCTGTAAGATGTTGTGATACGTAATTAGAGTTTTACTTTTCTTCTTAAATTTTTATTGAATTTATTGGGGGTAACATTGGTTAATAAAATGAAATAGGTTTCGGGTATACAATCTACACTAATAAAAGAGAAACATGCAAATTGGTGTCACTCCACTATGCCAACCAGCCAATCAGGATGAGTATGCAAATTAACCCAACAAAGATGGCGGTTAATTTGCATATGCAGGCACAGATCGAAGATTGAAGAAGACTGAAGAGGCTTGCCTTCTCTGCTGTGGTCAGAGCAAAGGCCTGGGTCCCAGGTGCAGGAGAAAAACCGGTGCCAGCAGCCAGGGGAAGGAAGGCCTATTGCACGGATCTCTTCATGCAACGGGCCTCTAGTTCTAAGTAATACATCATCTGTATATTGTATTGTGTGTTTACTACCCAAAGTCAAGTCTCCTTCCATCTTCATTTACTCCCTCATATCCTCTTCTACTTCCCTCCACTTCTCTTTCCCTCTGGTAATCACCATACTATTGCCAATGTCTATGATTTATTTTTTGCTTAATCCCTCCATCTTTTTCACCCAGCCCCTATCCCCCTCCCCTCTACCAGCTGTCAGTCTGTTCTCTTATGAGTCTGTTTCTATTTTGTTTGTTAGTTTATTT
>NW_005360347.1:0-813 GCF_000412655.1 Myotis brandtii | reverse complement strand
CTGCAAAAGGACACCAGACAGTACACACCTGGACTAACAATACGTTGGCCAACAAGTGTGTCATCTCCACTGTAACTATGGCGACAGAGCCTTAGCATTAGTCCCGGCACTCGGAGGCGGTTTAGCAGGGACCACGGTGGGTCCACGGTGAAGCCCGGCTGCTACTCGATGCTCAGCCTCTGCTCCAACCTTGACTCTGAGCAAACGCTAAGCTGTGAGGACGAGGCCCTGGATCCGACCACTGGCCAGAGCCCTGCCTCAAGCACGGGGTCCACACTCTCTGTTCCCCCCGCCTGTCGCCGAAGCGATTCGCCTGCCCCCTTGGGCCTCTGATTGCTGTCTTTGGGAACCCGCTCCAGCACCGCACGCTGCAGACAATCCAATGTCACTGAGTTCATCAGCCCCATGGAACTCGACGTAGCTACCACACTGCGCCCGAGCAAAGATGCGGCCCAGTGACCAGGTGGAAAGCCCACACACACCCATGGGGGTGCCCAGCACACAAGATGTGGAAGATAGAATGACCGACGCACTTTCGCAACGATGAACAGCCTGTGCCTCCCATTCAGCCGAGCTTTCTGCCGTCCTCCGTCTTTCTCACGCTGCAGTCGGAAACCCCGGACATTCCCGGGGACACCCCCAGACCTTCGCACACCCCTCTGAGGATATAACCTCCAACAAGCTACCTTGGGGTCTGTGATGGTCAGACAGAGCGGGTCCCCACACTTTCACTGATGCTCAACCCTCGTCAGCACATGGCGTCTGCACCGGGGGCGCCCTCACACTAAGGCCTGGGTCCCTGTTGCTGATGTC
>NW_005360346.1:0-307 GCF_000412655.1 Myotis brandtii | reverse complement strand
AATATTAATTGAGCATAATGGCTTGGGTCAATTTCTGGGTTCTCTGTTCTGTTCCATTGGTCTATATGTCTGTTCTCGTGCCAGTACCAGGTAGTTTTGAGAACCGTGGCTTGGTAATATAGCTTGATATCTGATATTGTGATCCCTCCAACTTTGTTTTTCTTTCTCAGGATTGCTATTCGGGGTCTTTTTAAATTTCAGATGAATTTTTGGAGAGTTCTAGAACTTTGAAGTATGCTGTTGGTATTTTTATGGGGATTGCATTGAATTTGTAGATTGCTTTGGGCAGTATGGACATTTTAATGAT
>NW_005360345.1:0-1444 GCF_000412655.1 Myotis brandtii | reverse complement strand
ACAACCGCGTCCTCAGTTGCCAGCCCTTTCCGCGTGCCTCTCTGTACCTCTGCACTTTATTTCCGCATGTCCTCTGAGTCTCATGCTTTTCTCCTCTTTCCTTCTAGTTGTAGAATTTCCACTCAGCCAGCCTTCCTGTGGTTCTGGATGATGCTCGTTTTGTCTTTTAGTTGTATTTTTGAAGTGGTTATGCGAGGCAGCAATTTCGGGTGTTTACCTATTCCGCCATCTTGGTTTATCCGACAGATTATTATTTAAAGGAAATATATTTTCAACAGGATTGGAAATGAGAGATTATTATTTAAAGGAAATATATTCTCAACAGGATTGGAAATGAGAGATTAGCTGAACACAGTTTTGATGGTCCCAATAATGCCATTAATTATTTTTATTCAATTTTATTACCTCAGTCGACTCCAAGTGAAGTATTTCAGCAATACATTCACTGTCTTTCTTAGCCTATCTGTATTATTACCTCAGAACCAAATGTCACATTTTTAATATTAAACTTCAGAATATCTAAAAAGGAATCAACCATGAAGAGTTGTCCCTTCCCTACTACTTGATATTTCTTACTTTTAGGTATGTTAATAGATATTTAAAAGCATATCCAAATACTTCAACATAATACAATTAATATTTCCTGCGTTGAATGCAATTTAATTGTACTTTATCTATGAGGATGCACATTGAAACCCAGAGATGCATGGCTTGCTAAGGTTACAGAGTTAGAAAGGGGCAGATTTGGAACTTTGAATCCAAATCTGATGGTAAGGCCTATTCCCTTGGTTAGTGTAGACTTTTCAACACTTTGGAGCAAGTAGAAAGTGAACTGAATCATAATGATAATGCTAGCTGATACCATGGTTACCATGCTAAATTAGTACTTTATAGGAATTATATCTTTCCTCCAACCCTTGAATTAGATACTTCCTAATTGTACTTTCAGTTCTTAATCCTGCAGATGAAGAAACTGAGATATAAACAAGGTTCCCAACTTGAACCTCAGGTTGTTTGATCCATAGTTTTTGTTGTCCTTTTAAAAATGATTTAAAAAGACAATTTAGTTGATAAACACAATCTTTATTTAACCTTTCATGAAGCAGCAGTCTCCATTCCCAAATGGGGTAGAAGGCAGGAAGCTTTAGTAGGATAAAGAATAAGGAACAAGGAAGAGAAAAATAGAAAATTATAAGGAACAAGGAAATAAGTACAGAGCACAGAGTTTGCTTGGCATTTGGGAATTGGCTGACTGGATGGATATACTGAGTTTCTGGCCAAGCAGAGCATTTACAGGAACATGAAAGTTGTTAAATTTCCACTTTGGGCCTAGAAATTTATTTAAACTGTTCTTAATCACCACACACACAGTACTGTCTCCCTAGTTGTGTGTATTTTATCATGGTTTTTACAATTTATATTTATTGTGCAAAAATACGTATAA
>NW_005360344.1:0-865 GCF_000412655.1 Myotis brandtii | reverse complement strand
CGGACCTAAATAGATACTTTTCAAAAGAGGACATAAGCAAGGCCAAAAGACATTTGAAAACATGTTCAAAGTCATTAATCATCCGAGAGATGCAAATCAAAATGACAATGAGGTACCATCTCACACCTGTCAGAATGGCTATCATCAACAAATCAATAAATGACAAGTGCTGGCTAGGATGCAGAGAAAAATGCACCCTCATTCACTGCTGGTGGGAATGCAGACTGGTGCAGCCACTGTTGAAGCCAGTATGGAGTTTCCTCAAAAAGTTAAAAATGGAAATTTTATTTGACCCATTGATCCCACTTCTAGGAATACATCCTAAGAAACTAGAAACACCAATCAGAAAGGATATATGCACCCCTATGTTCATAGCAGTACAATTTACAATAGCTAAGATTTGGAAACAGCCTAATTGCCCATCAGCAGAGGAGTGGATTAGAAAACCGTGGGACATCTACACGATGGGATACTATGCTGCTGTAAAAATGTTGGAATTCTTACCTTTTGCAACAACATGGATGGAACTGGAGAGCATTATGCTAAGCGAAATAAGCCAGTCAGAGAAAATTAAATATCACATGATCTATCTCACTTATTTGTGGAATATAATGAACAACATAAACTGATGAACAAAAACAGATCCAGAGACAGAGAAGCATTGATCAGACCATAAAACCTTAGAGGGAAGGTAGGGGAGGGTGGGAGTAAGGGAGAGATCAACCAAAGGACTTATATGCATGCATATAAGCCTAACCAATGGACACAGACACCACGGAGGTGAGGGCATGAGTGTGGAGGGGCTTGGGGGGCAAGGACACATATGTAATACCTTAGTCAATAAAGGAAAACAATTTAATAAATA
>NW_005360343.1:0-782 GCF_000412655.1 Myotis brandtii | reverse complement strand
GACTTTAACTCTGTGAAGATATCAGGACGGTTGTCTTTCGAACTGTCCCAGACTAGGGTCATGATTGTCTTCTTGTGCACCCTGCTCAGCCGTCCTGTGTCCTGACAGGTGGGGTGCAGCCCTGAAGGCTGGATGAGGGTCAGGTTTGACTGCCCACAGGTGCGGCTGCTGCGTGGGAGCCACAGTGTCCGTCCCTTCAGTGTCCGTCCCTTGGGGCGGGGACTGATAGCTTGGACCACTTTTCTTTAGCCCTTGTGCCATTTTCTGATAATTTTCGCCCTGACTCAAAGATTCATTGGGAGTCGCACAGAGTTTTCTCCAATTCCTCCATTCCTTCTATCTGTGCTCGCTGGCTTTCTTTGCTAAAGAACCTCTGTCATCAACCAGGTTAAACTACCGCCCCCCTAAAAGACGGGCACACGTTTAGTGACCTTTTAATTACAACTGTCTAGAGCTGTCATTGCGGTGTCCGGCCAATACGGAGCGATGGCGTGCGGCCGGGGAGAGGTCCTCCCTGGCGCCAGTGGTCAGAGAGCAGCCCGGGCCAGGCAGGTGTGGTCATGTGATGTCACATCGCGCGACCTGGCGAAGCTCAGCGGCGCTGTCCCTGGTACCTGGGGCTCTCAGTGGCGATCGCCATTGTTCCTTGGGTGCAGCCTCCCCCTGAGATCCAGCTGGCACAGCGCCTGGCGGGGCATGAGCAGGTGACCACGGACTGGGCGGTGAGGAAGCTCCCTGCTCTGGCCTGCCCTCTCTTATTCTCTCCTTCAGTGGCCAACCTC
>NW_005360342.1:0-710 GCF_000412655.1 Myotis brandtii | reverse complement strand
AATTCATGCACAGGTAGGGTCCCTAGGCCTGGCCGATGATCAGGGATGATTGGGGCCTTCTTGCTGCCAGCTGGGGCCTTCTTTCTGGCAGCTGGCCAGGGCCTTCCTTCATTCCACATCGCCCCCTGGTGGTCAGCTGACATCATAGCGAGCGATTGAACTCCCAGTCTCTTGTTTGAACTCCCGAGGGGACACTTTGCATATTAGCCTTTTATATATATAGGTATTCAACAAAAAAATTGCATGCCTAGTCTACTGTGATAGGTGCTCCAAGATAGTTTATATAATTTTTAAAATATTCCAGACTTAATAATAACAGTGTTAGAGTATTTTTGAGGATTAAATAAATACTTGGAAGCGAGGGTTAAAAACACTGGACCTAATCTAAATATGACAAGTGAAGAGTCCCTTTAAGCCACACTACTTCCCTCTAACATAAAATTTTAAATAAATAGGCTTAAAATATATTCTTGGAATAAAAAGTTAATGTGTATGATCAAGGTTCACATGTAGATAGGAAAAATTCAAACTTTTAAATAATATGTTTTTATTGACTTTAGAGAGAGAGAAAGGGAGAGGGTTAGAGAGAGAAAGAAACATCAGTGAGAGAAACATCAATTAGCTGTCTCCTGCAAACCCCCTACTGGAGATCAAGCCAACAATCCAGGCATGAGCCCTGACCAGGAATTGAACCAGTGACCTCTTGGTTC
>NW_005360341.1:0-589 GCF_000412655.1 Myotis brandtii | reverse complement strand
GGTTCAGACCTAGGCTCTTTAGGTCTAGAGTTCACATATTTAATTATAATTCTACTTTACTGTGGTTGAGTGTAATATGGTTTGTTGTTTGTCTTTTTTTTTAATCCTCACCCAAGCGTAAGATTTTTTAATTGATTTTTGAGAGACATCCATGTGAGAGAGAAACATCAATCAGTTGCCTCCCATATGTGCCCCACCTGGGGATCAAACCCAAACCCTTTTGGTGTATGGGACAATACTCCAATTAACTGAGCCACCCTGCCAGGGCTATTTTGTGCCTTTATAGAGCTGGAGATTGAAACTTGTTCTACACAATACTAAAACAACTGGTAAATTAATATTTTTGAATTTTTAAAAATCCTAGAAATGTGGGGTTTTCTAGGCAGTTCCCTCACCAGCTCACCCATTTTGGTCTGAATCTCATATAGTGATTCAAATAGTAAATATCGCAAGCTTGGCAGTGAAAATACACAGTACAACACTTTAAAATAAAATAATTCTGGCCCATCAGCAATTAGACCCGTTATTGCTTAGTATTGTCTTGACCACAAAGAATTTCATAAACTCTGAAAAATAAGGAAAATATTAG
>NW_005360340.1:0-886 GCF_000412655.1 Myotis brandtii | reverse complement strand
ATAGATGTCTCCCATTTTCCCTCCTTACCCCCCACTTCCCAGCCCCTACCCACTCCCCCAGGTCTTTAACACCCTATTTCCCGTGCCCATGGGCTTTGCATATAAGTATATAAGTTCTTTTGTTTATCTCTTCTTTTGCCCCCATCCCCACATCAAAGTAAGTCAGTCAGTTCCATGCCTCCATGCCTCGGGTCTTATTTTGTTGATCAATTCATTTTGTTCATTAGATTGCACAATAAGTGAGATCATATGATATTTGTATTTCTCAGATTGGCTCATTTCACTTAGCAAAATATTCTCCAGGTCCATCCATTTTGTCCCAAAGGGTAAGAGATCCCTCTTTTTTATAGCTGCATAGTACCCTACTGTGTAAATGTCCCACAGCTTTTTTATCCATTCATCTACTGATGAGCACTTGGGTTGTTTCCAAATATTAGCTATTGTAAATAACACTGCTGTGAACATAGGGGTGCATATATGTTTTCTGGTTGGTATTTCTGGGTTTTTAGAATATATTCCCAGAAGTGGAATGGCTGGGTTAAAGGGAAGTTCCATTTTTAATTTTTTGAGGAAATAATTAAAAATCTGTATTCCCATCAGCAGTATCTAGTGTTCCTTTTTCTCTGAATCCTCACCAGCACTTGTTTGTTGATTCTTTGATGATAGCCATTCTGACAGGTGTGAGGTGATATCTCATTGTGGTTTTAATTTGCATTTCTCTGATGATTAGTGACTTTGAGCTAAAGCATGTCCCAAAATTCACGCAAGAAGTAATTTTGATAGAAAACATAGGTTTGTAGTTAAAAATTGTAAATCTTTATTGATTCTTAAAACATATAGTATAGGGTAATGTACGGAATAGCATATCGGGTAAATGGCCTCCACG
>NW_005360339.1:0-716 GCF_000412655.1 Myotis brandtii | reverse complement strand
TTCCTGTATCCACTCTCACCCCCTCCAGGTGGTTCTCCACACACTGGTCAAAGCGAGATTTTGATTAGACATTTTGTTGTTGTTAATCCTCACACCAGGATATTTTTTCCATTGATTTTTAGAGAGAGTAGAAGGGAGGGATATAGGGGGAGAAGAAAGAGAGAGAAACATCGATATGAGAGAGACACATACATTGGTTGCCTTGGCTGCGCCCCAACCAGGGCTGGGGATCAAACTTGCAATCCAGGTAGGTGCCCTTGACTGGGAATCAAACCCAGGATCCTTCATTGATTCTGAGACTATGTTTTTAAGCCCATACACACTTAAAATTGTTATATTTTTATGACAGAGACTTAGTTATCTCTAGTAATGCTGGTAGGTGCCCTTGACTGGGAATCAAACCCATGATTCTTTGGATGGAGGGACAACACTCTAACCACGGAACACACCGGCCTGGGCGGTTACACCTCTTTTGAAAACATATCACACTTATTTAAGATCATACATAACCTTAGGCAACATCTGTTTGACCAAAGAAAATTTTAGAATAAAATGTATTTTCATACTCTTCCCAAAATGAAAATTACTAAGCAAAAGGAACAAAACAATTCAAGTATCATGAAATTTGAAAGGATTGTGAAATCACTTTATTTTTCGTGGTTAAAACATCCTATATTTATTTATTGAGGCATGACTGACATAACAGCATAGGAAAT
>NW_005360338.1:0-819 GCF_000412655.1 Myotis brandtii | reverse complement strand
CTTACTAATACCTGATTTTACTTAATTTTTAATAGATAGTTTAATTATCTGTGCAACGACAATAATTATATAACACCAGCCCGTCAAGCGTTAACATCAACTGCGAGTCTAATTAGTTTTCTGCAAACTTGGATTAAATTTCTCTGCCACTTGATATAGGGACACGCTTGTCCCTGTGTGTGTCTGTAGACGTTCCCTGGTGATTTTTTAAAATTTAGTCTTAGATCCTGAGCCCAAAGAGCTCCTCACGGCACGACCAGTATCCCTGAACCTGAACGAGGAGTGATTTTTGATAAAAAGAGTCCCCCATGCGCAGGTTTATCCAGCAACAACTTAGAGCCATTTACAACGTTAAAGCTATTACAGAATAAAATCAGAAAAATGGAGATGAAGATCGGGATAGGAAACCACGTGGCTATGATTGAAAACTATAAGTGACGTTTTGGACTATGTTCATAATAAACCTAAAAGATATGTTTGAATATCTCACCAACGAAACCCAGGAAACCCTTCTAACAACGCAGAATCACTTCTAAGCAAGCCATTGAAAACATTCTCTTTTGAGGTCCCCTACCTGTACTAGGTTTTACCCATCAAAGTGAGTGCATTTGTATTCGTGAAATAAACATGTATTACCTCTTATGAGTCAGGCCCGATCCTGAGGGTTAGGATTCAAACTGTGGCCCTGGCTGGTTTGGCTCAGTGGATGGAGCATCGGCCTGCGGACCGAGGTGTCCCGGGTTCGATTCCTGTCAGGGGCCTGTGACTTGGTTGCGGGCGCGTCCCCAGTGGAGGGTGTGCAGGAGGTGGCTGATCGAT
>NW_005360337.1:0-1089 GCF_000412655.1 Myotis brandtii | reverse complement strand
TGCTTCTCAATATCGCCCCCTGCAAGGCAAAAGGAGACCTGCAGGCTATGTCAGGTACTGCACTAAGAATGCTGTCCAGGCTCCAGAAGGTGGGAGCTCACTGTGAGCCCTGGACAGAGGTGAGCTCTGATCACTAGACTAAGAGCCAGCCACCCGGGGCTTGGTCCCTGTGTGTCTCATGCCTCCTGACTGCATCCCAGGACAGGCTGAGCCCAGTGAGAGGACTGGCTTTTTCCAGAGTATTATGAATCCAGTGTCTGGGGAGCTGTCCCCTCTGGTGGATCTGCTGTTTCAGGAGGATATGCCCTTCCAGGATTTCAAAGCCAGGGTTGGGTGAGGCTCTTTTGGGAGAGGGCGCTGGCCTGAATGGATGATCCACAAAATCCTCTGTTTCTCATCACAGCATTAGGATGTTGCATCCAGTCCCCTGTGTCCCTGTCTGTCATCTGTTCTAGGCTTCCCCACAGGGCCCAGGTTCTGGAGCAGCTCCACATGGAGTGTCAACTAAGGGACTCTGTGAGTTTCTCTGTTAAGGGAGGGGAGTCCCCCGTGGGACCCTTTGCCCCTCTGAGATTGAAGCACCCCCAGATCCTGGGTTCTCCTCTCCCATCCTGCTGAGGAAGTTCCCCTTGATCCCCAGGACACCTTGGGCTGGTGAGATCTTTTTAGGGGCCACAGGCAGCTGTATTCAGACCAGCGACCTTGGGAATGGGGAGTCATCCCCTAATTTCCTTGAGGTGGGTGTGAGCACCCTCCTGTCTTGGTAGAAACTCTATCTTGGATGGAGAACTGAGAATGTCTGCCAGGTCAGGGATCTGTGATAAAAGGAAGAAGATAGGCTCTTTTCTGGGCCCTGAAGGGATGAGGGGTGGGGAGGGCTCTGATTTCCAGTCAATGAAATCAGAGTGGTCTGGCCCCTCACTGTTAGGAGGTTCCTGTCCCCCTTCCTGACTGTAAGTGGGGTAAACACCTGGCCCTGGGACATCTCCTTATAAAAAGAGGCTGTGGCCTCTTCCCAGACTGACATCAAGGCCTTCGTATGGATAAGGAAAATAATCTGACTGCAAGTGTCACACAGGGTGAACGGCT
>NW_005360336.1:0-1028 GCF_000412655.1 Myotis brandtii | reverse complement strand
GTCAATCTACGAAAAACTATATAAT
The DNA here is from genome assembly GCF_000412655.1 of Myotis brandtii. NCBI lineage: Eukaryota > Metazoa > Chordata > Mammalia > Chiroptera > Vespertilionidae > Myotis > Myotis brandtii. Next base: position 1,003 of record NW_005360336.1, on the reverse strand, counting down.
TGCACGAACCCAGGTTGCAGTTACGTATTTTGGTGGTCATTCTAATAGTCTTCGTCTTCAAGTACCTGGCGCTTTTAGAAAATGTTTTACGCAGTACCATATGTTAAAAAAGTACTAGGAACTTTAATTGTTTAATTGTTTTTGTAAATAAAAATGTTATAATTATTGAAAAACAACACCTAAAGTGCATTATGATCTATAGTTATGATGATTTAAATAACGTGCAGTTTGCCCAAAAACGTGCGGTCCCTGGCGTATGTCTTAGAGATTTCTATGCGGTACGAAATGTGTTAAGTAGACATTAAATGCGGTGAATTTAGACAAGTCAGCAGGCTGTTGTTTTTACATGATTGCTATAGAACGGAAGATCAAGAGTGAATGAGTGCGTTTTCATAGCTTACCTGCAGTGAAAGTGAAAACAGGGCCAACTCACTTTAGAGATAGGGCCTAGCCTGGCCAGTGTGGCTCAGTGGTTGAGCATCAACCTATGAACCAGGTGGTCCGATTCCTGGTCAGGCATATGTCTGGATTGCAGGCTCGAGTTCCAATAGGGGGTGTGCAGGAGGCAGCCGATCAATGATTCTCTCTCACCATTGATGTTCTGTCTCTCTCTCCCTCTCCCTTAGTCTCTGAAGTCAATAAAAATATATATAAAAGAAGAAGTAGGGTCTTTATTTATGTTATTCAATTAACTTTCACATGTGTGAGCAAAACACTAAGATAACTATGGCTACGGTGGCCATTTTTAAATTGGGTTGTTTGTCTTTTATTACTGAGTTGTAAGAGTTCTTTATGTTTTCAAGGAACAAGTCCCTACAAGATCTGTGGCTTGCAAATATATTCTCCTCTTTTGTGGGCTGTCAATTTGACCTTCTTGATGGTGTCCTTTGAGAAACAAAGGTTATAATGTGACCAACTCCAATTTATTTCATTTTTTCTTTTGTTACTTAATGTTTTGATGTCGTAGTTTTATCTAATTTAAAATCACAAAGATTTCCTCTGG
>NW_005360335.1:4043-5385 GCF_000412655.1 Myotis brandtii | reverse complement strand
GTATATGTATATGTATATGTGTATATGTATATATGTACGTATATATATATATATTTCTAATGTTTAATGTCACAGTTGTCTATTGTCAAATCTCTATAGTATATCTTCACATGATTAGTATATATGTTTATGTGTATTTATGTACACAAGCACATGTCTATGTTTATGTATATACATAAATCTCAAGGTGGATGGATATAGGTGTGTGTGTGATTGTATATACACATATACATATGCATATATACACAAATATCCTATCTAATAATAGACAAACATGGTAATTGACCATACCTTCACTACGCCTCCCATTGGCTAATCAGCGAGATATGCAAATTAACTGCCAAAAAAGATGGCGGTTAATTTGCATACATAGGCATGAAACTGCAGAGCTAAGACTGAAGACAGCTCCAGCTGGAGCAGCGAAGGCTTGAAGGTGGCTCCGGCCGGAGCAAAGGCCTGGGTCCTGGGTGCCGGAGGAAAACCTGTGCCGGCAGCCAGGGGAACGGAAGGCCTATTACACAAATCTTTTCGTGCAACAGGCCTCTAGTGTAGATATATGCACATCCATCAATTTACCCATCTATCCATTCATTGATCCATCCATTTATTCAAAAGCATCCTGTGGTTCTGCTTTTCTGATTTAACCTTAAATAATATAAAATTTGATATTGAACAAGATTCTAGAGGAACAGAACTTTAATAATGGTTTCTCGGAATTAGATCTAGGTTCTCTAGAGTTGGTTCCCTGATCTGATTAAATTCATTTATACCCTTTCCATGTAAAAGGAACCATGGTAAAATAGCTATTTAAATGTTATCTGGAGACCCCTATAAAAATTGCATAGAACCCAACCAGCATGGCTCAGGAGTTGAGTGTCGACCTATGAACCAGGAGGTCATAGTTCAATTATTGGTCAGAGCACATACCCAGGTTGTGGGATCAATCCAGTAGAGGACATGCAGGAGGCAGCTGTTCAATGATTATCTCTAATCATTGATGTTTCTCTCTCTCTCTCTCTCTCTCTCTCTCTCTCTCTCTAGTATGTGTGTATATATACACACATACTAGTAGACAAGTAGCCCGGTGCATGAAATTCGTGCACATTGAAAGGGAATTAGGGGAATGCAATTTGGACTCACTATTTAATATCAATAATATGTGAGCGTGAGGCAGTCCACCTTTCTGAAATTCAATGACATGAATTTTAGCTATTACTTTGCCAAATAAATGGAATTTACAGATATCATTTAAAAGAGCACTCAGCTTAATATTAAAAACTCTGGCTACCAAGTCAGGTCTGTTTTCAACTTTTTGCCAGCATTGTAAATTGTTTGCAATATC
>NW_005360335.1:0-895 GCF_000412655.1 Myotis brandtii | reverse complement strand
ATATCTGTTCCCCAGCCTTTTTCACCATGTGGAAAAAGAATAGGATATGTCATTGCATCTAATGTAGGAAACAGGATGATTATTTGTTTCATTTTAGTGGCATTTGGATTATTGGGATCTGGTTTACAATGAATGACCAAGTCCCTTTCAAAAGGAAGTTCATCTTCGTTTTTTCTGAATATGACAGCAACCTCGGTTACATGGGGAGAATTATATCTACTCGGGTCACTGTTATGATCATATTTAATCACCATTGTTACTTCTGTGGGAGGAATACGATCATATTTAACTGCCATTGTTACTTCTGTGGGAGCAATACCTTTTGCTGCTGCTTCAGATTGGGTTTCCTTTTCTACCTCATGTAGCATCTTGTACGATTTTGTTAATTCACTTATTTCATGCATGGGGTTGTTGATGTTGATCATGAGTCTTTCTGAGCAGCCCTGGTTTTCTGGCATTACTAATCTTTTACTTGTAGCTTCGGCTGTATCAAAAATATAGAGTTGAGCAAACTTCCGAGAAACACCATCTGAAGAATGTAAAGTTCCAGTATGGTGATAAACTTGTCTGTGCATTCTAAAACAGTATGGCCCATATCCTGATGGTGATGCAATATTTGCACCAATGGAAACAAAAGCCAAATAACTATTTATGGAACAAATATTTTCCATGAAATTTTTACTGTCAGAATCTTCGTTTATCATTAGTCTTTTTAAATATGCCAGGAAATCTGGAAAATGTATATCATTTGGACAGACTTTCCCTTTGCTACAACATCGAGTAAATTTCCCATCAGATGGTTTTTCATGCGAGAAATTTAGTGATAGGCAAAATTCATATCGAACAGTCATTCCACCAAACTATGTTTGAGAATTGCATCCTCATGTACTCCATT
>NW_005360334.1:0-901 GCF_000412655.1 Myotis brandtii | reverse complement strand
GAGTGACCCTAATATAAACTACTAGAAGCCTGATGCAAGAAATTTGTACAAGGGGCTCGGCCCTCACACCCCCAGCTGCTTCAGCCCTCGCATCGCAGGCCCAGCTTCATCCGGAAGGTTATCTGGATGATCATTCCACTATTCAGCCATTCGGTCAATTTGCATATTATGCTTTTATTATGATGATGATGTGTCAATGTAGGCTCTTCAATTATAAAAAGTGTACCATTCTGGTGGGGATGCTGATAGTGGGAGGTATTGTCTGTATGTGTAGGAGCAGACGGTAGATGACAATGCTCTTCATTTCTCATTTATAATGAATATATATAAAACCCTAATATGCAAATAGACTGAATGGTGGAACAACAGGAACAACTGAACAACTGGACCACCAGGGAGCATGCACAGACCATGGCAGACGTCGGCTGTGGTGGGATGGTGGAGCAAGTGAGTGGGGGCGCCAGACCAAGGCGGGGTGCCAGTTGCTGTCATTGGGGCAAGCCTCTGGTGATTACTAAAAATTCTTTGCTCCCACACACCATGGTCTCACCCGGTGCTCGCACCTGCTGCTGGCCCCTGGCACCAGCCCTGTTCACTTGGTGCTGTCAGCGTGTGCGAGCAGTGGCTGCCAGCCCCAATCACCCCTAAGGGCTTCTCCACCTCCCCCTGCTCCTGAGGGGCGATCGGGGCAGCAGCCGTCACTCTGGCGCTGACCCCAATCGCTCCACACCATCAGCGGGTGTGAGGAGAGCCAGCGCAGCCAGTGCATGGGAGCTGTGGCAGCGGGAGTGGGAGTGGGCCTGCCAGCAGACAGGGGACCAGGGACCACAGTGGGAGGGGCTGGGCCAGGGCGCAGAGGAGGGACCAAGACCCACCCCTGTGCCCACTGCAGCCTCACAGC
>NW_005360333.1:1661-3038 GCF_000412655.1 Myotis brandtii | reverse complement strand
GTGCCCGAAACCAAGGTATATGCCCTTGACCAGAATCCAACCCGGGAGGTCCTCAGGCCAATGCTCTATCTACTGAGCCAAACTGGCTAGGGCAGGGAGCAAGATTTTTATCCATAAAACATAGCAGGGCCTGACATGGTCCCAGGCAGTAATGATACTGGGGCAAGGCAGCAGCAATAGGATGTGAAATAGGACTAGAGCTTGTCAGGTGGGGAAGGTAGTGGTGAGAGACAGGGTGGACTTATCCACCAGGAGAGAAAACTTGGAGGTTTGGGTATTGAAACCAGGCCAAGTAGTCTGGATTCAGGAAACTAAGTTGTTTGCTAAACTGCACTGAATGTTGTTTAGTAGGGCATATCTTTCATTTCATCCTTTCGCTGATATATGAACAACATAGCTGTAGTGTGGTAGAGTATAAAGAATCTTAAAACATGTGGCCCCTTTCTCCCTACTTGCCAGTTTGAATGTTTTGTCCAGTGGATTCATCTCCGTGAATTTTTTTCCTAATTTTAAATGTGGGAAATTTAAAATTTTTTATTATGTGACATTGGTTAAGAATACCATATAGACTTCAACTGTACATTTCTATGATACCAGATCTACATATTGCCCTGTGTGACACTACCCATTGTCAAACCATCTTTCATCACTGTGGGAGTAGTATCATTTGCCTCAGTGTGCTGTTGTGAAGATCATGTGAAAGTTTCTGAAATACATTATTTGGATGGGGAGGCTCTGTAACCCTTAAAGTGTTATTCTTATGAGTTATGTCTATTGTTAACAATCCAACAATGCTACTTCTGGGTATATATTCCAAGAAAAAAAAAACAAGATCTCAAAAGTATATCAGCACCCCCATGTTCATTGTACCATATTCAGAATAGTTAAGAAATGAAAACAACCTAAGTGGACGTCATTGGATAAATGGATAAGAAAATGTGATATAAGAGGAAGGAATACTTCCAAGCTCTTTCTATGAAGCCAGCATTACACTAATCCCAAAACCAGATAAAGACACTACAAAGAAAGAGAATTATAGGCCAATATCTCTGATGAACATAGATGCTAAAATCTTCAACAAAATTCTAGCAAATTGGATCCATCATTACATTAGAAAGGTCATACACCATGACCAAGTGGGATTTATTCCCGGGATGCAAGGATGGTACAATATCCACAAATCAATAAATGTGATACATCACATAAACAAATTGAGAGACAAAAAATACACATAATCATATCAATTGATGCAGAAAAGGCATTTGACAAAATCCAACACCCTTTCCTGATAAAAACTCTCAGCAAAGTGGGAATAGAGGGATCATACCTCAAAATAATAAAAGCCTTATATGACAAACCTACAGCCAACATCATACT
>NW_005360333.1:0-541 GCF_000412655.1 Myotis brandtii | reverse complement strand
CTAGTGCAGTGATGGCGAACCTATGACATGCGTGTCAGAGGTGACACGCGAACTCATTTTTTTTGGTTGATTTTTCTTTGTTAAATGGCATTTAAATATATAAAATAAATATCAAAAATATAAATCTTTGTTTTACTATGGTTGCAAATATCAAAAAATTTCTATATGTGACACGGCACCAGAGTTAAGTTAGGGTTTTTCAAAATGCTGACATGCCGAGCTCAAAAGGTTCTCCATCACTTTCCTAGGGCAATGGAAACTAAGGATAAAATAAATAAATGGAACTGCATCAAAATAAAAAATCTTCTGCACACAAAAAAGCCAAAACCCATCAACAAAACAAGATAGCCTGCTACATTGGAGAACATATTTGCCAATGTTCTCTCTAAAAAGGGTTTAATCTCCAAAATTTATAGGGAAATCATACAACTTAACAAAAGGAAGATTAATCTAATCAAAAAATGGGCAAAGGACCTAAATAGGCCCCCCTTTTTTTACTTTAAATTATTTTTTTATATTAACATTCTTTTTTCATCTATAT
>NW_005360332.1:0-540 GCF_000412655.1 Myotis brandtii | reverse complement strand
GTCTTGCTGGGTGGCTCTTGTCCTCATGCAGGTTATGGAAAGTGATGCCTTGTATCTCTAAGTCCTGGAGACCTTCCCGTGCTGATGCATTGAATCACATCATCCAAGCTCACACGTGTTGCTGTTCCCACAGAGCCCCCTAGGAAAGCGTGTCAGCACTGGGAAGCGGTCTAGCTCACGTGGTGGGACACACCTGTTCCAACATTCTGGTTTTCTCTTGGGAGCTGACATTTTATCAAGACAACAGGACTGTCAGTTGGCACCTGCCAGGTGATATTTCCTGAAGGGAGAAGCTCACGTTCATGTTTGAGAAAGTGTGAGCCAATTCACCAAATCTCAGCCATGCTAGTGTCTGTGTCATTCATTCTGGTACATAAACATGGGCAGGACCAGGTGTGGCTCAGTGGCTGAGCATTGACCTATGAACCAGGAGGTCAGGGTTCCATTCCCGGTGAGGGCACCTGCAGGGCTTCATATCCCCAGTGGGGGGCGTGCAGGAGGCCCCCATCAATGATTCTCTCCCATCATGGATGTTTCTCT
>NW_005360331.1:3642-4959 GCF_000412655.1 Myotis brandtii | reverse complement strand
GAATTTGGTAAGCTGCCCTGTTGGTGCACCAGATCCCAAAAATGACCCAACAGTTTGGAACTAGAGGACAAGAGGTCTGGATTCGGGACCAGCAGGGGGACCTGGAATCAAGAATTTTGTATCTTAGTGGCCTCAGTAACCACTCTCTTCTTGGCTGGTCTGCAGCTGGCATGGGGAAGTGGCAGTGACATGGGCTCTGGAATCTTGGTTGAACTTGGCCCTTTTCACCTCGGTGAGTTGGTTTCATTATCTGTAAAGTGGGGATGTTGATAGCACTCATTTAATAGAGCTTTTGTGAGGATTAAATGAGATAAGGTATTTGGCACAGAGAGAACACTCGACTGTTAGCTGGTATTATGCTGTTATTAGACTTCAAGATATTGTTGTAAGGATTCAATGAGATAATGACGTGTTCAATATAAAGCCCATAGAATACGGCCTTGCACCAGGTCGACCCTCAATCAGTGGTCAGCAAAGCAGCAGAGGGGAAGGAAGCACTTGGCATTAACACAGGATGTGATAATATGTTCAGTAATTTGCCTGCTGACTGCCCTGAGACAGATGCTAGTGAATGGAGGCTGTTGCTGTTAAGATCAGCATTCCCCTGGTCTATTGTTAGGATTAAGTGGATTAGTATTTGAAAGGTTCTTAGAAGGAGGCCTGGCATTTTTTAGGCACAGTATGAATGTCTGTTAAACAGATCGGTATTAGTTACAGGTTCATTCTGTTAACCTCATTTTCTTTCACCCTCAGTGGCCACATTGATACCATCAGAGGGATAATTGCTCTGAGCCTCCCTCTGCTAAAGTGACCTCGGCTGGGCAGAGAGAGGCCCTTTTGGAAGTAGATGTCCTTCCTGGCGAGGTTGAGCTAACCATGCCCTGCTGGGTAGTGCTCCATCTCTCATCCATCGCTGAGTTGAACCACAGTGTGGGGAAGGCTATGTGGTAAGGACTTACATGGCTGGGGTTAGTGTGTTTTCACCCATATAGTCATTCATGGCCAGTTGGGAGACAAGTCTCATGTTCATGTGTCATTAAGAGCCCCAGAGTGTCCTGAGGTGTTCATGGCCATGTCCATTTGTGCCCTGGATCAGGGTCTGGGGCCACCAAGCCTGTCCATGGCATACAGCCCCTCCAGAGAGCTGATTCATTAGCGAGGACCAGATGCCTGTGCCACCTTCCCTGACAGCTCTCTCCACAGGGGCTCATCCCCCAACACATTACTGTAGGCTCTTGCCGGAAGCCAGGCTGAGTGTGGACATTCCTTATTTGTGGGATGTCAACGTTAGCCCCTGGGGGTCCAGCATGTACCAGT
>NW_005360331.1:0-2226 GCF_000412655.1 Myotis brandtii | reverse complement strand
GGAGCCACACAGGGTTAACCACAAACTATCTTTTGCTTATGCTTTTCATCTGTGAGAGGTATGAAGTCTTTTTAGGAGAGGAGCCTAAATCAGAAATCAGCAAACTCCTGTCAGCCAAGTTTGATCCGCTGCCTATTTAAGTCAATAAAGTTTTATTGGAACATGGCCACACCCAGTCATTGACATCTTGTGTCCGGCTGCATTCAGGCCTCAAGAGCAGAGAGGAATAGTTGCAACAGCCACTGTATAGCCCAGAAAGCCAAAAATATTTACTCTCTGACTATTTACAGAAAAAGTTTGCAGGGACCTGTGGGAGGGAAGATGTGGCCACAGAGGGTTCTAAAATCCCTCTCAGTGTCTTCTTACCCCCGTCTCCACCACCTCCTACTTTGCCTGCTCCTTGTGCATAGAGGAGGCAAAGGCAAATTCTGCAACATCAGAAGATTCACAGTCAGAGAAGGGCATTTTCAGACCGCCCTGTGTCTGGGACTGCCCTGTGTCTGGGAATGCCCTGTGTCTGGTGTGCAAATCAAGTGGGACAGCACCCTCCTGGCAGCAGGCTCAACACAGCAGCCCTCAGTAATGTCTGGAGGCCCTCACCCCTGGGGCTGGGTGGAGCTACCTCTGCTTTGTTGTCATTTGAGTCTTGGTCTCAGTGGAGATGGAGGTGGAAAACTAATCGATGCCTTTATGCTGTTCAGCCTCCACCCTGCAGGATTTAGCTGAGAGCCTTGTGGGTTCAGTAGAGAAGGGATCCTCTGGTGATGTCTGCAGAGTGGGAGGGGCTGGAGGCAAAGGCTTGCTTGCCACAACTTGATGCTACCCTTCTCTGGGATTGGCTAAGTTCTGCAGCCATTTTTCTAGCACAGTTTACAGCAGTTTGCTGGTCTTCCTTGGCCAGCTACTGGGTGAATCTTCTTGGGAAGGAGGGGTGAAACACCTTTGGTGACCTCCAAAAATCTCATTCTAAAGGCAGCTTCCTACTCTGTCATTGGACGGGACTGACCTTGTCAGCCACTGAGCTCTGATGGCAAGTGGGGCTGAGTACACAACTCCACATCAATGCCACCTCCCCTTGGAGCCCATGGTGAGGCTAGTTATTACCAATAATCCTTGAAGAGGCATGGCACAAGGGGCAAATATATATCCCTCTTACATTTTAGAGCAAGACTTGTCAAACTATGGTCTGCAGGCCAAATTCAGCGTCATTCCTTAGGGCCCATGAGCTGAGAATGGTTTCTATATTTGTAAGTACCTGAAAAAATATATAAAAAAAGAATATTTTGTGACAGGTGAAAATGATATGACACTCACTTTTCAGTTCCCATAAAGTTTTATTGGAACACCCCCATGCTCTTCTGTTTACATTTTGTTTGTAGCAATGTTTGCACTATGACAGCAGGGTTACAATGTTACAATAGTTCACAAAACCAAATAGCTCACAAAACCAAAAACATTTTCTGTCTGACGCTTTACAGAAATGAGGCTTCTCATTTTCTGTCTGACGCTTTACAGAAAATATTTACTGAGGCTTCTGCTGGTTTGTCCCCCTCTGGAACTGCCAAGAGGCCGGGAAGTTAGCTATGGAAATTGTGATGCACATGTTATTGTGTGTGTCCTGCAGCACTGCAGAGGCTGCGGTCTTAATGGAGCTGAGCAAGGCAACTTAAGGGAAACTAGTGGTGCTGAACCCCAGGAGCAGTTGGTCAGGAGTCACCAGTGTCCAGGAGTTAGGTAAGTCGTGCATTCTTGGTTTTCAAATGCTGCTAGTCGTCAAACTTATTTTGAAATATAGGGTCCAGGGCTGTATTACCAGGAGGTTTGAATTCAGTAGGTCAGGGGTGGGATACAGACTTCTGGCTTTCTAATAAGTCTCCCTCATGATTCCAGAATATGGCCAACCAGTTTGAGACCCTGTTGGTGCTCAGGACCATGGACAGCGCAGGTGCCATCATCACTGGGGGACTCCACTGGGTCCTGGACTTGTTTGTCCTACCTCATCAGATGAGTCAGACTCCCTCTGTCTTACCTCCAGAGAGTCAATCTCTGGGGACTTGAGACCCTAAGCCTTCCCAAGAAGCTCCCAGTAAGCTTTCTTTCCTTTGTGTCAGCCTGCAGAGAGGACAGCAGAATGGCAACGTGGTGAGGCTTGGCCCCTTGGTCTGGGATTGGGCCTCTCTCTGGGCTGGGATCTTTCTCTCTCAGTTCTGTTCTCTCTTCATGGCC
>NW_005360330.1:26139-27440 GCF_000412655.1 Myotis brandtii | reverse complement strand
AAAATGAGTTCACGTGTCACCTCTGACATGCGTGTTACCTGACACGCGTGTCATAGGGTCGACATCACTGGCCTAAGGGGTCGCGACCCACAGGTTGAGAACCGCTGTTCTAAAGGTTAAACATAGTAGTTACCACATAACATAGCAATTCCGCTCCTAGGTATGTACCCAAGAGAAATGAAAACATATGTCCACACAAAAACTTATACATAAATGTTCACAGCAGCATTATTCATAATAGCCCCAAAGTGGCAACATCCCTGATGCCCATCAACTGCTGAATGGATAAATAAAAGGTGGTATATCCACATAACAGAATATTATTTGGCACTAAAAAGGAATAAAGTACTGATCCATGTTACAACATGGATGAAACTTGGACATATTATGCTACATGAAAAAAGCCAGTCACAAAGGACTATAAATATTGTCCTTTTATATGGAATGTCCAGAATAGGAACATCTATCAAAATAGAAAGCAGGTTTCCCAGGGCTGGAGAAAAAGGGTGGGAGGTTATGGGATGATGGCTGATAGGTGTGCGGTTTTTGGGAAGGGAGATGAAATGTTCTAAAATTGACCTTGGAAATGATTCCACAACTCTGCACATATACTAAAAATCACTGAAGTATATACTTTAAATGGGTGAACACAGGCTATGAAAATTATATCTCCATAGAGATGTTGGGGGGGAAAGACCATGGAGGGATGTCACTCCTGAAGAGGGTGAAGCCCGCCCAGTTGGGGCAACAACCCAGCCATGAGGTGCAGGACACCTGGCCTCCTCCTTTTCCTGTGGGCGTCTTTGGCTAAAGATGAGCCTCCCTCAGGGCTCAGCTGCAGAATGTGCCTGGATTGGAGGTCAGAGGACTGGGGTCCAAGTCCTGGTCATGCTTCAGGCTCAAGCTCTGCTCTTGATTAAGCAAAGTACTGGCACAGCCCCAGTGATCTCTGACCCTTCCAGCACCATGCCCAGGAATGGGGACTATGACCATGTACTGTCAGCACAGCTAAGTCATGCAGCTGAGCAAGGTCTTTCTATATGTTTTTGAAAATAGTTTGCAAAAACTCTACCATCTAGCTTTCCTGGGTGGCCTTAGACACATTGTGTGTCTCTGTGAATCTCATTCTTCTCACCTTAACATGAGAGCAGTTGAGAGGTGATTGAGTTTCCTTCAGACGCTGACATCTGTTGTTTTCTATCATCCTCTATTAAGGTCGCCTTTTTTCTTGCCATATTGTAAACACTGTTATGTTCTCTCCCTACTCTCACCAAGTAAGATTCCATCCTTTCAGCAAGAGA
>NW_005360330.1:25088-25619 GCF_000412655.1 Myotis brandtii | reverse complement strand
TAACCTTCTGGATTTTTCCAACATTGATGTCCACATCAATGTCACGCACATGTTTTGCATCAGGTTTGAGGGATCCTCTGCAAACATAGACATAAAGTGTTCTATCACCTGGATAGATGCATACTAGGGTGATAGCAACCTGTTGTTACTCCAAACAATGGCTGCTGCTGTTGGCTTTCTGCAATTCTCTTGACTGCCTCCATGCACATCCAGGGCCGCTAAAACACAAACGTATCTGTGAAGAACACACCTTTAGAATAATACTGGACTCTAGATTCTCACTGTCTTGATTAGTACCTAGAGGAAAGTCAACTACTTGGGGCCTCATATTGACTCTTTAATTTCACTGCAGGACTCCTTATCTTTCTTTAATGATTCATGTGCTCCAGCCGGGGTCATCTGTGGGCATCTCATATGTAGCATAACAAGTAGTCAAAGAACTTTAACTTAATATGAAAATTATCATGCAAACTTAGTGCAAAACAGAATCTAATTTTACAGCACAGTTATCCAACACATTTTACCAAGCTT
>NW_005360330.1:20225-22338 GCF_000412655.1 Myotis brandtii | reverse complement strand
TTTGTTCTTTCAACCCTGTCCACTCCTCCAAAAGCTGGCCCTCCAGTGAGGTCTCCTTGTTGAACCACTTGAATGAGCTCTGTCTTCTGCAGAGACCCTGACTGGAACATGATATATTAAGTGATATTTTGCTATTTGCCTTTTTACTTAATATGCCTTAGAGGCTTTCTAGATCCTTCCTTGAATGGTTACATACAGGATGTGGTTAACATGTGGTGGATATCTAGCTTTCTCCCCGCGTTCTCTTGGTATTAAAATCAATGCTGCAGTGAACATCCTTGAATACCTTTTCCTACACACATGCAAGCATTTTCCTAAGGTGCATTCTGACTTAAAGGAATATGCATGTAAGACTTTATAGATACCCCTAACTGTTATTGTGTATGCTAGGTGTCGTATTACATGAAATACTGTGTGTAAACAGTGTTTTGTGAAGTGCTGCATAAATGTTTTTCAATGTAAAACTCCCTTGGAAAATACATGCTCTTCTGTTCAGCCATCATGTAATATTAATTATAACAAACAAATCTTGATGCTTATTCTATCTTCTTTTTAAGTGAGAAGCTGGGCAAAATAACACCAAAAAACACAGCATGCTCATGTGTGTGTAAACAGGGGGACTAGCATGGTGGGTAATCACACGTGCCTTTGCCCCATCTTGCCTTCTTCTGTTCATGGATCCGTCCTTCCTGCCACAGGGTTGGGTGGACATGTGATCAGCCTGGGCCATTCATGGTCGACCTACTCCACTGGTCAGGATTATTGGCGAAAGGAGAGAACATGAGAGGCAAGACAAATGCCATTCTACCGTCCTTCCATTATCATTTAAGCTGGCTGGTGTTGAGTTTCTATCCACTGCTACCAAGGGTCCTAACTAACAAGGTTGACACAACTTTTAAAATCATTTGCAGCTTTTAAATGGGTACAATTGAAACTTACGAGCAAAGTTACCACTCGCTCCTGTGTTCAGGAAAAACGTTTGTCCCACGGCGCTGGTGTTGCCCTGAAATTGGTCAGCATAGTGCCCCATTTTGGGGCATCCTGTGACTGGACAAGGAAAACAGCCATTCTAGTGGAAAAACAAAAATTTGTCTGTGAGTGGTAGGCCTTTCATTCATTCACTCACTCAATTGATCAATTCATCTTCCCATCCATCCATCCATCCATCCATCCTTCCCTCCCTCATCCATCCACTCATCCATCTAATCATCTTTCTATCCATCTATCCCTCTACCCTCCATCCATTCATTAATGCATCCATCTCACGCATGCCATGCAGGCATCCTTTGAGAATTTTTCAGAATGAAAAGTTGGGGATCTAGGGAAGGCCCCCCCGGTCAGGTCTGTGCCATCTGCCGCCTGCCCACCCCGCTCCCCGGAAGAAGAAGGCTCTGTGAGGTTCAGCGTTACCAGCACCTCCTCATACTCATCCTGGAGTTACATCTCTGCTCTGTTCCAAGCCACAGGGACAAAACCAACAACAGCAGAGTCACCCCACCCTCCCCAGGCCCCTGGGGAGACCCACCTCCTGAAACTCCTCGTAGGAGGCACACGGGTAGCCCAGGAAGCCATCGGGGTTGAGGATGCTGCTGGAGTAATACTTGTGGCTCCTCATGTGATTGCAGAATACAAGGTTTCGGGTTACTGAGGAAGCAAAAGCCATGGGAGCTCACAGGAGACTCTCACTTTTGAAGCTTGAAAGTTCTGATCTGAATAAGGAGGCACCTCCTCGTTTCATAGAGGGGAGTCAGCATTCCCGAAGGCCTCGCTCCCAATTCCAAGTTCCTGTCATTGACTTTCACATACTTTGGGGAAAATACTCAATGATCAACATTTACAGCACATAGAGGTGGTATCTGGGGCTTCTTTAGTCGTGGGGTTTGGCTCTGGTCGCGTTCCTCTGTCCCCCATGTGCCCGAGTGCTGAGCAGGGCCTGCTTGGGGCTGTGCACGTGCTGAGGAGGGACGAGTTCTAACAAGGACGTGTTTCCTATCCTCCAGGGGCCAATCTTCAGACAGAAGTGACGGATGAGGGCTGGGGTCCTTGGGGAGACTGAGAAAAATATATACAGAAAGGAGAGAGAGAGAGAGAGAGAGAGAGAGAGAGAGAGAGA
>NW_005360330.1:19390-20119 GCF_000412655.1 Myotis brandtii | reverse complement strand
TGGAGTTACATCTCTGCTCTGTTCCAAGCCACAGGGACAAAACCAACAACCACAGAGCCACCCCACCCTCCCCAGGCCCCTGGGGAGACCCACCTCCTGAAACTCCTCGTAGGAGGCACACGGGTAGCCCAGGAAGCCGTCAGGGTTGATGCTGCTGCTGGAGTAATACTTGTAGCTTCTCAGGTGATTGCAGGCTACAAAGTCTAGGGTTCCTGAGGAAGCAAAAGCCATGGCTCACAGGAGGAGACTCTCACTTTTGAAGCTTGAACATTCTGACATGAATAAGGAGTCACCTCCTCATTTCATAGAGGGGAGTCAGCATTCCCGAATGCCTGGGTCACAATTCCAAGTTCCTATCATTGACTTTGACATACTTTGGGGCAAATAGTCAATGATCAACATTTACAGCACATAGAGGTGGTATCTGGGGCTTCTTCAGTCATGGGGTTTGGCTCTGGTCACTTTCCTCTGCCCCCATGTGCCCGTGTGCTGAGCAGGGCTTGCTCGGGGCTGAGCATGTGCTGGGGAGGGTCGAGTTCTAACAAGGACCTTTGTCCAATCCTCCAGTGGCCAAGCATCTGACAGAAGTGATGGATGAGGGCTGGGGGCCTTGGGGTGAGTGAGAAAAATATATAGAATAACTAGAGACAGAGAGAGAGAGTCAGGGATAAGAGAGAGAGGTAGAGGTAGAGGGAGAGGGAGAGGAAGAGGAAGAGGGAGAGGGAGAGG
>NW_005360330.1:12530-18827 GCF_000412655.1 Myotis brandtii | reverse complement strand
AGAAAACCAAAAGCCATATCTGCAGGGCCTGTCCCAGGAAGGCAGCTTTTATGTGCCCAGGGCCCCAGGCTGAGAAATTCCTCCTCCTTGGAAAGCCTGAGGTCAAAGCAGTGGAGACCAAGGTCCCCTGGGCCCTAGGCCATTGTGTCACTGCATTTTATCTACCACCCTTTTCTCTAAACCCAAGTCCTCTATTTGAAAAATTGTGGGTTTTTTGTTGTTGTTGTTTTGTTGTTTTTTGTCATTTCTCCAGCACCTTGGTACAAAACCTCCCATGGTGTTATGCACAGTGACCCCAGACATACCTGGGGACCACTTCTGGGAGGTCTGGGGGTCCTCTTTGTGCTGTTGGATTAACTCTGCCTGCCCCAGGACCCAGGGACTCCTGCACCAACACTAATCACCAGACAACACAACCTGTTTCCAACTTAATTGTTTCTTTCATCCAGAATTGCTACCCTCGGATCCATAATAGAGGGGCAAGTGGATTTAATTGTTCCTCCAGCCCAGCGCCTGGGTGACTGGGAGCCCACACAATAGACGCACATCCTGTGGGCTTCTTCACTCTGAATTGCCTCTTTAATTAAAGCTGGGCTCCTTGCTTTTCTGTGGGCCCTGCTAGTCTCTTCTGTGAGGGGCAGCCTCATTGTGACTCAGTGCTCCTTCAGCTGGGTCTTCCCTGGAGTTACCTGGTGCTGGGCAGAGAGCTAAAGGCTCCATTGGCTGACGGTGGATGTTGGTTACTGCTTCCACTCTATTATTCGTTCACATTAAGCACATGGAATATTCAATGCCACAGAAGGCCTCTCTGCTCAGTGGAGTGGGCTGTACTGAGCGCCTGCTCTGAGCCAGACCCTGAGCAGGGTACTGGGGTGTCGGGGATGCCCGGGTAACTCCCAGCGGAGACAAATAAACATTAAAATGAAATGATGGCAGAATCAAAGCCTCCCTGTGCAGGGAGAATATGAAGCCTGGTCTCCAGGGAGAGGCAACAGGAGAAGAGCCGAGGTCAGACAAGGACAGGTGATGGAGGTGGCGCTGTAAGTCACCTAATAGTAGGGGGACTGAGCCTGTCTCTCATGTAAATGCAGACCTCATAGGGACGAAAAAGATGCCACATACTAAACCGGACAAACCTAGGAGTGGCCTGCATGGTGGCCTTACAAACTCAGAGGCCGAAAGTAACCACGTGGGGTGAGCTGAACATAAAAATTCCTAATTAGAAGCTGGTCATGGAGGGTAGTCCTGTCCCAGGCCTGTATCTTCCTTGACAAAGGTCAATCCTTTCTTTTTTTTTAAATCTTCACCTGAGGATATGTTTATAAATTTTAGAGAGAGAAGAAGGGAGAGAGAGAAACATCAATTTGTTCCCTCCCATATGGGCCCTGACCAGAAATCAAAACAAAACCTTTTTGGTAGCTAGGACAAAGCTCTAACCAACTGAGCCATCCAGCCAGGGTGACAAGGAACCTTTACCTTAAGTGAAACTGTTCTCTTTTTCATCTAAGGTAACACACCTTTTAAATATCAGAGTAATCTTTTCCAGATCCCTCAGGGCACCCCCTTACAAGAAAACCAGACCCCAGAATCCCTCACTGTGACCTTGTTCCCCAAATACCACCTCTATGTGCTGTCCATGTTGATCATTAGCGATCCTGTTCCCACCAATGTAAAAGAATGAGCCCTCTATTTTACTGTTTATCCAATTCCAGAGATTTCCCATTTTACTTTCTTCTCCCTGCCCCTAATCTACCACCCATGGATTTCATGGAACCCCTATGTCTCCTCTTTTTATTCTAATGTTTAATATAAGCTGCAAAACTGCCGTTTTCCGGAGCATGTTCTCAGTCCCTTGAGATTTTGCTGCCCAGCAATTGTTGTCAGTTTGGCTCTGATGAACTCATAAAAATTCTCTACAGGTTTGGAATTTCTGACACTGACACGCACAAGCCTCATCCCCCCTAGACCTCCAGGCTCCACCCGCTCCATGCACGTGCTCCCCAAACCCACGGAACATGTCGACACTCGGTCCTTTTACCAGCTCAGTCCCTTTCCTGTCCGAGCACCTGCCCACAGCAAAGGGCAAGAACGTCAAAGCCCTCCATGCCTTTGTGGGCGCCCTTTAAGGAGCAAGCAGTGTAAGCAGCTGAGGTGGGGGTGGGGCACAGCTAGAACCGGTATTTGCCAACATGCCCGTCCAGCTCAGGCCTCAGCATCCTCATGAGGGGGGACGACACAGGCTGTGGACTCAAGGGTCCCAGGTTCGATTGGGTATGAGGTTGGGACTTTGCAGCCAGAAATTGAACTTTAATATAAGGTGGCCTTGGGCAAGTTTGATAACTGTTCAGACCCAGTTTCTTCAGCTGTAACATGGGGATAAGCAGAGTAATTCCCTCATGGCGCTGTGACAATGCCGGGGACAGAATGAGCACGCAGTACCTGGAGGCAAATTCAGTGCTACCAGGGCCCAGCCATGCATCCTGCCTTCTCCCCAGGGAGGGCACTGCCCTCTTGCTTTGCTAATGCACGTACCTTCCCAGAGTCCATTTACATCAAAAAAGGGTGAAAGGATATTTCTGTGACATCCTGGCATTTGCTTTCCTCCGTTTGGATAGAAATCCAGATGGCCCACCTTCTGGCTCATTCCAAAACCTGAAACATCGGAAGCGGCAGTGAGCAGGGAGGGAAGGGGTCCTGCGACAAGGTCATGGCCCCAGAGAGCGTCCAACTCCTTCCAACCAGAGCGAGAGTCTAGTTCGTGAACTGTCCCCTCAGCACAGCCACCCCATCGGGCTTTGCAGATCCCTCTCCAAGATGAGCCCGTAGCAAGACAAGGAAGGAGGATCGATCAGTGGCAGTGAGCATGCCTACATGTGTATTTGCATGTGTGTCTGTCTGTCCTGGGAGGCTGTGACAATACCGATATCCCCTGATACCATTATGCATAATTGACACCTATCAGGACTGGTGCAATTCCCATTCCTTTACTCATTCTGAATTTTTGATTTCTATGTTAGAAGGTTATATTGAGATCTCGTTGTATTGAGAGCCCAGCATAATGGCTGGACACGTTGGCTTTTTAAGCACACAGACCCGTGATCACAGCCTGGTTCTATTTACACACTCTGTGATCTGTGGCAATTACTTAAGCTTTTCAAGCCTCTGTATCCTCTGCTATGAAACACTAATAATAATGCCCACTTTCTAGGGTTGTTTCCATGATTAATGAGCGAGTATGTACAAAATGTCCAATTCAGCCCATGGTAACCATCACTATTATTAAAAACATACTCTTGTTGGCATGTTTCATGAGCGGTTACATAAGGAAATATTGAAAAAAGAACATTGAGTTTATGAGATATTAATTTCTTACATAATTTTGTTTGCTTTAAATTTTCATTTCCTTAAACTACCAACAACTCACCCATTTTATTTTAGAAGCATTAAATAAAGGAATATAATTTGTTTCCAACAACACAGACTAGAACTAAAGTTTCCACAAAAGAAGTGAGCAAAATATTCAAACATTGACATTGCATTTTGCAAGTATAGGTCAAGCATCTTATATAATAAAAGAGAAACATGCAAATTAGTTGTCCCTCCACTACACTGAAGCCACACTCACCAGCCAATCAGAGTGACATGCAAATTAACCCAACAAAGATGGCGGTGGCTACAGAGCTGGAGGCTTTGGTGGCCCCCAGCAACCAACGAAGGAAGCCAGGCTTCCTGCCTGCCCTGGCCTCCACTGAAGGAGTTGCTGGGGGCCTGTGTCGCTGGGAGTGGGGCGGGAACTACGCAGCCAGGTGTGGGGCACCAGGGAGCCGGGAGCAGGGAGCCGGGTAGCCAGGAGTGGGGCGGGAACTTCCCGGGGTGGGCGACAGGCAGCTGGAAGGGGGCGGGGACTTCTGCCATGTCGCCATGTCGACGCGGCAGAAGTTCCTGCCCCATAGCCGCTTGCTCATTCACTTACTCGCTCATTCATTCACCTATTCATTTACTCACTCACTCAAATATTCACTCACTCACTCACTGGGCAAACACTCCCAGGTCCCTGGCACCAGGCCAGGCACTGAAGTTGAAACAGGATAAGACAGAGCTATGTCCTCAAGGAGTTAGCAATTCAGTAGGGTGAAGCAGGCACATGAACGAGGCAGTTGTACGCACACAGGCACTGTACTGGGTTCGGTGAGGGCTGTAACTAACGCTGCCTTTGCTCTCTTGATAAAATGGGGCCTCGGGAGCCAGGCCGCCCCAAGCCTGTAGGCCTGTGCCTAGGTCCGGAGTGGCCAGGGTCCTGGAACATGACAGAGGGTGCAGGTTGGGCTGAGGGATCTGCCCCCCACCCCGGGCATGAATTTAGTGCACCGGGCCCCTAGTGCTATATAATAAAACCCTAATATGAAAATCGACCAAACAGTGGAAAAACTGGTGGCTATGACGCGCACTGACCACCAGGGGGCAGACGCTCAATGCAGGAGTTGCCCCCTCGTGGTCAGTGTGCTCCCATGGGGGGAGCACCACTCAGCCAGAAGCAGGGCTCACAGCTGCAGAGCATGTGGGAGCCTCTCCCGCCTCCAAGGGAGGCAGCGCTAAGGAGCAGGGAGCATGGCTTCTGGCTGATGAGCTCAGCAGTGGTGGCAGGAGCCTCTCCTGCCTCTGCAGCAGCACTAAGGACCCTCAACCTCTCTCCTACCCCCCGCCACCCCCACCCCCCTACCACCAGTGAAGGAATGGATAGTGGAGCCTAGGGAAGGTCACAGGGTTGAGGACTGAGCAACAGCCTTCCATAGGCTACACCAGTGTGTGTGTGACCTGCCTGGGGCCACAGGCTGATCACTGGCACTATCCAAGCTATTACTGTAGTTAACCATGTTGAATACCACCCCTGGACCTACTCTTAGCAGTTACAGCCCTGGTCACCAAGAGGTGAGTGAGGCACTCACCTAGGTAAGGGACTGTGGGTGAGGTATCTGTGTGAATCACATCCACAAACATGGCGTCCGACGGGTCCAGCCTCACCTCCTCGGGCGTGTCCTGGAAGCCTGGTTCTGCCGGATCCAGTCCTGAAAGGGGGAGGTGGACAGTGACAAACCAGGTTCCAACCCCTGGACCCACAAAATCCATGCGGCTTTCTGCCTGAAGCAGCGGCTGTGCCCAGCTCATCTTCAAAGAGAAGCAGAGGGTGGGAGGAGCATGGCCCACAGACTCAGTGACCTATATTCTAGCCCAGGTTCTGCTCAAGGTCAAAGGCATGTCTTCCCTGAGCCCCAGTTTCCTCATCTGGAAAGTGGGAATAACAGCAACCTACCATATGGGGCTATTGTGAAACCCCCACGCAAAGGTATAAGAGAAAGAACTTTGCAATCTGAAAAAGTCTCCGTAAACATATCCTATGAATCCTTCATCCTTCCCCCAATGCCTAGCGCACAGCCCTGGGCAAAGGAGACAGCCATCAAACCGTTTGCACAGTGACATACACACGGGACTCAGCGGTGTCTGTGTCTATGTCTTGTGTGCCTTCATTTGCCTAGTGACTCATTCATTCATTCTTATTATCTACCACGTGCTTCCTGTGACAGGTCTCAGCTACTTTCATTTTCTGCCTGTAGCTGGCACTGCCACAACAATTAATATCTGTGGAACTGATGAATTCGTATTAAAAAACCATTTCACTGTTCAAAAATCTGCCGTACTCTAGCAATAATAATCCTGAAATCATGATTTGAATGTACTAGTATATTTTTCTTTTTTAATAAACATGTTTTTATTTACAATCCTATACTATTTTTTGTAATTTAAATGAAAATGTATGGGCAATTATTTTTTAAATTTAAGTCTGGCAGCACCTAAAATCAGTGTCTCCAGAGGACTGTAGGGGCGCCCTTGGCTATGAGAAGTGCCTGTGTCTGGGCTTCCATTGCCTTATACGCCCACCCTTGTCATACCACCCCCACACCCCTTACCAGTGATCCTGCCCACGGAGCCTCCCAGCCTCCTGCCTGCCTCTCCAGCCGTGTGCGCGCCCAGGCTGTGGCCAATGAGGTGCACGTTCTCCAAGCTGTAGCCCATCTTGGTCTGTGGAAGGATGGCGGGTCAGGGCCCCCAGGACTGGGTGGGGACACCCTGGCTCCGGAAGGGGATGGGGACAGGTCTCAGGAGGAACCACCTGGCTCCTGGACCACCTAGGACAGCCTGACCCAACCCTGGGCCAGCGCAGTCTCCAGAGTCCCCAGTCCGGAGTGCAGGCTGCAGGGCGGGGGCGGGGTGGGGGGAGGGAAGGTTGGGATGGGGGGG
>NW_005360330.1:10067-11945 GCF_000412655.1 Myotis brandtii | reverse complement strand
AAAAACAAGAGGGAGAATCCAATGTATTAACAGGCACAGGCCGCACACTCCAGAGACAGGAATTCACAGCCACCAAGCATCTCATTTTTGTCAAAGTTTTCATATTCCTCCCACCTGTTCCAATCCTCACCACTTCACCAGGAACTCGGTACCTGATCCCCACTTAACAGATGTGAACACTGAGGCCTGGAATGGAGTAAGTGACTGGCCAAAGGTCTCCCAGATGGTTATTGACACAGCCAGGCAGAAAAAGGATCGCTTACTACATCAGGGCTTAGCCAACTGTTATGGGAGGGCCAGATCCACCTGCTCATATAAATCAAGTTGTATTGGGAACAGCCACACCCCTTTGTTTACATATTCTCTCCCCTCTGCTTTGGAGCGACAACAGGGTTGAGTGGAAACCATATGACCTGCAAGTGCTAAACCATTTACTACCCAGTCCTTTATGGGAAGTTTGCTGCCACTTGTACTAAGTTTCCTGACACTCTATTAGGTGCTGAAACCATGGGAGAGCTGCTGTTATGTTCCCAACAATGCGTAGGTGGGAGCTAGAAGGTATTAACAGACAAGATGACATTTATATGGAGGTAGCTACAACTCTCCCCACATGTGCATCTTTTACATTATGTGGTGTGGCCGCCGTGTGCTGCCCAAGCTCAGACTGGTCCAGTGATGGGACCAAATAACTGTCTGAAAGAGCCACTGCAGAGCCTGTGTTCATTGGAGGATGGCCTGGACTACCCCGGGGATTGAGGCAGGGAGGAGTTGCATTGGGATGGACCCATCCCCCTGAGTCTCCCAGCTCCAAGTTCACATGGCGTCCTTCTGGGACTTGGGGACACGTGTGAACGCCCAAACCTCCAGAGGAGCAGCCCACCCTTGGGAAGAAGCTGCTCGAGGTCTCCCCCAGTGCAGACTAAGCGGAAAGCCATGCCCGTGGGCTCCTCCTAAAACTAAATCTGTAGACACAAGGTTCTGGTATTTTACAGATAGAAGACCTGGTGGTCATTCCCACCTCTTTATTGAACTCTGGGCAAGTTTTGGACTTTTTGTGCCTTAATTTTCTCATCTATAAAATGGGAACAATAACTCTACCTTTCTCACAATGTTGCTGAGTAAGCGGGCGGAGGCAGGTCAGGGAGAGAAACTGTCGAATGAGACAAAGACTGTGAAATTATGATCACAGTGTTGGGCTCAGAGGAAGTGCTCAGAAAATGGATGTTATGAATAATGATTCATCACTAACATTTCTGATACCTTCAGAACTGTGCCATCCAATGCTGTGGCCACTGGACCTGGTTGGCTATTTACAATGAATGAAACTCCATACAATTTAACAGTGAAGCCTTTTGTCAACTCCCCGCATTTCAGGTGCCAGGTGAGCGCAGGGGAGCAGTGGCTCCTGGTTGGGACATGAAGCCATGGAGCCTTTCCCCCCTCACAGAGAGCTCTGTGCGACAGCAGGGTTTTAGGGGTCATGTTTACGTGGGTTTCTAATGTCACACGGGGGCTTTACATAAACCACCCGCGACCCATGCCAGGTAATTTGCTGATGCGTCTGCTTCTGGGCGTTTTGATTGGGCTCTGGGTCTCTTTGGTCTCCAGAAGAGAGGACGGGCTAGAGGTCAGGGGGTCGGGAGAACTTGACAGTGGAACCTCCGGAGGAACCAGGATTTCCTCGGAGATTTGAGGATGGACCATCTGTTGCTGGACGGTCTGCGTTCCCAGTCTCAGGGCAGTGACCTGGAAAGTGTTTGAAGCTGGGTGCTGGGTGCTGGTCTCAGCGGGGAGTGGCTGGGGGCAGGGCCCTACCTGGCACATGTCCGTCAGCCATCTCTCCTCCCCCTTGTCTATGAAGCCGTGGATGATGAAGCG
>NW_005360330.1:2657-6999 GCF_000412655.1 Myotis brandtii | reverse complement strand
GGAAAACCAAGGCACAGAGAGACAAAGTAAGCTGCCCAAGGTCACAGCCAATGGGGGGCCAGGATTTGAACTGGGGGAGTTTAATTGGGAATAATGCTAGGCACTGAGGAGATGGAAAGACACATCAGGTACAAACCCAGCCTTGAGCGAGAGGAAATCTAACAGGGAAGGAATCATGATGACCTTGACTTCCTTCCAGGAAGTGGGACCAGTCCCACAGGAAGGGCTGCTGAGACTAACGCAAGTCTTGCTTCAGGTGGTAAATGCAGGAGCTTGAAGGCCAGGGTAAGGCACTGGGGCTGTGAGGTGGATAGTGAGTGGAGGTGCTGGTGAGTGTGGTGGGGCTGGTGCTCCATGAAGGTGTATTCGGGAACCCAGTGTGGGTAGCTCAGAGGCAGGAGAGCCTGGGAGAGGTGGGGGTTGGAGTGGGGCAGTACAGGGGTGGTGGGTCTGAGAGGAAACAGGCATTCTAGGCTTGGGTGACAGTGGAAATGAAGGGAAGGGTGGAGAGACAGGGTAGGGAAGGTGCCTGAGCCTGGACAAGTGAGTCTGAGTTATGGTGGGAGGCCCTGGTGGAGCTCCCTGGAAATTGGATGGGGCGGCGGGAGGGGATGGGGGGTGTGTGGGGAGCAGAGGTTGGGCAAAGGGGAAGCCACAGGAAAAGGGCGTGGATAGTGCAGGCAGTGACCTCTGTGGGACGCCCACATTTAGGGCTGGAGGAGGCAGAGGAGGAGCAAAGGAGACCAAGAGGGGCCAGAAAGGCCCGAGGAGCAGCCAGACCCGGGTGGGCTCTGCTCTCTGGAGTCAGGTCCTGCTGCATGGCCAAGATGGAAGGGAGGCCAAGAGTGGGCTGGGTGAGGTGAGGAGGAAAGGAGGACTCCTGGTGCAGAAGGAAGCCCAGCAGAAGGGAGGCCAGAGGAAAGGCTCAGTTTGGAGCCTGAGAGACAGAGGTGGCAACAGTGAGAGGACGATGGGGAGGGAGGGACAGGAGGGGACACTCCTGTCACAGGCCCAGCAGGACAGTTCTTCAAGGGACACATCCATGTAGCTTAGGCTGTGGACACAAACTTGTCCACGGAAGGGACTGAGCACTTGGGGGCCTGTCGAGAGCACCCTCCCCCAACTCCACTGCCCAACAGCCTACCACTTGGGTCACCACATCACAACCAGTTGCTGGAGGAAAAGGGTGGATGGGTCCCCATGGTCATCTGTGTCCAAGATGTTGCCCTGTGTTTGCTACAGAGTTAACACTCCCCCAATGGAGGCAATTGTTGTTTTTCTTGAAATAATGATAACGCTGTTCATTATGATGATAATGATGATGAGGCCTCTAGCTTCCTCACCCAGAGGCCAGCCCAGGCACGGTCCCTTCCTCCCCACGGGGATGGGACAGCACCCTCACCTCTGACGGTGGCCAGCAGGAGGAGGCCGGCCATCCAGGAGGGCAGCATCTACATGGATGAAAACACAGACAGTGGGGACCATCGCCCAACCCAGACAGGGCAGGGGGCCTCGAGCCCAGGGAAGCCCAGTGCCTGCCTCCCATCAAGCTGTCCCTCTAGGTGGGACCCTGAGGCTGAAGCCTCCCACACAGGGAGAGGGCAGCACCTTTGTGGAACCCGGATGCAGGATCCTCCCAGCACAGTGGCTGCTCCCTCTGGGCCATGTCCCTCTGGCTGCCCAACCCTGCCAAGCACCCTGCCCGGGTAGAGCCATGACTTACTGTGTGACACCTGTGCTCCTCTCAGCCCCCGGGTGGCCGTGGGCTTTTATAACCAGGCTTTGCCCTTTGGACTCTTTAGACGAAAGGACAGGAAGATCGATAAGTGTCCTTTGCACCGAGATTATCATAAACACATACAGTCAGCTGAGCGGGGAGCAGAGGTATTTAAAGTGAGATCAGAGGGGAAAAAAACAGACTTTGGGGACAGGTGTTACATTGGAAATCAGTGAGCTGAACAGAGGACGCCTTAATCAGTAAGTCAAATTTGGAGTCTTTATTATGCCGGAGGTCTCAGATGTGTTATCTCCAGAGTCTGAGCAAACTAATATGGAGGAAGCTTTCCCTTTCCCAGTTCCTTTTTCTCCTAAATATGGGGTTTCCAGATCTTTTGCCGGCTTTACAAAGAGCCCTACGTGGTGGGAGATATTTTGCAGGAAGCTCGTAGCCTTGAGCACAGTACCATTTAGATAACTCAAAGACACCTGGCATGGCAGTAACCAGGGATGGCAGCAGAGCGGCTTGCAAGGCCAGGTAATTGAGTTTCTTTTCCCTATTATTTGAGCAAGAGTGCTTACAGAACCAAGAATAGCAGAGTTAATTCAAAGAACAAAGGACCATCTATGTTTAGTGGACAATTTCAAATAGCAGTTTTTGCAACATCGAGGTTACGGGAGCAAGATGGAGTGCCTGTGCTTCACAGGAAAGATCCCCATTAATCTGAATCTACAGGTTCAGCTGCCAAAAGATTGTGTTTCTGAGGTGAGAACAGGGAACACCTGCCTCCTGTTCAGAATCCCTTCGGAAACAGGAGCCCAAGCCCGTCTTGGTGCCTGTAGGTGTTGGCAGTAATGGGGTCTGCAGCTTTGCTGTTCCCGGGAGGCACCTGGGTATGAGGACACGTGTCTCCTCTTCTCCGGGGGTTTGCTGGGTGGAGAGCCGCCTCCAAAGGACCTGGACAGATAACAAAAGCAAAGGCAGCCCTTTGATGAGCAAGAAAGAGTGAAACAAACACTATTTAAAGAGATAGCTTTGTTTGGAAACCATATAATCTGTTTCCCATGAATTTTTGAGCTGGTTGGACTGTACTTTGACCTGGAGATAAGAAGGTGGAGGTGGCCTGGCCTGCCTCTTGCTGGATCGGGGATCAAGCCTGCCACCCAGACATGTGCCCTGACCTGGAATCGACCGTGACCTCCTGGTTCATAGGTCCATGCTCAACCACTGAGTCACACCGGCCGGGCAGAGTTTCTCTCTGTTACTCATTGAATTCCAGGCGCACTGGCCGGGCTGGACTTGTGTAAAGTTTTTGAAAGTACTCACACCGGGGTCTTTGCATATTGTTTCCTCTTTGCAAAACATACCATCCCCACTCTCTTCTGACCTAAGTCAAAGTGGCCCCTGTCCTCCAAGAAGCCTTCCTCACTGTCCAGAGTGGGACCAGTTCTTCCTTTACAATCTAATCATGTTCCCATTTTCCTATGGAACATAACCCCCTACTGGGGATGTGCCCACAACCAAGGTACATGCCCTTGACCGAAATCGAACCTGGGACCTTTAAGTCCACAGACCGACGCTCTATCCACTGAGCCAAACCGGTCAGGGCCCTGGCAGGTACCTTGATCACCATTGGATCAGGCATTGCGGGAGGAAAGGATGGGACCTTGGAAGGTAATGACTCATGGGCTGGTGAGCTGGGTAACTTCTAGATCTCTCCTGCCTCCCCCTCCCTGCCCTGTGGCCGGGAGAATGCTTCTGTGTCCTCCCTTGGCCTGGCCTTTGGTCCTCTGTTTGGGTTCAGCCAATGGGAGGCGCCTCAGGGAGCTCAGAGGGGGGGAGGAAGGGTTAGAGTATTTCTATCCAGGCTCCCTCTCATCTGTGCTGGCATTGGGAAATGTTTCACTTCTGTCCTGAGGACTGCAGCTCCTCTCAAGCAGCTCCCTCCCATGGCCCCAGCTCCTTCCATGTTCCTATGACAGCTCCCTCCCTCCTTCCGGGCTTCAGGCCACCAGGATGTCAGAGCTTCCAGCTGCTGTTGAGCCCTGTCCACCTCTGTAACTAGTCCCTTTGATACGCCCTTTGAGTGGGCCATCTCTTTGCCACTGGGGCCCCTCACAGGTGCAGCCTGCCACTGGACACCTCCCTCCCATCCCCCCGAGGGACGATGTGGTTCAGAGGCCTGGGGTCCATCTGTGGGGATTAGCTAGGCTTTGGGTACCTTCCTTTATTCACTCCATAATGAGGATTTTGGTCCTTATCAGAGAAAGTTTCAGAATTGTGTAGTTGTTGGGTTTCTGGTTTTGCAGCCCACACTAATAGCAGACAACCTATTCTGTAGTTTGGTTGTAGTTTTTGCCAAAGGTTTAGTACATTATCTTCAAATAGTCAGTGGGTCCCATCACCCATGCCCTCCTGGTTCCCGCCACAGATTAGTCCAAGAATCAGGGAACTGCTATCCCAGTGATGGTGAACCTTCTGCGCTCAGCATGTCAGCATTTTGAAAAACCCTAACTTAACTCTGGTGCCGTGTCACATATAGAAATTTTTTGATATTTGCAACCATAGTAAATCAAAGACTTATATTTTTCATATTTATTTTATATATTTAAATGCCATTTAACA
>NW_005360330.1:852-1961 GCF_000412655.1 Myotis brandtii | reverse complement strand
ACAGGCATAATAACAGCAAACCCATGTGTGTACTCACACACAAATCCTATTTATTGTGTGTGTGTGTTTTTTAAATGGTGGGTAGAGGGAGCTAAACCATAATGCCAACAATGGTTATTTAGATCATGGTCTAATCTGTAGAGGGCCCCCTGCCTGGGAAGACACATGAGCATGCTTCTTAAAATATTGTCAGCTGAACACAAGGTGACTGGCAGAGCCGAGCCTTGGTTACACATCTAACCAAGGGGGCGATGTGTTCTCAGTATTGACTCTTATCTTTACAGCCCAGGTGCTGGGTACTGGGTTTTTGAGAGGTAGATCCAGCCAAGCACTAGGAACGAATAGGACTCTCCTCCCTCTGACTGGCCCTGCCCTGTGGGAGTTGCCCTGAGGTGGAGCCACACCCTCGGGTTCCTGAGTGCTCCTCAGGCCCACCAGCTGGGCCCACCCAGAACTGACATAACTTCCTGGTATTTGGGTATAAATTAAACACGTGGTTCCAGTGCTGGGCCCCCTGTCTGTCCCTCCATCAGAGGGCAGAAGCCCACCCGGTCCCAGCTTCTTCTATTTTTGTGTCTTGTTTCTTTGATTTATTTCTCAATCCCAAGTGCCTCTACTCAAAGAACCAGTTCATTTCTCTTTTGGCGCTGGTCGCGGGAAGAGAGAACGTACCCCCATAGCTATTGGTAATTTTGATTTTCTTGTTTTTGTCACCCCTCTCCCCCCAATTATCCACAGGCAACAGCCATCATTAACATAATAAGGAAGAAATGCTATCTTAAGTCCTTATTTGAGCCCGACTGGTGTAGTTCAGTGGTTGAGCATGAACCTATGAACAGGAGATCATGGTTTGATTCCCAGTCAGGGCACATGCCTGGGTTGCAGGCTCCATTCCCACTAGAGGGCGTGCAGGAGGCAGCCAATAAGTGATTTTCTCTCCCTTTCCCTTCCTCTCTGAAATCAATAAAAATATATTTTAAAAAAGAATCCTTATTTGGATTGATTAGGAGATATTTTAATCATTTAGAGATTGTACCTTTGCAGAAAAAAAGTCACATCTCAGCACAAGGTAGCTGGCACTCTCTTCAAAGGGCGGGGGCAAGGCTCAG
>NW_005360330.1:0-711 GCF_000412655.1 Myotis brandtii | reverse complement strand
GGCTGGTCCCCCCTCCCAAACCACAGAGTTTGGCGATGACTCCTGTGGGCCAAGCTTACTGAGATCTTTGCCCTTGAAATTAAGGGGACCGGAGACCAAAGTGGTTCCTCAAAACTGCCCTCATGCTAACCTCATCCATGGGATCACATCAAAATTTAAGCTCCAACTAATTCATCTGATACCAATCTTTACAAAATGGCTCCTGGCCCGGCAGGTGTGGCTCATCTGGTTGAGTGTCATCCCCTGCACCAAGAGGTCTCCGGTTCAATTCCTGGTCAGGGCACATGCCCAGCTTCCAGGCTCAACCCCCAGTAGGGGGTGTGTAGGAGGCAGCCAATTGGTGTTGCTATCTCTCTCCTCCTCTCCCTTCCTCTCTTTCTAAACAAAACAATAACATATTTAAAAAAATACAGTAATAAATAAGAAAATAAAAAATGGCTCCTGTAAACAGAAGAAAACAACCACCCAATGACAATTACCAGAGTTGAATAAAGGCGATTTTAAAAATTGATTAATAGTATCTAATTCTCCTACAACTTGAAGATTATGATCACCAGGTTCAATGTGCAACTCCTTTTGTTGAATCCCTTCTGCATGGCAATTCTTTCCTTAATCTTTATCCTCTTGGCTTCCCCCTCCAGTGGTCGGCAAACTGCGGCTCTCAGGCCACATGAGGCTCTTGGGCCCCTTGAGTGTGGCTCTTCCACAAAA
>NW_005360329.1:0-855 GCF_000412655.1 Myotis brandtii | reverse complement strand
AGATATCAGAGGAGAGATTGACAGCAATACAATCATAATAAGAGACTTTAATACCCTATTAACATCACAGGATAAATCCTCTAGACAAATAATTAACAAAGAAACAGCAATCCTAAATGAATCACTAGATCAGATGGACTTAATCGATATCTTTAGAACATTTCACCCCAAAACTACAGAATATACATTCTTCTGAAGCTCACATGGGACATTTTCAAGGATAGACCACATATTGGGACACAGGCAAAGTCTCTCCAAATTCAAGAAGATTGAAATCATATCAAGCATCTTCTCAGATCACAACGGCATAAAATTAGAAATCAACTACAATAAAAACAATCACAAAAATTCAAACACTTGGAGGTTAAATCGCATACTATTAAACAATGAGTGGATTGCCAAAGAGATCAAAGAAGAAATAGAAACATCCTGGAAACAAATGACAATGAGAACACAACAATCCAAAATCTATTAGACACAGTGAAAGCAGTTCTGAGAGTGAAGTTTATAGCATTACAGGCCTACCTCATAAAACAAGAATAACTGTTAATAAACCATCTAACTCTTCAATTAGAAGAATTATAAAAGCAAGCAACAAGAAAAGCCCAGAGTGAGCAGGAGGAAGGAAATAATAAAGGTAAGAGCAGAAATAAATAACATAGAGACAAAAAATATAAAAGATCAATAAAACCAAGAGCTGGTTCTTTGAAAGGATAAACAAGATTGATGAACCTCTAGCCAGGCTCACCAAGATGCAAAGAGAGAGGATCCAAATCAACAAAATCAGAAACTAAAGAGGCGAAATAACAACAGACCAAACAGAAATATGAAGAATCATAAAAAAAAATACTATGA
>NW_005360328.1:0-791 GCF_000412655.1 Myotis brandtii | reverse complement strand
AAATAAAGAAGAACCAAGAAGAAATGAAGAATGACATCGTTGCAATAAAGAACACAATGAAAAGCATCAACAGTAGACCAGAAGAAGCTGAGGACCGCAGTGAGCTAAGTTAGAAGACAAGATAGGAAAAAACATCCAAGCAGCACAGCAACTGGAAAAAATTTTTTAAATACAGGAGGAGAGTCTAAGGGAGCTCTGGGACAACATGAAATGAAACAACATCCACATAATAGGGTGCCAGAAGGAGAGGAAGCTGAGCAAGGGATAGAAAACCTGTTTGAAGAAATAATGATAGAAAACTTCCCTGACTTTGGGAAGAAAAAAGTCACATAAGTCCAAGAAACATAGAAGGTCCCAATCAAGATGAACTCAAAAAGGCCTACACCAAGATACATCATAATTAAATTGGCAAACATAAAAGACAAAGAATTTTAAAGGCTGCAAGAAAGAGACAGAAAGTTACCTACAAGAGATCTCCCATTAGACGATCAACTGATTTCTCAACAGAAACCCATCAGGCCAGAGAGGAATGGAATGAAATATACAAAGTCATGCAAAACAAGGGTCTGAATCCAAAAATACTATACCCAGCAAGGCTATCATTCAAAATTGAAGGTGAAATCAGGAGCTTCACAGCCAAATAAAGGACTAAAGGAGTTTATTACCACCAAACCAGCAATGCAAGAAATGCTAAAGGGATTGCTATAAAAGGAAGAAATAGGTAGTGAAGAAGGAACTCAGGCACAAAGAATAGAAATGGTGACAAACAAGTACCTATCAATAATACCTTT
>NW_005360327.1:0-791 GCF_000412655.1 Myotis brandtii | reverse complement strand
TAAAATAAATCTGAATCTTCTGTTTCCAAAAAACCAGTACATGAAAGTTTAGAGCAGCTTTATTAACCCCCTAGACCAGTGGCTCTCAACCTTAGGTGCACATTAGAATCACCTGGGAATCTTGTTAAAATCCTGTGCTGGCTGCTGGCTCCTTGGTCATTGCCCATCAGCTCATCCTGACCTGGAACCTCTGTACTGACATGTTACTTAGGACATCTGTGTCCACATCTAGCATGATCGTCCTGTCATTTTTCGTTTTCTATCATTTCCAGGAGCATTTGTCGCTGTGATAACGGCTTTAAAACCAACCAGGACAGGTTACATCTTGTTAAATGTTTTAGAGAAATTTGGATGAAAATGAATTGGAACCATTTGATCTGCTGACCTGCGACAGGGCCTGTGAAACTGTGCCTTTCCCATTCCGTGAAGTCGTCCCTCAGCATTTTCTGTTTTATAAGAACATTGGTCTCTTAGTTATTCCATCATTGATGCAGCCACACTTGTGTCTTCCAAGGAAAGTAAGCATGTTATCTATCTATCTGCATAAAAGGCTACTATGCAAAGTGTCCCCTTGAGGGTTCGACTGGGAGACCTGATTTTGATTGCTCGCTATGACGTGAGCTGACCACCGGAGGGCGGTGCGTAACAAGTCAAGGAAGCACTGGTGGGGCACTGAGGGAGTGAGGGAAGGAGGAGGTGGGAAGACGGGAACCTGATCGGCCCTGATCACCAGCAAGGCCTAGGGAACCTTCCTGTGCATGAATTTCGTGCACTGGTCCTCTAGTGTTTAA
>NW_005360326.1:0-248 GCF_000412655.1 Myotis brandtii | reverse complement strand
AGCTGAAATTTTAAGCACATTCCACAGTTTAAACATTTATTTTGCAGGACATGCAGGACAGCAAATTGTTTGGGGGAGAAAAAGGAGGTTCTTTCTAGTATCTCTGTGTGTGTGTGTGTGTGTGTGTGTGTGTGTGTGTGTGTGTGTGTGTTTGTTAGAGAAAACTCTAACATGGTAGAAAACATTAACCATACAAATGAAAGATAAAATGTGCACATTTATAAAAGCACTTTACAAACATCTGTTTT
>NW_005360325.1:0-868 GCF_000412655.1 Myotis brandtii | reverse complement strand
ATATATTTCTATATCTCACTCTCCATTCCGCTCTAAAATCAATACAAATATACTTTTTAAAAACATGTAAATTTCTAAAAACCTCAAAACATTTTAGGAGCTAAACTGTTATTAAAGGAATTAAATTCTAGAATGGCTTCTTAAGTACAAAATTTAAAGAGTCAATTTCTGCATTTATTTTAAATAAATCTGTAAAATAGAAAAGTCCAACTTAAAGCTCACTCCCCACATATGCTGATCCCTCCAGTACTTGTTACTCCAGTCCCCCCTCAAATACAGTTTTGATCATTTCTTAGCAAATGTCCCAACATATACCAAGTCTAGCCACTACCGCTGGATGCTCTACACCTTTGTGGTGGGGCAGGGCCTCAGGAAGTCCTCAGGATGAGGCCAGCAGAGTTTATCAGATGCAAACAGACCAAAATTTGACCATGTGAAGGGAGGACTCTGTACGGGTTGTGCCTGGGAAGGAAAAATGGCCCCAGACCTAGAGCCACACAACTCAGTCTGTGCCAGATCCTCCAGGAACCTGATCTCTGCAGGGCAGGCCCACTAAGTGTGAGGCAGGCGGGGCTTCGGGTCTCCCTTGACGGGGAGGTGCCCGTCAGGCTTGGGGGAAGGTGGGTGGATGGGCACTCAGCCTTGAGCACCCAACTCAGGCTGTCCTGGATTCTGCCCACCCCTCAGCATGGTGGAGCCCCCAGGAGGGGCGTGCTGCTGGGAGTCCAGAGGTGGGACTAGGGCATCTCTCTTGAGGGGGAGGCACCAGTCAGGTTTACAGAAACATTGGGGGAATGACCCTTTCCCCAGAGGCACACAACCCAGTCACTGACACCTTAGAGCAGTGATGGCGAACCTTTTGAGCTCG
>NW_005360324.1:0-591 GCF_000412655.1 Myotis brandtii | reverse complement strand
GAATTCGTTCATGTGTCTGGATACACAATAATGATGTGAAGGAGCTACGTTACACCAAGGGTTCTTGGTCTGCAGTTCATGGGATACGGAACTTACCGGAGGCCTTTTTGGAAAAGCTATTTTCACCATAATACAAAGATGACATTTGCTTTTCCACTGTGTTAAAACGGACACAGATGGTGCAAAATGCATGGTGTCGAAAACGGCTCGCAAATTAGCATGAGCCAAGACAGTGGCACCAAACTGTAGTAGTCGTTCTATTCTTTAGTGCCGTGTACTCCCAGAAAAAGCATGCCGGTTTCAATGAAGAATGTTCTTATTAAAATAGCAAATATGTTCACATGATATTATAGAACTGTAATATGTGCTCCAGAGAACATATTGGTGACAGAGAAGGGAGAAACATTTCACTTTAGCCCGACTGCCGTGGCTCAGCGGCTGAGCATCAACCTATGAACCAGAAGGTCACGGTTTGATTTCAGGTCAGGGCACATGCCCAGGTTGCGGGCTCATGGGACGTACAGGAGACAGCCGATCAATGAGTCTCTCGTCGCTGATGTTTCTGTCTCTCTCTCCCTCTGCCTTCCTCTC
>NW_005360323.1:0-1615 GCF_000412655.1 Myotis brandtii | reverse complement strand
TTTTTTTTTTGTCTCTAGGCCATCTAAATCCATCTACTATTATACCTTTGGTATGCCAAGGCTCATGGTTTCAATATGCTCCGACTCATTCACTCCCAAGTTAGAACATATAGGATATTTTTAACCTAGGGTAATTCACTATATGTCTGTGTGATGTTTCTAGATATTTCCCCTTCCTTTTCCCTAAAGTTCCAGTCCATTCCAATTTCCTCAAATGTAGAAGCTAGATATCTAGTAAAAATTACAAAGAAATGTGTAACATAGTTTTTCAAGAAATATGTATTAACCCAAGTATTTCTAAAGTTACTTGAAAATATTAAAATATATTATTCCCATTAAATTTTTAGAAGGAAAATAAAACACAACCTGAGCATCTCTAAAGGCCCTCCTTTCACCTCCTGCAATATTTCCCCACGCTGTGCTGTTTTCTCTCATTTAATTATTTTCCATCACTTTGGAGCAATAGTGATTTATACCTGGGCACCTCCATTTAGAGTCACTTGCCATATACCAATGCATCCAATAGCAGGTCCACACAGGCAAAGGAAGAAACTCTTCTTTCACCTATTTATGCGATTTGGGAGATGCGAGTATTTAGTGGATAATCTTACTAGTAAGTTGTAAGAATAAAGACTTTAAACTTTGGACTCCTTTGTCAGAACCATTTCAGATAGTTGGAAAAGGAGTTCATAAGTGCTTGGTAATCATGTGGTCAAATAGCAAATAATAATTACAAAAGAATCTTAAAATTTATCATTTTGATCGGTGTAATTTGTAAATAAAGATTTCAATAAGAATACTAAAGTAGTTTGTGTATGTGTGCATGTATATGTTTGTAGACATATATATCTATATACATATCTATATATATGAAAGCCTAAGCTCCCGAACGATGAACCACTGAATGACCGGTGGCTATGACACACACTGACCACCAGGGGGCAGATGCTCAATGAAGGAAATTTCCCCAGGTGGTTAATACATTCCCACAGCAGGAGTGCCACTCAGCTGACTGACCCTTCCAGGCAGCCCACCAGCCTGGAGGCAGCCACTCATTCCCTCAGTAGTCCTGCAGGTACTGTCTCCGGAGAATGGGCCAGGCACTGACGAACCAGCGCCACCGGCACAATCCCAACAGTGCCTCTGGCCTCCTAGAAGTCAGCCTCAGACATCACATCACGGCTGCTTCCCCTCCATAGATACTACGCGAGGAAGAAACGATATAAAAGCAGCCACCAGGTGGCTCCAGACAACTGGCTCGAACATCAACAGGAAGATCCGGATCCTGGGCTGGCAAGGGCATCCCACCGCCTGCCTAGAGGGCTGATTGCATCCTGGCCCCCCTTTACCCGCCTCAGGACAGGTGCCAGACACAGGGCTCACAGCTGGTGAGTGCCGCTATGTCAGTGCGAGACTCTCCCAATCAGGACTGACTGGGCATGAGCCTGCAGCAGGCACAGCGGGGCTGGGATGAGCAGGAGCAGCAGGCAGGAGTGGCAGGCATCTTTGAACTGCTGGTTTCTGCCCAATCCCTGCAGGCCATTCTGAGGGACCCCACCCATGCGAATTTGTGCACCAGGCCTCTAGTGGGTATATAAATATACATAGATAGATG
>NW_005360322.1:0-752 GCF_000412655.1 Myotis brandtii | reverse complement strand
AACCCATTCATTGTTTAATAACAAGCTATTTAGCCTCTGTGTGTTTGAATGTTTTTAAGTGTTTTTACTGCAGTTGATTTCTAATTTCATTCCATTATGCTTGATATGATTTCAATCTTCTTGAACTTGTAGAGACTTGTTTTGTGTCCTATCATGTGGTCTATCTTTGTGAATAACCCATGTGCACTTGAGAAGAATGTATATTCTGTAACTTTGGGAAAAATGTTCTATAAATGTCAATTAAATCCATCTGATACAGTTTGTCTTTAAAGTGGCTCTTTCCTTGTTAATTTTTGTCTGGAAGATCTATCCTGTGAAGTCAGTGGGGTGTTAAAGTCCCCTACTATGACTGTATTGTTGTCAATCTCTCCCTTAAAGTCCTCTGGAAGTTTTTTTATATATTTAGGGGCTCCTATATTGGGTGCATATATGTTTACCAGGGTTATATCCTCTGGTTTGATTGATCCTTTTAGTATTATGTAGTGACCTTTGTTGTCTCTTGTGATGGCCTTCATTTTGAAGCCTATTTGTCAGATATGAGTATTGCTACCTCAGCTTTTTTTTCATTTCTATTTGTTTGCAAAATTTTTTTCCATCCCTTAACTCTCTTCCTGTGTGAGTCTTTTGCTTTGAGGTGGGTCTCTTGTAGATAGCATATAGTTGGGTCATGTTTTTGTATCCATTCATCTACCCTATTTCTTTAGATTGGAGCATTTTTATCCATTTACATTTAAGGTTATTATTGGTAGGTA
>NW_005360321.1:0-202 GCF_000412655.1 Myotis brandtii | reverse complement strand
CTGACACCCTATTTGCACTTGCCAGAAGCCCATTCACGGTCAAAGTTAAAGATGTTCCTGAGACAGCACAAGAGGGGTTCATTGAACTTATTAACAACAATGCAGTAAGAACTGATTTCTCTACAATGCCAGTTACAAAATTCTGGATCAAGTG
Source organism: Myotis brandtii (assembly GCF_000412655.1). Classification (NCBI taxonomy): domain Eukaryota; kingdom Metazoa; phylum Chordata; class Mammalia; order Chiroptera; family Vespertilionidae; genus Myotis; species Myotis brandtii. The sequence goes on along the minus strand of NW_005360321.1, from coordinate 48 downwards.
TTTGCAGTCATATCCTGTTCTGTCTGGGACTGTGTTGTGCCTTCTTCT
>NW_005360319.1:0-904 GCF_000412655.1 Myotis brandtii | reverse complement strand
CCCAGGAGCCGCCTTGCCTCTGCTTGTGATCGTGATCGTGATCAGAAAGCAAGGCCACAGGCAAGGCAGCACCCTGGGTCCCAGGAGCCGCCTTGCCTGAGTGCCTTGATTGAGATCAGAAAGGCGGACCACAGGCAAGGTGGCACCCCGGGACCCAGGAGCCACCTAGCCTGCGGACCATGATCGTTATTTGAAAGCCCGGCCGCAGGCAAGGCGGCAAACCAGGAACCAGGATCCGCCTTGCCTGCAGCTCATGATTGTGATCATGATCGTGATCGTTATTGGAAAACCAGGTCTCAGGCAAGGCGACAGCCGGGACCCATGAGCCGGCTTGCCTGCGTCCCATGATCGTGATCGTGATCGTGATAGGAAGACTCGGCGGCCGACAAGATGGCTCCTCGGGACCCATGAGCCTCCTTGCCTGCGGCCCGTGATGAATTTCGGAAAGACGGGCCGCAGGCAAGGGGTCCCCTGGAGACCGAGGAGCCACCTTGCCTGTGGCTTGTGATCATGACCGAGATCAGAAAGCAGGTCCGCAGGCAACGCGGCCCGTGAGAACCCAGGAGCCTCCGTGCCTGCGGCCCCTGATTGAGATCTGAAAGCAGGACCGCAGGCAGGGCAGCACCCTAGGACCCAAGATGGCCCGTGATTGTGATCATGATCAGAGGGCCGGCCCCAGGCACGGCGGCACCCCGGGACCCAGGAGACGCCTTGCCTGTGGCCCATGATCATGATTTGAAAGCAGGGCTTCAGGCAAGGCGGCACCCCAGGACCCAGGGCCCGCTGTGCCTTCGGCCCATGATTGAGATCGGAATGCCGGACCACAGGCAAGGCTTCACCCTGGGACCCAGTAGCTGCCTTTCCTGAGGACCGTGATCATGATTTGAAAGCCAGGCCACAGGCA
>NW_005360318.1:603227-603704 GCF_000412655.1 Myotis brandtii | reverse complement strand
CCAGGCCAAGGCTCCCACCCCACCGGTCGCCCCACACCCGTAGAGCAACCAGTGGGGGGGGGGTGGCGAGGCCAGTGAGCGGGCAGAACAGCTGACCTCTTGGCTCCTCTCCCCTGCCAGCAGGCTCCAATCACCCGATGGCAAACGGGGAACTGGGGGTGGGTGGTGGCAGGGGGCAGGGCTGGCTGAGGGCAGCTGTGGGACATGGCCCTGATTGCAGGCCAGGCCTAGGGACCATACCCGCGCATGAATTTCATGCACCAGGCCTCTAGTATACAATAAAATTTAATGACTATGATTATCTAATCATATAGGATAATGCCTTACACCAATTATCTCTTAAGGATTTGCTTATCTCTATTTTCTCTATGTTAAGTATAATAAAAAAGTGATTAACAAATATTTTAAAATACTATATCAATTACATTTGTGATGAATTTTCTGTGTACATATCTGATTAATTTTTAGAATAAATAC
>NW_005360318.1:568388-602090 GCF_000412655.1 Myotis brandtii | reverse complement strand
AATAGATATATATATATATATTGGAATTTCTTTAAAAGAACTTTGAAAGTATATTAAAATTGTTTTCTATATTTTTCATAAGTCTGAACATTTGTTTAATGTATGATGAATGTTTGAATCCAATTTAATTTTTTAGATATGCACACTTATTAAAATATACAATAATAAAAGTAACATTTTAGAAGACTGAGACAAATTGTGAAAATTAGGTTATTTTAGAGGAAACATAACATTGTTCTAAGAGATTCTTCTTTCACCTATGCAAAAATTTAACTTTCTTTAAAATTAACTCTAATAACTTTTTTGCATGTGTATGTCCAATATTCCCAACACCGTTTATTTAAGAGACTTCTTTACTCCATTGTATGCTCTTGCCTCCTTTGTCATATATTAATTGAGCATAGTGGTTTGGGTCAATTTCTGGGTTCTCTATTTTATTCCATTCGTCTATATTCTATTCTTGGTGCCAGTACCAGGCAGTTTTCAGAACAGTGTCTTTGTAATACAGCTTGATATCTGGTATTAAGATCCCTCCTACTTTGTTCTTCTTTCGTGGGATTGCTGCAGCTATTCGGGGTGTTTTTTTTATTCCAGATGAATTTTTAGAGAGTTCATTCTTGGTCTGTGAAATACGCTGTTGGTATTTTAATGGGGAGTGCGTTGAATCTCTAGCTTGCTTGGGGTAGTATGAATATTTTAAAGATGTTGATTCTACCAATCATGAACACAGTATGTTTTTTCATCTGTTTATGTCGTCCTCTATCTCTTTTTCAGTGTTCTATAGTTTATTAAATACATGTCTTTTACTTCCTTATTAATTTTATTTTTAGATACCTTAATTTTTTTGGTGCAATGATAAATATGATTTTTTTTTAAATCTCTCTTTCTATAAGTTCACTATTGGTATATAAAAATGGCATAGATTTATGATTGTTAATTATGTATCCTGCTTCATTGCCAAATTCATTTATTAAGTGTAATAATTTTTTGATGGAGTCTTTAGGGTTTTTTTATGTACAATATCAAGTCATCTACAAATAAGGACAGTTTTAGTTCCTCTTTTCCAATTTGGATATCTCTTATTTCTTCTTCTTGTCTAATTGCTATGGCTAGCACTTCCAGTACTATGTTGAAAAGGAGTGGTGAAAGTGGGCATCCCTGTCTTGCTCCTGTTCTTGGCTGAAATGGTTTTAATTTTTGCCCATTGAGTATGATGTTGGCTGTAGGTTTGTTATATAAGATTTTTATTATGTTAAGGTATGATTTCTGTATTCCAACTTTGCTGAGGTTTTTTATCAAGAAAGGATTTTTTCAAATGCTTTTTCTGCAACAATTGATATGACTATGTGATTTTTATCTCTCAGTTTGTTTCCAAATCTTAGCAATTTACAATAGTTAAGATTTGGAAACAGCCTAAATGCCCATCAGCAGATGAGTGGATTAAAAAACTGTGGTACATCTACACAATGGAATACTCTGCTGCTGTAAAAAAGAAGAAAGTCTTACCATTTGCAATAGCATGGATGGAATTGGAGAGCATTATACTAAGTGAAATAAGCCAGTTAGAAAAAGATAAATATCACATGATCTCACTCATTTGTGGAATATAATGAACAACATAAACTGATGAACAAAAACAGATACAGAGACAGAGAAGCATTGATCAGACTGTCAAACCTCAGAGGGAAGGCAGAGGAGGGTGGGGGGAATGGGGAGAGATCAACCAAAGGACTTGTATGCATGCATATAAGCATAACCAATGGACACAGACACTAGCGGGTGCAGGCATGAGTGGCGGGATTGGGAGACAATGGATAGACAAGGACTCATAGGTAATACCTTAATCAATAAAGAAAATAAATAATTAAAAAGTGGTCAAGCAATTAAGAATAATAAATAATTAACACTAATCAGAAAAGGAGAAAAAATAATATGTTGGAGGCATCACAATAGATATATTTTTATGTATAAATTACTCAGGAGTCTGGAGAATTGAGTATAACATATAAAAAATTTTCCCAGTTTACAAATTTGGTGACTAGAAAGAAGCAGGAGAGTGGGCAGATAAGAGGGTGTAAAGCTGACCAGAGCTTTCCTTAACTACAAAGGAGGAGATACTTATTAAGTATCTAAGGCTTTCAGAAAGGTCCTCAAAGAGCTTTACCTTAGAAGTAAAGTACATCAACAATAGAATAAAAATACACCATCCAACTTAAAGGCCTCAGCTCAGTTTTAGATTACTAAGCCCTAATTGTATTTAAAAATTGCTTCCTATCATAATTACTTAATGTATATTAAATCCCTAGAGGAAGGACTGCAGAATGTGGTCTAACTGTAGATTCTGAAAAGGCCTTGTAACTGGGTTTAGGCTCTCCCCAGCCCAGGAACCCAGTGAAATGCATTTCCATCTACATCCCCAGAAATTCTGAAATGGCCTTATTCTTGGCTTCAGTCACTCCCAGCCATAGACTGTGAGCAGTTCTGCCAGTTTAGGGTACCACCAGGCCACATAGTCACAAGGAGACCAATCAATCTTTGTATGACAGCAGATCCTTAAAAATTCCTGTAACAAAGCTCTAGCCTTTCCCTGCCACAGCTAGGTAGCAGTCCTGTCTGTCCAGGATCCTGGAAGGAGACACACCTATCATTTTCTCCAGAACTAGATCTGTAAACCTCAATGTGAAACTGGGCAGGTGGCAGGGGGAGGCGGGGGCAGTTGTAGGGTGGAGGGGGTCAATGGAGGAAAAGGGGATACCTCTAATACTTTCACCAATAAAGATAAATTAAAAATAAATAAATAAAATAAAAATACAGTAAAATACTCGTAAATTAAGTTTAGAAATATAAGTATGGCAAATCATTACTAAATATATTTGGATCAGCAATGTAAGAATAGTGTAACATCAGGAAGTATATTAATGTAAATATGTACATTAAATAAAAAATATAAAGATTGTAAAACAGCAAACTATGACAAATCGTTTCTTACCTTTAAGCTGAATGTCAAATAGTAAACTATTTAAAACATTCCCTTAAAACAAAGAATAAAATAAGTTTACTTATAGTTACTATTTAACATTTGCTGGCAGTGGTAGCCAATTCATTAAGATATGAAAAAAGTATAAATGTAAAAAGATCACAAGGAAGAAACAAGACCTTTATTATTTGTAGAAATATATTATCGCCTACCTGGTAATCTCAACGAATAAATTGACAAGCCATTTTAATTAATCAGTCTTTTGTAAAAGGGGGCTAAATGCAAGACCAATGTTAAAAATAAAACCTTTTCTGACTACCAATAATCCAGAAACTTCTAATGTCCTTTAATTATATTTTTCCTGTTTTTCCTAAGGCACATAAGTCTTATTTTATAGTAGCAACTTGCTACTATATTTTAAGCCTTATTTGTAACTAGTTTTGGCCATGTGACAAATTTCTGACTAATGAACTGTGAACAGAAGATTGGTGGCTGATTTCAGGAAGACCCTTTAAATAGAGGACACGTGCCCTTTCTGCCTTCGTTCATGCTCACTGCCTGGAATGCAAACACAATGCCTGGAACTGCCAAACCATAGTTTTCATTGAGATAACCTTGACAATGAAAGTAATCGATAGTAGAGAAACAATCCAGAACAGCCCAAAATTCCTGCTCTTGGAAATATCAGCCATGAATTGCCTACTTGTGGAATTCTTTTATATATTCCATTTTCCTTTTTTTGTACCACTATTTTCTCAAGCTCAGTTTTGTAAATCTGAATTCAGTCAGAATTATTTTAAAACAGCACAATATAATTAGAAAAATAAACAGAAAATGGATTTTGTTCACAGCAGAAATTTATATTATAGTAAGATAATGGCTGAGAAAGGAATATAGGAAATTTTGGTTATTTGCTTATACAAATTAGTAAAAATGTTACAGTTGCTTTTACATTTTTAGTGGCCATTTTGCCTCAGTGATCCATTCTGTACACCTGTTAATCATATTATTGAGGCATTGAAATTAGTTGAATTAATTATTGACGTCCAAAATCTGGCATATGGCAATATTATCTATATCCTACCTTGGGGAAGATGTAGAATTCATATGCTTCTCATTGTAGTTTTAATAAAATTGCAAAGGCTTAGTGGGTTATATAACCTGAATACTTTTATGTTACAATATCTGTCCAATGAAAGAAGATTTAGTTTCTTTCTACTAAAAAATGTAACATTAATCCAGAATAAGCTTGAAAATACAAAATCCTTCCTATCTTCTTTCATTTTTTAATTTATTTTTTTAAAATATATTTTTACTAGAGGCCCGGCACATGAAATTCAAGCGCGGGTATGGTCTCTAGGCCTGGCCTGTGACCAGGGCCATCTTCCCTGGCTGCCAGCAGCTGCCCCTCCCTGCCACCACCCAGCCATTTGCCATCGGGTGATTGGAGCCTGCTGTTCAGAGGGAGGGACCAAGACGTGGTCAGTGAGCCTCATAGCAAATTATCGAGCATTCGTTCTGGTTGTTCTGCTATTCAGTCGATTTGCATATTACTCTTTTATATATAGAGATGTGCTCCAATCCTTCCACTTCCAGGGAAAGGGGCAAAGGAGGGTTTCTGAAAGTGATAAGGGAGACAGCAGGGTGAACTTATTTTTGTGTGGGGGGAGAGTTTTCTCCTGATGAGGGGCTTCTAAGGACAGCAGCCCACTTCTGCTACCCTCTGTCTCCAGAGACACAATTTCTGATCTGCATCTGGCAGGACAGAGCAGTTGCAGGTACAGGACTGGGAGCACCTTTCTGCATGCAGCTCCCTGGAGAGTCTCTTCCAGCCAAGGAAAGCTTTGTTCTAAACCATTTCTCCTGGAGCCAGGGCTGCTGGGTGGTTTGGCAGCTCCCTGCAGAATGGAGGTGGGGCAGGGCAAGGCAGGGCAGGGCAGGAAGAAGTATGGGGTAGAAGACTGGGGTTCGGGGAGGGAGAGGGTGAAATCTGTGTGTGGGGGGGTGGGGAGGGTTGGTGCAGAAGGAGAGTAGGGGTCAGCATAGGAAGGTTTGAGGACTGGGGGAATAAGAGGGACCAGCAGATGCCAGAACAGGGGAAAGTGTCTATGGAATCAGGTGGGGGTCCACAAGGGTGAGTATAGAGTAAGTCCCTTCCCCAGACCCTGCCCTCCCAGGTGGCTGGTGGGAGGGGTCCATAGCGAGGAGCTGAAGCCCCCACACTTTGTGTCTGAGGCTCCAGAACATGTAGCCAACATGTCCCGCCCCTGCCGCCCCCACCGAAGTGCTGCCATTTGGAAAGCATTTTCAGACACATGGATTGTTTTTAAGTTAATGCTTTTTAATTCACTCTGTTTCCTACTTGTCATTTTTTATTGAAAAGGCAGATTCTGCTGGTGTGTGTTCCTTTGCAGGGGTGGCAGTGGTGTTTTCCACGGGCAGAGATCCTATGAGAGAAAAAGACAAAAGGCCCAGCGAGACATGGGGAATGAGTAAACAGGATCAGAGAGCAAGGAACAGGGAGAAAGACGCACAGGTCGAGACAGACACACGACACAGGGTGCTGTGGATGGGGATAGAGCTTCCTGGCCCAGTGAGAGGACTAATTGGGCAGAGCAGCAGCTCCGTGGGTGCATTTACCCCGGGAGCAGCTCCCAGGCCCAGAGTCAACTAACTGAAGGCCCAGGATAATTAGAGCTAATTACATGGGTGCAAACAGCCACAGGGGAGGCTGTGGGCCGGCCACCTCTCCCCAGGCCTTCCCCATGCAATCCCACCCCAGCAAAGGGGCTTTGCTGGCACATCTGGGGCTGAGCACGTGGGGGAAGGGCACACAGGCAGAGAGTCCCTGGAGCCCTGGGGTTAGGGTGAGCCCTCCGCCTCCAGAGCGCTCCCCGCAATTACACAGTTCAGCATATGCTGTGGCCCCGGGATGGCAGGTCACAACCCAGTTTGGAATTGGACCAGAACTTGGTCTAAGCTCCCCTTGGCCTTGTGCTGAGTAGGGCCTGGCGGCCTGGACCCCAGCATTTGGGTCCTTAGGTTTCTATTATCTTGTTTCAGCAAAGATTCGAGTGGGGGCTCTCATTATATCCTGCTATGGGGAGTGCCTGTCTGGAGCTGAGGCCATGGGTGAGGAAGAGAGAGTCTGGTTCTTGGCTTTTGGTGATCAGTTTGTCTCTGCCTGTAGGTGCCACAGGACCCCAAACGAGTAACTTTTCTGAGCTTTCATTTGCGCATCCATACCATGCATGCCTCCTCTGAGACATGGAGTCCAAGGGGAAGGGGAAAGGTGTGAATTCTTCATGTGTGAATGAGGCTTTACACTTTGAACTGCTAGCCTGAATCAGCTAATTTGGTGGTTTCAGGAGCCTTTGGCAGGTTGGGTTGGAGTGGTGGTGGGGTAGGGTTTTATATTTCTATAGAGGCCCGGTGCACGGGTGGGGAGGGCAGGTTCTCGGCTGTTCTGGTGTTGTGGTCATTCTGGTCATTCCGCCGTTTCTGTTGCTGGGCTTTTATTACATAGGATTCTCACAGTTGTGGGAAATATCTAGTTTACAATAAAACACCTTTATTTTTAACATATTGTTAAATTCCATTTGTTGTTATTTTATTTTGAATTTGAGCATCTAATGCACTTATGACTAAAATTGTTCTATAGCTTTAAATATATGCATTTTTATTTCTGTTAACAAGTTTACTCAAGCTTTAAAAGATAAATTATCTCATCTCAGCTTTTTTCCCATTCTATGATTTTCAATATTGTGTCTCCCAAATAAAATAATTTTACTTTAGAAATGGCTTTCCCATGTACCTCAATACCCCATTAAAAAAAAAGAATTGTCTCTTAAAATTGTATATATAAAAACTATCTAGAAAATAAATAAAATAAATTGGCTGCATTTTTTGTTTTGTTTATCAGCACATTTAGCCAGTCTTGTTCAACTGTCCATAAAATCTAAGTAACGACATTTTAACCACTTTGATGGTCTCACCTCCTCCCAAATTATCACTACTTTCTTTTTTCTTTTCTTTTTTCTTTCTGGTTAACCTGTACCTGAGGATATTTTTCCATTGATTTTTAGAGAGAGTGAAAGGGAGGAGGAGGGACAGAGAGAGAAGCGTCAATGTGCAAGACACATATCAATTGTTTTCCTCCCACACGCACCCTGGCCTAAACTGGGGATTGAGACTGCAACAGAAGAATGTGCCCTTGACCAGAACTGAACCCATGGCCCTTAAGTGCATGGACCAACTCTTTATGCACTAAGCCAAACATCTAAGGCAATCACTACTTTCTTACATCACACAATTTTGACTAGTATATGGGACATGACTAACATTCTCTTTAACAAATACTCCCTCTCCCCACATCTACCAGCCCAAAATTCTACTCTGAATACTTTTTATGTATTTTGTCCTAAACTAAAAATTATATATCAATTATGAATGTTGCTTTATCTGCAGCCATTTCATTTTATATGGCATCTTCTCTATTGTCAGGAAACAGGGTTATGTATCTCACTTTCCAATGCCTTTTCCTTATTTTTCTTCCACATTCTTGTTATATGCTTATTTTTTAAATTGAATGTATTGCGGTGACATTGATTAACAGTATCATGTTATCTGCTTCTGTAAGCCTTATTCTATCCATCTCACCATCCACATCTTATGATTAGTATATAATTCACTGCCCTCTAAGAAATCCTCCCTAGTTCACTGAAAACTCTCTCTCTCACATATGATTTTTCTACCCAATTAAAATGCTGCCAATATTGTGACTTCACTCTTCTTGTGGAAAGCACATCCAATCTTTTATTCACTCAGTTCCTTGACTTCCTCATTAATTCTATTCATTACTTCATCTCACCAATAGCTTCTCCAGTCACTTTAATTTTTGAACACAAGAAATGATTCTCCCTTCTAAATTACTTTGTCAAATATTCATTCAAATATGCCAACTGTAATTTTTCTTGATATTTCTCCTCATTCATCTTTCTTTTTCTTTTTTTAAAACCTTTATAAATTGTTTAGATTTCATGATACACTATCATTTACCTTAATTAAAGTATGTGAGGATTCCTCAACACTGGTCCCTTAAGTTACACCAAAATGATAAGATCCTAGCACTGATGAATGCAAATATTGTCATCCATATATGTGTGCACAGATATATCATTAATATTAGTGAAAATAACACACTATGGAAGGGTTATAGCAATTATAAATTTATTCTTTGCAAGTGAGCTCTCAAAACTCCCAGGAATATACCTCATTTATTGAATCAGATCAGTCTCTCATTCTTATCAAAGAACATTTAAACATTTTCCTCTTCACCCCCGACCCATGCACTCTCCTTTCCCTGTCTGTTCAAAAGTAAAATGTAGTCAAATTATATGAATCTCAATATTCATAAACTTAAAACTAGCTGCGGTGGATCCACTCTTATTGTTGAAATGATGAGACCTTGTCTTCTTGAAGGAGAGATTTCAACCAAGATACAAAGTGTAGCAAAGTAAATAAAAAGTTATTGGCTGCAGCAAAAATATACTTAGGAAAGACAAAAAGGAAGGGCATAGAAGAAGAAGCAGGAGAGCCCAGGTTGGGCTCTGACTTCTCAGTGAGCCAAGGCTTTCCAGGTGTGTTCTTTCAGGATCCTGGTCTCCACTAATTGGCCGGTGCCAGGGCAGTGGGTCATTAGTCAATGCAGCTGGCCCTGAGAACGCCGTGGCTCACTTGTGTGGTTTTGCTAAGTTTCTGGGCCTGGAGCTGAACTACAACTGAGGCCTAGATATTATCTTTAGGAAGGAAAAGATCAGGGGGCCCAAACCTCATGAAGAGCAATATGGAAAGTCAGGGAATCCACTCCATGTGACCAGCAATATGCTAGGAGAGAAAAGGTCACCCTGGGGGTGAGGTTCTTGTTTTCCCAACCAACCAATGAACCAACCAAGCAACCTACCACCCAACCAACTAACCAAAGCCTTACAAAAGCTTCCTGTCCTCTGAATATACATACATAGTTATTTATACTTGCTTTCTCTTCCTCATCCCCTTATTATTAATTATGTGACTATAGGATAGCCTTAGAACTCCAACTTGCATGCAATTGTAAAAGTCATGCATGAGTTGCTAAATGCAATGAATACAGTTTGGTCTTCAATTTACTTCACTTTTCAGAATACTTCAGTTGGTTAATCACTCCTTTCTGAAACATTGTCCTCTTTTGATTTCTGTGACGCTAAATTAATATACATAGCATATAATTAAACTTAAAATAGAAAAATATAGAATACATTAAAATAAAATACATATTTTCAAAGCAAAAATAGTCTTTTTAAAGTAAAAATCATTATAACATAAAATTAATTGCACAAAATTATTTCAAAATCTAAGACAGTACTGAAACATATAAAAACAAAATAAAAAATCTATAATAACACTCCCCCAAGAATAAACAGTATTATGAATCCATTTTATGTATTTTTTCTGCACATTAATACAAACACATCCATAACAAAAAGTGGCACCATGCTGTTTTGTAATATGCTTATTTTACTCAATAACATATCAGATACAACTCTCCATATTTATAGATGTAGATAAGTACCATTTCAATGACTTCATGGTATTTTATACGTAAACTATATTAAAATGTATTTAATCAGTTTCTGTGGGAAACTGATATAGGGTTAAGCCTCAGACTGACCTTCTGGCAAAGTCACAAACAAGTCCTAGCTTAGAGGGCACAGTCCTCTTAGCATAATTAGGCTTGACCTTATAACACTCCCTAGATCTTATCTGAGAATCTAATGGGCTGAGGAAGTGCAGGAAGTGTAACCATGGTCAAAACAAGTGAAACTCACAAAAACTGTGTAACTATGGTAACCACTACCTTGTTTACCTCTCACTATAAAAAGCTTGGTGAGGCCTGAGCACAGTGGAAGTCCTTCCCCTGAGTTGGACTCGCCGCCTGGTCCCCCAATATTCCCAAATTATCTCATGTCTTTTCTTTTTCATTTGTTGTGCGGCAGCTCTTCCAGACCCGAACCCTGAACTACGCAGGACGTGGAGGGAAACACTTACGACAAGTTTCCAAATTGATGAGTATTAGGATTAAATCAAATTTTTTTTCAAATATTGTAAGCTTTGATTTAATTAGCCTACCTGCACATACACAGGCATAGACAGCAGTATGATGGTTACCAGAGGAAAGGAGGGTGGTGATATAGTAAATGCTAAAAGGAGTCAAGTATCTGTTGACAGAAGATTTGGCTTTGGGTGATGGGCAGACAATGTAATATACAGATGATGTATCATAGAAGTATACACTTGAAACCTATATGATCTTATTAACTAAGGCCACTCAATAAATTCAATTAAAAAACTTCAGTTTCTCAAACTTATGAAAAAATATTATCAATGTAAAATAGTTTTCACATTACAAAATAAAAGATTTCAAAATTTGTTTTGATCAGTTTCACTAATGAGAAATTACCTAAAATAACTGGCTAATTTAAAATAAAATACACATTAAATACATTAATATGGCATCCTATGAGGAGAATTGAATGTGAATAGTAAACAAATATTAAAGAACATACACATGTACACATATATGATTAAAAAGAAAGAGCTAAAAGGGCTAATGTACTGACACTGAAATGATTTTATATGTAAAATCATTTAGCTCTTTCTTTTTAATTATATATGTGTACATGTGTATGTTCTTTTATATATATATGCCTAAGTGACTGGTCGATTGGTCGGGACTGGGTGAGATGGGCCAGACATGCCCTGGAGCCCTCCCCGGCCCCTATTGTGCACCAGTGGGGTCCCAGTTTGTGAGAGGGAGCAGGCCAGGCTGAAGGACCCCACCAGTGCACGAAACCATGCACCAGGCCTCTAATATTAAATAAAATAGCTGTGTGTATAATGATGATTAACAATTCATAAAAATAAGTCAGGAATGACATTTTTTAAAAAGATCTAAAATGAACCTTACTGATTTCTTTAGTCAGTGTCAAGTAACTTAGAGAGTTACTTTAATTCTGAGAACAAGTTAATTCATGTACTTTTAAAATGTTAATGCCTTTATAACTGAATTTTCATAAAAGGCAGAGATAGATACCTATATTATAGTTATTTAAATTATCCGTTAAGGGGTATAGGAATGTTCAAAACCTAAAATGTACTCACATAAATGTATGGAAATTATACCTATTAAACTTGTAAAATGTAGAAATTAAGGAGCAAAAATTGCTTAATCATTAATTATAAATTTTTATTAGATATGAAATAGAATTTATTTGAGATAAATTTTTTAAATGAGTTGTGAACTGAAAAGTAAATACTTTAAAAGAATATAGGAAAACTATTTACTGTTTTTTTCTATGTATTTTCATTTTCATTGCAAATGTGATCTTCACAGGGCCTATCTGGAAGGTTTTGTTTTGTGATGGTAGTCCTTTGATAAAATTCATTACCCTAACTTCCATATGAAAAACACAAAATCAGAGTATTGAATAGATTCTTAAAACAAACAAACACCAAAAGTGAGTCTAGGGTGACACTGTAATCTGGGAGCAGAGATACTTTTGTTGTTGAAACATGATAATAACTGTAATTCCTGCTGTTAAATGAAATATGATAACTCACATGTGATTTCTCCATATAAGTATTACATGTTTTAATTCATTTATATCTTAAAATAACCCAATGATATACTTCCTCTTCCTCTTCTTCCACTGCTGTTTCTGATTTCCAATTTATATTGAAACCATTAAGTTACCCAATGTAACTTTTCTTTTTCTTCATTCCTTTTCCTTTTCCTTTTCTTTTTTTAACTTATCTTTATTGTTGAGAGTATTACAGATGTCACCCACTTCCCCCCCATTGCCACCCTACACCCAAAGATCAGGTAACCCAAGTTTGTACAGTTAGTATGTAGTATGGTAGTTCATGTAGGGCTCTAGCTCCAGAGCACATATGCTTAGCCACTGTGCTAACTGACTATTCAGGGAATACAGAGACCTGAAAATATTTCCAGTACAAACGTAAATTTAATATACAAAACATTTATTTAATAGCATGTTAGAGAGATTTTACTTTTAATAAAAATGTTGCCCAACACAATAACTGTTTATTATTTTAGAAGGAAATAATTTATTTAAAATATAAATTCATCTGTATCTATATCAGAGAAAATATGTCAGGGTGTAGAATAAGATGGTGATAAGAACAGATGAAGTATTAAAACAGAATTTGCAAATTTGTTTTCTTCAGTTATTTTTATTCATTATACAGGTAAGATTTACATTATAATTTTTTAGTTAACTTTGAAATAATAGTTATGCAAAAATCCCCTCTCTCATATAATATGTGTGTCCAAACTGAAAGAAGTATTGATGCAAGATCAATTATCCATCTTAGGACTTTTAAGATTTGTAGTTCATTTTAGTGATGTTCATTTAATGTGTGAACATATAGATAATAGCATATCTTGACTGCACTAAGCCTAGCCAAATTGCTAGACCTTATTGAGTCTCAAGAAATGACAGGTGAATAAAGACACAATTTGATTATTTAATACAGAAATAATCAAGTCACTTGAGCTGTCTTAGCTCAAAGCTAAAATGACTAGATTTGATAAGGTCAGCTTCTATATAGATTGATGTGGGTTACTAAGAAATCAATGGTACAAAACTTATTGAGCAAGTTAATGAGTAATCAATGATGTTAGCCATGATATAGAACCTAAGACAGCTCTGTGTGAGATGGGAAATATTCCAGACTCAACAACATTAATATTTTACAGTTGTAGTTTAATTTGACCAATATTTTCAATAACTGTTCAGTATATGTGCCTTCATTTATTTAATTTTCTTAAAGCTTTTTATATGAAAATATATGGGTAATTACAAAGTTTTAATGTAAGCCAGGCATGATTCTAAGTGCTTTACTTGTGAAAAAATTTATGATGGTAGGCACCATCACTATTTTCAGTTTCAAAAAGAAGAAAGAGTCATGTTTGGAATCTATCTGTCTCCATTTATTTCTTCTATTTTATGAAGAATTTTAAGGAAAAATAATTTCTTTGATTTTCAAATATCTATTTATGAAATATGTAGCCCTTATTTTAAAGGATATTTGCATATACCAAATTATCAAACTGTGTGAATATGGCAAAAATAACAGTTTATGTGGGTATAACAGTAATGACAATTATATTTCACATAAGAGCAATATTAATGATTATCTCAATCTTATATATTTTAGACCCAAACTATGTTTTAAAAACTGGTATAGTGTGGTAGGTTGGCCAAGTCTTCCTCAAGCTACTTTTAACCATAAATAGCAATTTAACACAAAAAAAGTTAAATTTTTTGTGTGTGTGATTTAAAGTGTTTGCCTGAGAATTTTACTACTGTATAAATCAGGCAGGTTGGCATTTTAATTAGGAAGGGCAGGGTGATGTCAATGTTTGCCCCCATGACCCAGGGGAAATGGGAATATTCCTTATCCAGGACACAATTATTGCCCTAGCATTTGGAAATCAAACAGTATACTTCCACTTTTTTTGTCAGCTTATTAAAATGTAAGTTATTAAAATGTAAATTATTACTGTAATTTAATTTTGTTTTGCTTTTCATTTTTTTAAGTGAGGAGTGAATTTTGCAACAGTTGCCAAATCATGTGTCACATTGAAAGAGTCAAGAAACTTTGCTTTCAAATGATAGATACTGTGGTTTTCAGATGAACAAGTGAGAACAGAAAAGAACAAAGGTACTTTTGTGGGGATTTGTTTTAGAGTCATCACCAAATTAAATCAACAGCAATTTACTCAGCAATGGAGAAAACCAAAAGCAACAACTTTTTATTCCAAATGTATTTTTTTGATATGATTTTACTTGAGAGGGAGAGGATATTTACTTGAAAAGTTAATTCTATTTAGCTAAAACCAAGGGAATCTACTTTAATTGTTTATTTAAGAAAGGCCTTTTAAAGCTGAATACAATTGTTATTGGGAGACTTAAGATCTGTAATTGTATGGTGTGATGGCTACAGAAATGCATTTACACAAGCATAACAACCTCTGCAGATGCAAGTCCTAGATGCTATCAGGGGCATTCTATACGTAGAAATGTGGTTTTCTTTGTTTGTTTGCTTTAATTTTAATGGGATTGTATCTAATTCAAAAGGCTTATGATAAAATAAAGTTTATGACTAAAATAAAGGCACCAACCCTAGCTAGTTTGGTTCAGTGGAGAGAGAGTCGGCCTGTGGACTGAAGGGTCTTGGTTCAATTCTGGTCAAGGGCACATTCCTGGGTTATTGGCTCCATCCACAGTTGGGGGCGATGTTTGCTTTAATTTTAATGGGATTGTATCTAATTCAAAAGGCTTATGATAAAATAAAGTTTATGACTAAAATAAAGGCACCAACCCTAGCTAGTTTGGTTCAGTGGAGAGAGAGTCGGCCTGTGGACTGAAGGGTCTTGGTTCAATTCTGGTCAAGGGCACATTCCTGGGTTATGGGCTCCATCCACAGTAGGGGGCGAGCAGGAGGCAGCCAATCAAGGGTTCTCTCTTATCATTGATGTTTCTCTTTCTCTCCCCCTCTCCTTTACTCTCTGAAATCAATAAAAAAATATATTAAAAACAAAAGAATAAAGCTCCTTTAAAAAAATAAAGGCACCATGTGTGACTTATGAAAAAATTAAAAGTAAAATGTTGACAAATACATAGAGTTGTTGTTTGTTTGATTGTTTTTTTTAATTGGGCCATAATAACATTACTTATTTTCTATAAATAGTGCTTCCTAAAAGCAAACATAGTTAATCAGAAAAAAAATATTTAAAACTTTACCTTAGTAATAAATGCATAATACTCTAGGGTCATTCTGGTGCTTGTGGAACTACATTTTCACTTTTTTTTTTCATTAAAAATACACAGAATGGGGAGGGCAAAAAAATAATAATTTCATTATCAAAGTAATTAGTTTCTCATTTTTTTATGGCTTCATTCAAGAAATGCAGCAATTACACTGTGAAATTTCACTTTCTGAAGGAGACTTGTTAGTTATTATTTTCTATAATGTTAATTTCAGAACTCAGTTTTTACATTCTGCTCATGGATTTCATTATCTATAAATATAATATGTAGAACAACATATTCTGAACATAAATATTCTATATTATGTAAAAGTAGCTCACATTTAATTAACATTTTAATTTAAAATCTATCTACCTACCATATATTTTTATAACCCAATGTTTTTCTATTTGGAATCTATGTGAAATATAAAATAAAAATTAAAAGTATAATACTTACAAAAATTAATTTTTGGCATTAATACAAGGTGGTATCCACATAGTTAAAATTCATAAAATACCCTTATAAACATAAGCTAATCTAAAATATGCAAAAAATGTTTCAAAATTATCCTTTCCTGTCAATGACCCCAATTCACTTACCTGTGTAATAATAGCTCCCTTCCACAGGTAAAAATGTAATTTAATTTAAAATATGTTTGGCTTGTTATAAGTAAGATGTAGAAACTAAAAGAATAAACTTGTTGAAAATCAATAAGGTTACTTTGTTCCAAAATTTCATAAATTTTTATAGGAATACCATTGAAGTTTTAGTTATTTATACTACATCTTTTACTGTTCCTGTAAGAATAATGCTGATTTCTCCTAAAAGTCATTCTGAAAACAATATGTTTTATTAATAGAGAATCTCAATTTACTATTGAAAAGTAGTAATAAATATTAATCAAGTCTAATATATTTATTTGACCCAGTTTCTTACTTATTTCAGTGGAAATAAACACAAAAGAGTGTAAAAACTTAGTTTAATATAGTGGATCTTTTAACTTCTAATGACTAAATAATGGTATAGAGTTTGGACTATATTTATTTTAGACCAAAGCTATTTCCCATTTTAATCATGTTCCTTTTGCAAAATCACTGTTTCCTTGGATTTTGAATTGTGTTCTGCAATGTAAATTTATTCTCCAGTCTAAGGGAGTCAACTTAAAACCATGTGTATTTGTGCATGAGGCAGAAGATAAGAATTCCTAATTGTATAATTAGTCTGGAGGTTTTAATAAATTCTCAATACCTTGGGTTCAAAACAAATGAAACTTCCATATACCAGTATTGAAACAGAATTATTTTTACTTAGAGACACTCTTTCACAACAGCTATCCACACACTGCTGAAATTAGAATTAATAGGCAATACATTTGTCTGGAAAGAGGCATTTATTATGTACTTCATGGATGCATGATTTTCAGTATAAATAAATAAAAGAAAGAAAATAAGCTATGTCTTGGTATATTACACAATGTAATTGTTTCAGTTGTCATTGTTTCCAAAGGAATGGAAATAGCAATTTTTATATACAAATTCAAACAAAATGTCACAAAGATTGCATTTCACAACAAGCCATAAACAATAGTGTATATCATTATATTTATAAGTTCTATTTAGGCATCCTAAACACACTTTATGAGCTATGCAGCTGTTTTAAAATAACAAAATAAAATAATTAGTTACATAATTAAAAATAAAATGCCAAATACTGTAAGAGAGCAGTGATCTCATAAGTGGATATCCTGAAAGTGTCAACCAATCTAATAATTGGGTCTACTCTTAATTATGCAGGTGTTCTTAGATGATTACATAAGACTTTTTTGCAGCAAGCACTTAAAAATATAATTTCTGAGGTTAATTGTTCCCAAGGATTTCCTTTGATCATACTTGCCATATGAATACACTTGTACATTAGCTTTGGTTTATAGTCTACCCGCAGGTAGTAAATGTCTATAGCGTTACCCTAAGCATCATAGCACATTTATCAACATTATACTGATATCTCCTGTTACCTAATTGAAACAATGCTTTATTATAAGCACCTCTGTTATATTTTTCTCTTGTAAGTTATCATCTTGGTTCTGAGAAATTAGGTCATCACATGAACTCAGTGAATACCAAGAGTCCTGCACATTCAGGCTTCAATTGCACATGCTGGTACCAACACTGCAGCCTGGATACGTAAACAGCAGAGTTAACTACGCAGACTACAGCCTCCATAACTTTACATCCTCATACTGATATAGATGCCCCATTTAAAAAAAATGATACAGAATTTTTGTTTTAAGATTATATATAATTTAAACCCTTCTACGTATTAAACAGATACTTGGATTTTTAAAATTGGGGATGGAACTGAAATCAATAAAATATCTACTTTTAACTGAGGCAGCATATACAAGTTAAGAGTACAGACTCTGGAGCCTCTCTCCAAATCCTGTGTCTACCAATTACTAGCTGAGAGTAATTGGTAAAGTCACTTCATCTCTTTAGGTTCAGTTTCCTTACCTGTACATGATGATAAAATAAGTAACTAATCTATATATATAAAAGGCCAATATGCTAAGTGTTCAACCTTTCAACCATGCTACCAGTAGCTATGATGTGCATTGAGCACCAGGGGGCAGATGCTCAACGCACAGGCACGGAAACATGGAACAAACTAATGAATCTCAGAGGGAAGGGGGGCGGGGTAGGAAGAGATTAACCAAAGATCTTATATGCATACAAGAGGCCTGGTGCATGTGCACCGGTGGGGTCCCTCAGCCTGGCCTGCAGGGATTGGGCCGAAACTGACAGTTCAACATCCCCCAAGGGGTCCTGGATTGCAAAAGGGCACAGGCCAGGCCAAGGGACCCCACCAGGTGCACGAATCCATACACCAGGCCTCTAGTCGCTACATAATGGAAATAACATAAAAAAAGGAAGATATTATGACCTTAAAAACAGTGAAAGTTATCCCCCAAAATACACTAGGTGCCAAGTTTATGGTGAGAGAAAACTGTGAATGTCTTGATTTAAAAAATAATTTTAGATTCTGGAAAATAGCAGGAGCAAAGAATTTTCAATAAACACCAGAGGCTTGACCCGATTACAGCGACCGGTGCTCTGCCTTGGTCTGGCGCCCCTGCTCACCTACCCCACCATCCCACCATGGCTGATGCACACCATGTTCCACATACACCCCCTGTTGGTCAGCACACGTCATAGCGATTGGTTGTTAGGTTGTTTCCCTGTTCAGTCTATTTGCATATTAGCCTTGTTTTATACAGGATGTCTCCTGCTGGTAAGAAGCTCTCAGTCTATTAAGTTGACGATAATGTCAATAAAATATGACCATACATTTGAAGATTGTAATATGCATTATTACAGGAGCAATATGCATGGAGGGTGTGGGCAAGTCTCATTAATTAAACTCCCTGAGAAAAATAAGAGTTTTGAAAGAAGACAGTCAATTCAATGAAGAAATCTGGTCTTTTTTTATTTACTGTTATATCCCAAGCTCCTAGATAGTACTCAGCTCATAGTTGGGGCTCAAAAATGTTTTGAATGAATGGATAAGGGAAATAATGAGTAGATGAACAACAGTAGTGGCCAGGTTCAGTATATTTCACATAAACTGTACACCATGGTTACATGTAAAGAAACCTAATAATATCTTAGGATATTCAGGAAACCACTCATGGAATATCATAGTTTAAATTTATATAACTGTTGAAGAAGCAGAGGAGGTTAGAAAATGATAAAGGGTGATATTATGAGTGACTTTACATGTTTTGCAAGAGTCTAAATTTTGAATAATTCCATAATATCTTAATTTAAGAAAGAAAATGAAATGTATGAAGCAGTAAGTGTAAACTTGAAATTAGTATTGCAGAACGTGACCGTATTTGGAAATAGGACATTTAAAGAGGTAATTAAGGTTAAATAAAGTTCTATGAGTGGGCTCTAATCCAGTATGACTTGTGTTCTTTTTTTATTTTGTAAATATATTTTTATCGATTTCAGAGGGGAAGGGAGAAGGAGAGAGAGATAGAAACATCAAAGATGAGAGGAAATCATTGATCCGCTGCCTCTGGTACACCCCCTACTGGGCATCGAGCCCACAACCCGGGCATTGCCCTTGACCAGAATCAAACCTGGGCCCCTTCAGTCTGTAGGCTGACGCTCTACCCACTGAGTCAAACCAGCTAGGGCTGACTTGTGTTCTTTTCACGACACAGGGAGAGATACCAGGACACTCATACACAGAACACAGGCCATTTGAGGACACAGCAAGTTAGCAGCCATCTGAAAGCCAATGATAGAAGACAGGAGAAACTAAACCTGCCAACACTTGATCTTCCAGCCTCTAGAACTGCAAGAAAATAACTTTTGTTTAAGCCGCCCAATCTGAGGTATTGTCATGTCAGCCCTAGAAAACTAATGCAGATGCTGATTGATTATATAACCAAGTGAACTGGTATAGACAGAAAGAAGAAAATGTCTTCTAATAAATATTTAGACATTTGATTGGTGAGATAAAAAAACAAAAATCGGGGGGAGTGTATTATATAATAGTAGAAAAAGGGAAGTATGGTGTATAAAGAAAATATGTTATCCTAATGTTTTTTTCTTTTTAAGAATTTTTCTGAGTTTATTTGAGCCAAACTGTCGACATATGCCGAGAAGCAGAACCTCAACAAATTGAGATAATGCTCTGGAGACTGGCGGGTTACATCTGTATTTTTTATTTTGAAAATGAAAGAAAAAACGACTTAACTGGGCTTTGTAGAATATAAAAGAAAATGTCAATCCATTTCATCACTGACCATTATTTCTTTCTTGAGGGATGGGCTAAAAGAATCTTCCACTCTCCCACTATTGAAGCTATTATCCTTTTTTCTTCTTTACTCACCTCTTGGGGCATGTGGGAACTATGCCAGCGTACACCAGATGTTCAAGGCCAATTGAAATATGGAAGCCTTGTTTGGAGTACACCGGATGACCAAGGCTACTCTGAGCCTGGGAATCTTAATCAGGGTGTCCAAGGACTATGCAGGTGCACAGTAAGGTCACTATTTGGCAAAAAGCCTCTTTTGTCTAAGTAGTACAATACATGTTACTGACCAGTCCGTGTGCTAGGGAGAAGCTACTGAGGCTGCTTAGGAAAGCTCAGAGCTCAGGTGCTGCTGCTCTGTGAAGCTTGAGAGAGAGCTCAGGTGCTGCTGCTATGTAAGGCTGTGGGTACAGAGGCTGCTGTTGCTGTGTGGGAAAGATGATTTGTTAGCTAGCCGGAGTGCTGCTACCTATTGTATGGGACTTTGCTTTGTGAAGAACTGTTTTGTCCAGTGGCTGTGGCTCCTTATTAGCAATGGCTATATGGCCACTGGCTCCTACAATAAAGACCTTCTTATACCAGGTGCTGCTGCTATGTAAGGCTGTGGGTACAGAGGCTGCTGTTGCTGTGTGGGAAAGATGATTTGTTAGCTAGCCGGAGTGCTGCTACCTATTGTATGGGACTTTGCTTTGTGAAGAACTGTTTTGTCCAGTGGCTGTGGCTCCTTATTAGCAATGGCTACATGGCCACTGGCTCCTACAATAAAGACTTTCTTATATACCCACGACTTCTCATGGCTTCTCTGTCTACCACCCACTGTCCAAGAAGGTCCAGCCCCTGGCAGAGGGGCCCCGACAGTTAGTGTAGTACGGCAGGATTTCAAAGGATATGTGGACTCAGAGCAGCTGTGCTCTGACAGGGCAAAAGTAATTATTTACACATTCAAAGAAAAGAATGTCAGGAAAAGGTATGGAAGGTGGGCTGATAATATCTGGTTATCACTCATTCCTTTTTTTAAAAGGGCAAAATACATAGTTACTTATAGAAAAAGCAATATTGACGGATTACTGTCTCTTGATGTTATAAAATGTTATTTGTCTCCATGGAATTCTGAGTGAGAAGGCTAGGAAAACATAATAAATTAATTAATGTGGATAATTATGTACCCCACTTTACTATATTACTCCTGATAAACTGATTATAAAACAGTCTTCCAAACACATGTAAACATGTTGAAATATTTTACAGCATACATTAGGCCTGTAATTCTGCATAATTTTATAGATTTTGGCTTGTAGTCTTTGAACTTCTACCTCCTACAATTTTACCTGTCACCTCTGATTTATGTTTAAAGTGAGCACTTGATAAAATATTTGATAACAAAAATGACATAACTCACAGATCTGGTTATTTTAAATATAAACGTCATTATAGGGTTAATTTAAAACACACAGGACCATATAAAATATATCTCAGGTAAGTGAAGCTGCGAGTATCTATTGATATATTCAACTATATAAGCATGTATCTTATATGTACATGTATACATAAGCATATATACATGAGTGTATATTAGCATGTACTTTATATACTCTTTTCAGCTCATATTATTTTAATAGTATACCTATATTTGATTGTGTGTTTCAGATTGAAAACATAATAGTCAATAATATTTTATATTTAATATATCCCTGATTTTAAAACATACAGACACTTACTATTAAATTGATTCACTTTTCATATGGAGGGCATGAATACAATTCCTGAGTTGTTGGGTAGTATTTGTAATTGTGATTTTGTTATTCTCTGTCAGAGTGTCTTTTTCTTATATTCATCCATCCATCCATCCATCCATCCATCCATCCATCCATCCATCCATCCATCCATCCATCCATCCATCCATCCATCCATCCATCCATCCATCCATCCATCCATCCATCCATCCATCCATCCATCCATCCATCCATCCATCCATCCATCCATCCATCCATCCATCCATCCATCCATCCATCCATCCATCCATCCATCCATCCATCCATCCATCCATCCATCCATCCATCCATCCATCCATCCATCCATCCATCCATCCATCCATCCATCCATCCATCCATCCATCCATCCATCCATCCATCCATCCATCCATCCATCCATCCATCCATCCATCCATCCATCCATCCATCCATCCATCCATCCATCCATCCATCCATCCATCCATCCATCCATCCATCCATCCATCCATCCATCCATCCATCCATCCATCCATCCATCCATCCATCCATCCATCCATTTAATCTTTCTTCCTTTTATCCCCCCCCCCTTCTCTTTCGTTTCCTCTTCTTTTCTATCCCATTCCCTCTGATGCTATTCACTCAATATCTGTCATCCTTCCATCCATCCATCCATTTAATCTTTCTTCCTTTTATCTCCCCCTCTCTTTTGTTTCCTCTTCTTTTCTATCCCCTTCCCTCTGATGCTATTCACTCAATATCTGTCATCCAATTTGAAGGCCTGGTGGGGAGTGTGATGGTGGATGGTGGATGGGGGTAAAGAGAAGTATCTGTAATACTTTCAACAATAAAGATACATTTTAAAAATAAAATAACAAATCAGTATTCCTCATGGGAGATTAAAAAGGAAGAACAACTTCTTCTACCATTTTCCTCTGGAAGAAGAGATGACAGATGTAGGTCAATAAGAATGCTCCATCCCCTGGCCATGGTATTTGTTCCAAGAATGTCCACATGATTCCAATTGGGTTAGTTAAAAGCAGCGGTTCTCCACTCGTGCACTGCTGGTGGGAATGCAGACTGGTGCAGCCACTATGGAAGACAGTATGGGGTGAAGGGTAGGGGAGCTGTGTCCCAGGAGTGGGGTCTGCTGGCATTGTCTACTTGGAGCCTTTCCTCCTTAGTCACTTGCCCCCAATTCACTCAGGAGCTAATTAGCCACCGGGTCCTCTGATTCTACCTTCTCATAATTCTAACTCCAGTTTTCATTGCTGCTGTTAGGAGACTCTACAGTTCAGGCCTTTATCCCAGAATCTAAACCATTGGTTGAAATCATGTCCTCTCCTACTGTCTCAGCCCTGGTCCATTCTCAAACTCCTGTCCAAGTTCACCATCATCCGGGGGTCATTATGAAGACTAAGGAAGTGAATGTTTAGCATGACGCCTGGATCACAGTGATTCCTCCATGAACGGTCACTATTGTCAGATTGGATCATATCATTCCTCAGCTTAGAAGCTTTCACCATTGTTTACAGAATGAAGCCCAAATTCCTGAGCACAACGTTCAGGGCCCTGGATGATCAGAACTCCACCTACCTTGAACTTTTCCAGCTTCGTTCTTGTCTCATGCCATTGCTCCAACCTGAATGCCTTTTCCCATTGTGCCTGTTGAAACCAGCGTACCGAGACCCAGTATAAATACAATGTCCATGAAGCATTTGCTGGTTCACTTAGGTCAGTGGTTCTCAACCTGTGGGTCGCGACCCCTTTGGGGGTCGAACGACCCTTTCACAGGGGTCGCCTAAGACCATCGGAAAACACATATATAATTACATATTGTTTTTGTGATTAATCACTATGCTTTAATTATGTTCCATTTGTAACAATGAAATTGGGGGTCACCACAACATGAGGAACTGTATTAAAGGGTCGAGGCATTAGAAAGGTTGAGAACCACTGATTTAAAGTCTGTTCTAGGAATTTCTGCCACATCTATACAAAAAGATTGTCTCTTTCCACTAGGGTGACTAAACTGAAAATCATGTATATGGGGTTCCTATGGCCATTGTAACAATTTCCCACCAACTTAATGCTTAAAACAGCACAAATTTATTATTTCAAACTTTTGGTGTTTAGAAACCTAAACTCAAGTTATCAGCAAGGCTGTTTTTCATACCAAGACATCAGGGGACAATCTGTGGCCTTGCCCTTTCCAGGTTCTGGAGGTTACTTGTATTTCTCACCTCATACCCCTCCACCCTTTTCTTTCTGTCATCACATCTCTTTTTCTGACTCTGATCCTCCTGGATCCCCCTTAGCAGGTACCCTTTTGATTATATCATGCGTATCCAGATATACAAGGGAAAACTCCATCTCAAGATTCTTAACTTATTTTATTTTTATTCTTAACGCATTTTTATCACTTTATTATTTTTAAGTGAATTTATTTGGGTGATAATGGTTAATAAAATTATATAGGCTCCAGGTATACAGTTACACAATACATTTGTATATTATATTGTGTTGACCATCCCAAGTCAAGCCTACGTTCATCTACATTTATGCTCCCAAGATCCTTAACTTCATTACATTCACAAATCCCCCTTTACCATACAAGTAATGTATACAGAGGTTCCGGAGATTAGAAAGTGAACATCTTTGGCGGAGGGAAGGCAGTGATGTCAGAAGGATGTAGGAGGAATATGTTATTTAGCATAGCTTATTAAGAAAGGGAATATTATGCCTTACAGGAGGAAATAATTCAAATGAGAAATAGGATGACAGAGTTTAAATAATGTTTTTTGAGTCACTGAATTGAGCTATATGTGAAGCTAACACCACACCTGGACCTTCACTTAAATGAATTAATATTTTCATCTTCTTCCCCCAACTTAAGTTAAAATGTATTGCACTTTAAATATAAACTATTTCACTTAAGGCTCTGAATAATCATTTCCCGACCTATATTTTAGTCTCAACTTTTGGTTCTGTTACTTTGGCTTTTTAAATTCAATTACATTTGCCTCTTCCCATTCCTGCCAGCACCTCAGAACCTTGTGCAGTTTTTTTCCCACCTAGTTTTCTCTCCCTCCCACTTTCTCTAAACATTCCGTGTTATTCATCTTTCACTCTAAATACCACTTCCATAGGAAAAACTTTATTGAATGTGTAAATTGAAGAAATAGAGTATATGCTTTTGGAGCACCTTACATTTATTTGCAATAGCACCACAATTACAGTAAATTTGTATTAGAATATTTTATGAACTAACTTTGCTACTGAACTAAAATTTGAATAACCACACATTACCATGAGTGTAATTACAATGCTGTATCTTCTGTACCTGGCACACATGGGTATTCAATACAGTAAATAGTTGAAAGCAAAATGAAATCATATGATGGTTAGAACTTTGCTCTTGGGTTGAATGCACAGATCGTAAATAAATTCAGAATTTCAGAGTTAACTCTGATTTGCTAACTTAAATATATAGCTAAAGATTTAGACTGAAGCAATAATATTATTATTACTTATTCTACATTTTATTAACCATCAACAAACTGAACAATCCAAATATTTACTCAATATCTCATGTCAATGGCTCTTTCTAAAACCAAGGAAAATTCTTAAAAATCTTGTAAAGTGCTATTTATATTTTTAAAGCTAACCAAAAACAGTAAGATTAGTAGTAGAATTGTAATTCACATCCTGAGTAAACCAAGTAAATACACATTTCTCCTTTTTTCACAGTTGATTTGCACATTTGGATTCCCTGAATTCTGAAAAGTGGGAAATATCAAAAATATAAACTAAAATGTTTGCAATAGTAAGATTTTTCATTGATAACCTACTGTGGCAAGTATGGGTTTTTTTTAGAAAGTTGTAATTGTTGTAGTCTGTTGGGTGTCCCAGAGGGCAACTAAACAAGAAAAAGAGATGTGCTAAGATAATTTTTTCATTGGGGTAAAGGAGGATTTTAATTTGGTGACAGTAGCCAAAATGGTAGTCATTCAAGAATTTCAGGACATTTCAGTCCTCAATTAACTTTCACCTTGACTATTTTTTTTTCACCTGACTATTAATCCTTCCTGTCTCTGGTTCTAATTTTATCTAACAAAAATGTCATTAGATTTGATCTCACTTAGAATTCAGGTTTTAAATGCTAACATAAAGAACAAAATAAAACATCGCTTTTTTGAAGGCCTGTTGTAATACTGCCCAAAGCTCTAGTATGAACTAAAATCTCCTAGTACATACACTAATTAGAGATGTGCATTCCTAAAACACCTTCATTATTTCTTTACCTTGTAATCACCATTTCAATACTTAAAAGCATTTTTTTTTCAAAGACCAGTTGAAATTCTTATAGGTGTGTTACCTGATGTCTTCAGATTAAGGTAATACATTAGAATGCAAACTTCACTAATGGAAAACAGATATTTTAGCCACAAATTTACTTGCAATTCCCTTCATTGGGATTAGAATAGAGTTGGCCTCCAGTAACTATTTTGCTGGGTAAACAAATGCTTGCAACAGAATGAGTGAATAAATGATTAATGAATGAGTTTTTCATTGTTTGTATAAAAAATGAAAACTTTAAAAATAACACCAAATCAAGCCAAGTAAGTGTTTGATTTAGACACAAAATACCAGTTCACTCTTGAAAGTAAGTTAAATTTGTTGGCCAATTATTTATTTCATATTTAAAGGAGTTGAGTTATTTAATATTAATATATTTATACTTTATAAATGCTGATATAAATATTGAAAAGATATTTATACCACTATCCCAGGAAAATCTCTACTTCACAATGTGGAAATTTCCTGTAAGATTTCTTACAAGAGTTTGAAAAATCATATAAAGTCAAAGCCAGCAAAGAAGATCAACTTGGTGGATGGTTTAATTCAGGCATTTCCTAACTAGTACTATATTCTGATAAATTAAGGCAAAGAAGACTTTGTGCCTAACAAGATTATTTTCTTAAATATTTCCTAAAACTCTGGATGAAAGAAAACTATGTCTACCAATGGAGTAATAATATAAATAATGAGCATTCCTTACCTTGTAACATTAATTATTGTGTCTCTGTGCCCCCAACATCTGATTTTTCTCTAGATGTGGGCAATGTAAGGTTCATACTGAAATGTTCTTAACACAGCATGGCAATTTTATTGCTATAATTCAGAAGTATATAATAGATGCACATATATACAGGGTTTCCCCAAAAATGTATACACACTCTGAATAATTATTAATTCCAATGGGTTAAATCTGAAATGAAAGAAACATCAATTGAGCTACCAGTGTGTATACATTTTTGGGGATACCCTGTATTTGAATAACTTTATAATAAATGCATTCTTCTGTGATTTTTTAAATATATTTTATTGATTTGAGAGAGTAAGGGAGAGGGAGAGATAGAAACATCAATGACGAGAGAGAATCAAGGCATGCCTGATTCTGGGGATTGAGCCTGCAACTCCGGAATATGCCCTTGACTGGAATCAAACCTGGGACCCTTCAGTCTGCAGGCCAATGCTCTACCCACTGAGCCAAACCAGCTAGGGCTAAATGCATTCTTCTGGAATAATTTTAAGATGATATCAAAATAGAAAATTTCTGTCTAATCAAAATAGATGTGCAATTTCCCAAACCACTTATTACATTTTAATTATTTCCTATAACATTAAAGCATCTGTTTCATATAATAACTCTGGAAAAATGAATTTTATTGTCACAATGTTTACAATATACTCTATCTATTACAGCAATGGACAACATCTTTATTTTTAGAAAGATGCATTTAAGCATATCCTATTGCACCAGAATTGAAAGGGGAACTTCTCAACTCTCATGGCATTTTTAAAACTAATATATTATTCCTTAAAATATGTCAACAACAAAAAGGGGGGAAGAGGCAAGAAAAGAAAAATAGATTTAAATATTTTTTTAACTTGAGTGTTTTCTTAGACAAAAGCCTAGTTAGAGAATAAAATGTATATGCTCTCAAGCACTTTAATTTTTGCTATAAAAATGAAAGATGTATCATTGCATTGCTTATGTAATAATTTCTAATTTATCTTTTGTATCTCTTTTGAAATGCTTCTATATTTTTTACAGGCATACTTCCTGTTAAAACAATATTACATGAAAAAGGAAAAGGAGATCATATCTAACATTGAACATTTTACTTAAACATCAATTATGATTAATAAGTTGTTAAAATGTAGGAAATATAGTCATTAATATAATAATTGTGTATGATGTAATTTGGGTTTTAAACTTATTGAGGTGATCACTTCTTAAGTTATATAAATATCTAATGATGATGTTGTACACTTATACTGATATAGTATGTCAACTGTAATTGAAAATTAAAAAAATAAAATAAATATATTGGTAGATTGTTCGTGAAACCCAAAATAGAGTGTAGCATAGTATAATAAAACAGTAAGTATAAACTATTATTAAGGTGACAATCTGTGTTTTTTAAACCAAGGATTTTTCTGGAAAAAAAAAAAAGATAGACTAACAAAGAATTGTCATTCTAATCCACTCACAATCACTTACCTTCATAAAACATTTCTAATTCTGTTGTTTTGTTACTTGCTTCATTGGAAAAAGAGAAACATTATTAGATCACAATTCAAATATTCTCATTTGTAGTTCATAAGGGATATGCTATAGATAAGAAATTCATTTTCTTTATTGTATTTCTCTTTAAATCTAATATTTGTTAGGGGATTGAATCACCATTGAATGATTTATATAACAAAATATGTATTTCTTATTACAAGCTTTTATTGCTAAAATTTTAAACTCAATTTGTATTGCCCATATATTAGGAAAAGAAAAAAACAACTGTGTTCTAATGTTAGTGTTTCTTTACTATCTTCAAAAGTTTAGTGATTGTCTTATTCCTAACTCAGAAAGACATGACTTAGGGAAGAAAATAACGCTCCTCTTTCAATTTGAAAACCAGTAATTAAGATTTCATTAAATATATATACGTATATATAAAACTTCATTTCATGTTAGTAAATCTGTATTCAAAATAATAAAATATGATCAGCATATTTTAGACCATATGCATTCTCTAAAGAAATGGGATTTTTAAAATCCATCTGATAAAATATATAATATTAACTGAATCATGTATATTTTTTAGAATGAAGCCACTTTGGAATTTGTATAACATTTATTATTAATGTTTATCTTAGGAACTAATAATAACATTTAAACAGTACTCTCTAATATAAAAGTTTATATTATGTGTACTAAATTATGTATTGTATGATTTCTTCTTATGCATAGTTAAGTGTGTGAATAGGAATTTGAGTATATTATATTTATAGTTCAGATTCCATGAAAATTAAGTTCATTAGAGCACAGCAATGATCAAATAATTTGGTTTTATCAAGATTGTTTATTAAAAATTAATTCTAGTCTCAAAATATATCTAGGAAAAAATAGTGGAAATTATTTTGACATTTAAGCATGCCATCTCATTTGACTAGATCTGGAAACAATTAGGATAATAGTCACAACAAAATAATTAGAATATTTAAGTTCATTTAACAAAACATTTTTGACCAACCGATGGGAAAGTGTTTAACTGATACCATCCCAGAGGATGTGAAAATTTGAATGTTTTGTTATTTCTCTCTCTCTCTCTCTCTCTCTCTCTCTCTCTCAACTTTTACTCAGACTGCCCTGCTTACTAGTGCCCTCAACTACCCTATAAACCACATTGAAATGATCCATATTGTACAATTATCTTTTAGAGAATGATTTGTGAGAAAAATTCTGACTTATTTTTATAAAAGTCAGAATATAATAGAAAGTAAATTTTTCAGAGAAAAAAAATTACATGCCAATCTCTGTCAAATTTCAATGCAGTAGTCCTGGACAAAATAGTAACTCCAAAACAAATAAATTTATCTAAAAAAATAAAGGAAAATTGCAGGAACAAAGGTCATCTCTCTGTCAGTGAAGCATTGATCTCTCTACTTTTTGCCAACACTGGTAAGGCTGGGATGACTTTAGTGTAATGCACTATTGAGGGTAGTGGGGTCTTTTGGCTAAGGTGGCATTCTGCCATGGCTTGGAGAAGCTTTTGGATTGCATGGAATCTGGGTATTACTGGGGCAGGGGTAGTAGATTCCTTCCTGGTGCTGCCTGAGTTGGCAGTGCCAGTCTGAGAAAATTGTCGAGCTATTGGCTGACATTAAATACAATAAGATTTAAAAAATAAGTCCATTTTTGGGAAAATTGTTTGTCAGATTTCTCAATGTTGCATAAGGAAAGTATAAGTATGAAGAGGGGAAGGTTACAATAAGGTATCTATATATATATAAACCTAAGCAACCATCTGACTGTTTGACTGCCCCACCGGTAGCTATGATGTGCACTGACCACCAGGGGGCAGATGCTCAATGCAGGAGCTGCCAAGCTGCAGTGACTTGGCAGCTGCGGTTCTTGGGTGATGCACCTGGAACCAGAGAGGAGGGAGCCCGATTCTGGGGTGCATCACCGGAGAACCACCCTCTTGCAATCCGGGACCTCTTGGGGGATGTCAGAGAACCAGTTTCAGCCTGATCCCTGCAGGCCAGACTGAGGGACCCCACCAGAGCACGAATCCATACACTGGACCTCTAGTGTGACATCCTATATAATAAAAGGCTAATATGCAAAATTGACTGAACGGTGGAACAACTGGTTACTATGACACACACTTACCACCAGGGGGCAGACACTTAACGCAGGAGATGCCCCCTGGTGGTTAGTGCTCTCCCACAGTGGGAGCACCGCTCAGTCAGAAGCCAGCCTCATGGCTGGAGAGTGCAGCAGTGGCGGCAGGAGCTCCTCCCACCTCCACGACAGCACTAAGGATGCCTGACTGACAGCTTAGGACTACTCCCGGGCTCCTGGACTGAGTCAGACATCTCCTGAGGGCTCCTGGACTGCGAGAAGGTGCAGGCCAGGCTGAGGGACCCACCCCCCCACCCCCGAGTGCACGAATTTCATGCACTGGGCCTCTAGTTAAATAATAATTAGAAGTATAAGTTTGAACTCATTTAAGATAGGTAGTTAAGTAGCTAGATCAATCAATAGATAAAAAGAAATAGATATGTGTTGGTATGTATGTGTGCACGCATGTATATGTGTATTTGTTTAGACTTCTAACAAGAGGATCTAGGAAACAATGCCCAAATAGCACATTTAGTGTTTATAAGTTGGATTTCATGTACCATTTTCCACAAAAAGTTTCCATAGTTCATTGGATTCTGGGACTGAAACAAGGAATGTACAAGATGATTCTGGAATATCTTGAGCTAGACATAGAAAATACTCAAAGAATAATAGAGACATAATTCAGTTCAACTATACTCAAAATCACTGCCTGGTGTGTGTGTGTGTGAGTGTGTGTGTGTGTGTGTGTGTGTGTGTGTGTGTGAAAAGTGACAATCTGATTTTTAACAGCTTTATTTAGGTATAATTGATGTACAAAAAACTACACATACTTAAAGGAGTAAAATTTGATGAGTTTGGACATGTGCATATATCCACGATAATGTCACACTTTTCAAGAGAGTAGACATATTGAACATTTCCCAGTTTTATGTGTCCCCTTCTTTTGTTTGTTGAATATTTTTGTGTGCTATGAACACTTAACATTAGATCTACCTTTTTAACAAAGCTTGAAGTGCACAATACTACATTGCTAACTATAGACACTGCGTTTACAACAGGTCTCTAGAATTTTTCACTTAGTGTAACTGAAATTTTATACACATTGAACAACAGCTCACTATTTTGCACACCTTCCTACCCCTGGAAACCACTATTATATCTGTGGCTTCTATGAGTTTTCTTATTTTTGATATTAAAATAAGTGAAATTTTGTTCTACTGTGTCTAGCTTATTTCATAATGTTCTTCAAATTGTGGCATAAGTAGAATTTCCTTCCTTTTTTTAAGGCTAAGATAATCCCATTATAAGTTAGATTTTCTCTATCCATTCACCTGTTAATGGGAATTTGAGTTGGTTTTTATATCCTGGCTGTTGGGA
Organism: Myotis brandtii; assembly: GCF_000412655.1. Classification (NCBI taxonomy): domain Eukaryota; kingdom Metazoa; phylum Chordata; class Mammalia; order Chiroptera; family Vespertilionidae; genus Myotis; species Myotis brandtii. The sequence goes on along the minus strand of NW_005360318.1, from coordinate 570,617 downwards.
ATGATGTTGCAATTAATATTAAAGTATAGATATGTCTTCAAGATCCTGATTTCAATTCTTTTGATATATATGCAGAAGTAAGATAGCTGAATCACAAGGTAGTTTTATTTTGAATTGTTTGAGTATCTTCCACATTATTTTCTATGGCTATTGTACCATTTTATTTTCCTACAAAGTGTTTAAGGGTACCAATTTTTCCATAACTTTGTCAACACCTGTAATATTTTATTTTGATAATAGCCATCCTACTAGATACATGCCTTTGATATACTACAGATGCATACCAAAACTTATATAGAAAAACTAGAGGCCTGGTGCACGAAATTCATGCATGGGGGGGTGTGCCTCAGCCCTGCCTGCACCCTTTTGCAATCCGGGACCGCTGGTTCCTAACCGCTCACCTGCCTGCCTGTCTGATCACCCCTAACTGCCTCTGCCTGCCTGCCTGATTGCCCCTAACTGCTCGCCTTCCTCCTGATTGCCCCTAACCACCTTTGCCTGCCTGCCTGTCTGATTGCCCCTAACCCCTCTGCCTTCCTGCCTGATCCCCCTAACTGTTTGCCTGATCACCCCTAACCAGTCACCTGCCTGCCTGATCCCCCTAACTGTTTGCCTGATCACCCCGAACCAGTCACCTGCCTGCCTGATCACCCCTAACCACCTGCCTGCCTGTCTGATCACCCCTAACTGCCTCTGCCTGCCTGCCTGATCATCCCTAACCACCTCTGCCTGCCTGCCTACCTGATCGCCCCTAACCAGTTGCCTGCCTGCCTGATCACCCCTAACCACTCTGCCTGCCTGCCTGATTGCCCCTAACCACCTTTGCCTCGGCCCCACCACCACAGCTTCTTCCAGAAGGACATCTGGAATGAGGTCAGTAAGGTCATACGGCTATCTGATCTAATTAGCATATTACGCTTTTATTATTATAGATGATAATCTTTCTATATGTAAAAGCCTAAGTGACCATTTGACTATTTGACCATTCAACCATTCGACCAGTAGCTATGACGCACACTGACCACCAGGGAGCAGACGCTCAACGCACAAGCATGGAAACATGGAACAGACTGGTTAATCTCAGAGGGAATGGAGTGGGGGAAGGGTGGGAAGATATTGACCAAAGATCTTATATGCATATTAGAGGCCCAGTGCATGGATTTGTGTACTTGATGAGGTCTCTGGGCTTAGCTTGTGGGGATTGGGTCGAAATTGGCAGTCCGACATCCCCTGAGGGGTCCCGAGTTGAGAGGAGGTGCAGGCCAGGCCGAGGGAAACCCCCTGGTGCACAAATCCATGCACTGGGCCTCTAGTTCTATTATAATAGCAGAAACATAGAAATACCTCAATTTCCATTAACAGAATACTTATATTAATTGTCACTTGTCTGATCACATAATCTCTTCTTACCTTTCCTCCACTCACTCTTCCTTCTAGACTTTTTCACTTCCCTCTATATTCCTATGAAAGAAAAGCCTTTACACTTAACCTTTGAGGCACATATAATACTGTTGGGGCCTTCTTCCTATTGCAATAGTCCTCCTCCCCTTTCTGCTATGTTTTTTATAATAAAGTCTATATTTATTTTAATTGAGATATAAATGTACTATAACATTGTATTAGTTTCTGTTGGACAACATAATGATTCAATAGTTGTAGATATTATGATATGATCACTACTATACATCTAGTTAACATCATTGTCACACATACATTTTTTTTCTTATGATGAGAATATCTACTTGTAATTTCAAGATCTACTTACTTATCACATTTCAAGTTCTCAATACAGTATTATTAACTATCTTCATCATGCTGTATGTTAATCCCCATGACATCCTATCTAATAAAAGACAAATAGGGTAATTAACCGTACCTCTGACACTCTTCCCATTGGCTAATCAGAGCAATATGCAAATTAACTGCCAACCAAGATGGCGGCCGGCAGCCACGCAACTGAAGCGAACATGAGGCTTGCTTGCTCCAGTGATGGAGGAAGGCAAGGTTCCCCGCCTTCCACGGCCGGCTCTGAGCCTGAAAGCAACAATGTTTCAATTATAGAAGCTAAACAAACCCCAGATACCTGCTTTCAGCCAGTCGAGGCCTCAAGCTGGAGCCGGGCCTCAGAGCTGGAGCCGGCTCTCAGCTCCAGTGACAGCCATAGAAGGTAAATAAATCCCAGAATAAAAAAAAGAGAGAGAGAAAAAGGAGAGGTTGGGAGCTTCAGTC
>NW_005360318.1:555359-568180 GCF_000412655.1 Myotis brandtii | reverse complement strand
CCAAGCGGGACCCCCACCCTGATCCGGGACACCCTTCAGGGCAAACCAGCCGGCCCCCACCCGTGCACCACGCCTCTGTCCTATATAGTAAAAGGGTAATATGCAAACTGACCCTAACAGCAGAAAGACTGGGAATGACTGGTCACTATGACACACACTGACCACCAGGGGGCAGACGCTCAATCCAGGAGCTGCGCTCTGGTGGTCAGGGCATTCTCACAGGGGGGAATTCTGCTCAGCCACAAGCCAGGCTGACGTCTGCCAGTACAGCGGTGGTGGTGGGAGCCTCTCCTGCCTCCTCAGCAGCGCTAAGGATGTCCGACTGCAGTTTAGGCCTGCTCCCCATTGGCAAGTGGACATCCCCCGAGGGCTCCCGGGCTGCCAGAGGGATGTCTGATTGCCATCTTAGGCCCAATCCCCCGGGGAGCAAGCCTAAGCCAGCAAGTGGTCATCTCCCGAGGGGTCCCAGACTGCGAGAGGGCACAGGTCGAGCTGAGGGGACCCCCCCAGTGCACAAATTTTTGTGCCCCGGGCCTCTAGTTTATTTTATAATTTGAAGTTTGTGCCCTTTAATGAACTTTTCCATTTAACCGCCCCCTGCCTCTCACAACCACCAATCTATTACCTCTATCTATGAATTAAATTTGTTTGTTTGTTTATTTGTTTGTTTTTAGAGTGCATATATAAGTGATATCAGATGGTATTTGTATTTCTCTGTCTTACTTATTTTACTTAGCATAATGCCCTTAAGGTCCACCTATTTTGTCCCAATGATCAATGGAACAGTATAGAGAGAACAAAAATATGGCCAATTAATTTATGACAGAGGAGCCAACAATATGCCATTGGGAAAGGATCATCTCTTCAATAAATGCTCTTGGGCAAACTGGGGAGTCACATGCAAAAGACTAAAATGAGACCATTTTTTATACTATACACAAAAATTAACTCAAAGTAGATTAAAGATTTAATTAAAAACTGGAACCAAAACCTCCTAGAATAGCTGTGGGCAAACTACGGCCCGCAGGCCGGATTCGGCCCATTTGAAATGAATAAAACTAAAAAAAAAAAAAGACCATACCCTTTTATGTAATGATGTTTACTTTGAATTTATATTAGTTCACACAAACACTCCATCCATGCTTTTGTTCCGGCCCTCCGGTCCAGTTTAAGAACCCATTGTGGCCCTCGAGTCAAAAAGTTTGCCCACCCCTGTCCTAGAAGAAATCATAAATGGTAAGCTCCTTGATACCAGTCTTGGCAATTTGTTTATTTGTTTTTGTGGGTTTTTTTGCAACTAAAAGCAAAGGAAACAAATGTAAAAATAAACACATGTGACTACATCAAGCTAAAAAGCTTCTGCACAGCAAAGGAAACCATCATCAAATTTAAAAGGTACTTATTGAATGAAACCATCATCAAATTTAAAAGGTAACTTATTGAATATAGGTAAATATCTGTAAATAACATATCTCAAAGATATGTATATAATATACAAAATATATAAAGAACTTATCAAACAATTTTATTTAAAAACTAGAAGCCCGTTGCACGAGGAGATTTGTGCAATAGGCCTTCCTTCCCCTGGCTGCCGGCATCGGTTTTCCGCCGGCACCCGGACCCAGGCCTTCGCTCCTGCCGCACGCTCCAGCCACAGCGGAGAAGCTAAGCCTCTTCAGTCTTCATCAGCCTTCAGTCTTCTTTGCTCCACGCCTGTGTATGCAAATTAACAACCATCTTTGTTGGGTTAGTTTGCATACTCACCCAATTGGCTGGTGGGCGTAGTGGAGTGACACCAATTTGCATGTTTCTCTTTTATTAGTGTAGACTAGAGGCCTGGTGCACAAATTTATGCATGGGTAAGGTCTGGCCGGTCTGCCCCAATGAGGGTCCATCGGACTGGGCCAGTGGGAATGAGGGGCCACGGATGGTTGGCTGGCCGGCCCCATCACTGATCGGGGTGTTGGGGTCAGATCGGGGGGTGGGCCGGTTAGATGGGGGAGCGATTGGGGCCTGGATCAGGTTGGTTGGCTGCCACAGTGTGCGTCATAGCCACTGGACATTCTAATTGTTCTGGTCATTCCACCATTCTGGTTGCTGGGCTTTCATATATAGTGATTGGAAGGGGACTAAACAAATTTTTCTCAAAATGTCATACAAATGGCAAAAGGGACATAGAAAGATGTTCAACATCACTAATGGCTATTACCAAAAAGATTTTTTAAAAAAATAACAAGTGTTGGCAAAGATGTGGAGAAAAGGGATCACGTATGTTCTGTTGATGGTGGAAATGTAAATTGGCACAGCCATTATGGAAACCAGTATGGAAGTTTCTCAAAAAATTAAAAGTAGAACTACCATATGATTCAGCAATTTCACTTCTTGGTATTTATTTAAAAAAAATACTAACTCTGAAAGATATCTGCACCCCATGTTCCATGCAGTATTATCTACAATACTCAGCTTTTTGAAGCAACCTAACTACACAGTCTTGAACCAAATAGTTTACTTGTAATCTGCACAAATGAAAGATACATCCATAAACCTTTCCAACAGGCAGTGGTAAATTTTTCTTATCAGAGCATAGGACCAATATATTGTATAATACAACATAATGGCATAAAGCCCACAATGATGGATCAGTTTCTGGCCAAACATTTAAAGATACATGTGCTTATATGTAGATGACTAAATCGCTAAGTAATGATCCTAGACAGATGACAGCAGATTAAATGAAAATGCAGATAAGAAGTGAAAGTTTCACCAGTAAACTAACATATTTTCTGGTAATGAAGGTTCACTGTTCTTTTCTATACAGTATTAAAGTACAGGTGCAGTGAAGGCTCTGACTTTTTGGAAAGGTCACTGAAATAAGAATAAGTCTAAAAAATATAGAAATTTATACTTAACAACTTGCATAATGTGTGCAGAGACTAACACACTGAGAGATTTGTAAATCAATCTAAAACACTTAAAGATTAATATAATTGTTATGTAAAACTTACAAAGTAATTTAAAAATTTATCAGTATGTTTGATCTTTATATTAAACTAGAGGTCTGATGCACGAAATTCATGCCAGAGTAGGCCTTCCTTCCCCCAGCTGCCGGCACCGGCTCCCTTCTGGCACCTGGCACCCAGGCTTCCCTCCAGCTGTTGACAGGCACTCAGGACCTGGGCTTCCCTCACAACCCCAGCTCCATCTGGAAGGTTGTCCGGAAGGTTGTTCGGCTGTCTGATCTAATTAGTATATCATGCTATTATTATTATAGATTTATAAACTCAAAATAAAACATGTTATAGATGGGTGATAATTTTATAGCATAAAAATTGATTCTACAACATTCTATTTTATATTTCCTATAGTTTAAGGTTTTGATTAAAATCTTAGAATTTTAATATTTAATACCACAAAATTACATTTTATGAGGGGATGATGGCTGTTTGCAGCTGGTCACACCCCCTTCAGGGTGGGGGTCCCCACTGGGGTGCCTGGCCAGCCTGGATGAGGGGATGATGGCTGTTTGCAGCTGGTCACACCCCCTTCAGGGTGGGGGTCCCCACTGGGGTGCCTGGCCAGCCTGGATGAGGGGATGATGGCTGTTTGCAGCTGGTCACACCCCCTTCAGGGTGGGGGTCCCCACTGGGGTGCCTGGCCAGCCTGGATGAGGGGATGATGGCTGTTTGCAGCTGGTCACACCCCCTTCAGGGTGGGGGTCCCCACTGGGGTGCCTGGCCAGCCTGGATGAGGGGATGATGGCTGTTTGCAGCTGGTCACACCCCCTTCAGGGTGGGGGTCCCCACTGGGGTGCCTGGCCAGCCTGGATGAGGGGATGATGGCTGTTTGCAGCTGGTCACACCCCCTTCAGGGTGGGGGTCCCCACTGGGGTGCCTGGCCAGCCTGGATGAGGGGATGATGGCTGTTTGCAGCTGGTCACACCCCCTTCAGGGTGGGGGTCCCCACTGGGGTGCCTGGCCAGCCTGGATGAGGGGATGATGGCTGTTTGCAGCTGGTCACACCCCCTTCAGGGTGGGGGTCCCCACTGGGGTGCCTGGCCAGCCTGGATGAGGGGATGATGGCTGTTTGCAGCTGGTCACACCCCCTTCAGGGTGGGGGTCCCCACTGGGGTGCCTGGCCAGCCTGGATGAGGGGATGATGGCTGTTTGCAGCTGGTCACACCCCCTTCAGGGTGGGGGTCCCCACTGGGGTGCCTGGCCAGCCTGGATGAGGGGATGATGGCTGTTTGCAGCTGGTCACACCCCCTTCAGGGTGGGGGTCCCCACTGGGGTGCCTGGCCAGCCTGGATGAGGGGATGATGGCTGTTTGCAGCTGGTCACACCCCCTTCAGGGTGGGGGTCCCCACTGGGGTGCCTGGCCAGCCTGGATGAGGGGATGATGGCTGTTTGCAGCTGGTCACACCCCCTTCAGGGTGGGGGTCCCCACTGGGGTGCCTGGCCAGCCTGGATGAGGGGATGATGGCTGTTTGCAGCTGGTCACACCCCCTTCAGGGTGGGGGTCCCCACTGGGGTGCCTGGCCAGCCTGGATGAGGGGATGATGGCTGTTTGCAGCTGGTCACACCCCCTTCAGGGTGGGGGTCCCCACTGGGGTGCCTGGCCAGCCTGGATGAGGGGATGATGGCTGTTTGCAGCTGGTCACACCCCCTTCAGGGTGGGGGTCCCCACTGGGGTGCCTGGCCAGCCTGGATGAGGGGATGATGGCTGTTTGCAGCTGGTCACACCCCCTTCAGGGTGGGGGTCCCCACTGGGGTGCCTGGCCAGCCTGGATGAGGGGATGATGGCTGTTTGCAGCTGGTCACACCCCCTTCAGGGTGGGGGTCCCCACTGGGGTGCCTGGCCAGCCTGGATGAGGGGATGATGGCTGTTTGCAGCTGGTCACACCCCCTTCAGGGTGGGGGTCCCCACTGGGGTGCCTGGCCAGCCTGGATGAGGGGATGATGGCTGTTTGCAGCTGGTCACACCCCCTTCAGGGTGGGGGTCCCCACTGGGGTGCCTGGCCAGCCTGGATGAGGGGATGATGGCTGTTTGCAGCTGGTCACACCCCCTTCAGGGTGGGGGTCCCCACTGGGGTGCCTGGCCAGCCTGGATGAGGGGATGATGGCTGTTTGCAGCTGGTCACACCCCCTTCAGGGTGGGGGTCCCCACTGGGGTGCCTGGCCAGCCTGGATGAGGGGATGATGGCTGTTTGCAGCTGGTCACACCCCCTTCAGGGTGGGGGTCCCCACTGGGGTGCCTGGCCAGCCTGGATGAGGGGATGATGGCTGTTTGCAGCTGGTCACACCCCCTTCAGGGTGGGGGTCCCCACTGGGGTGCCTGGCCAGCCTGGATGAGGGGATGATGGCTGTTTGCAGCTGGTCACACCCCCTTCAGGGTGGGGGTCCCCACTGGGGTGCCTGGCCAGCCTGGATGAGGGGATGATGGCTGTTTGCAGCTGGTCACACCCCCTTCAGGGTGGGGGTCCCCACTGGGGTGCCTGGCCAGCCTGGATGAGGGGATGATGGCTGTTTGCAGCTGGTCACACCCCCTTCAGGGTGGGGGTCCCCACTGGGGTGCCTGGCCAGCCTGGATGAGGGGATGATGGCTGTTTGCAGCTGGTCACACCCCCTTCAGGGTGGGGGTCCCCACTGGGGTGCCTGGCCAGCCTGGATGAGGGGATGATGGCTGTTTGCAGCTGGTCACACCCCCTTCAGGGTGGGGGTCCCCACTGGGGTGCCTGGCCAGCCTGGATGAGGGGATGATGGCTGTTTGCAGCTGGTCACACCCCCTTCAGGGTGGGGGTCCCCACTGGGGTGCCTGGCCAGCCTGGATGAGGGGATGATGGCTGTTTGCAGCTGGTCACACCCCCTTCAGGGTGGGGGTCCCCACTGGGGTGCCTGGCCAGCCTGGATGAGGGGATGATGGCTGTTTGCAGCTGGTCACACCCCCTTCAGGGTGGGGGTCCCCACTGGGGTGCCTGGCCAGCCTGGATGAGGGGATGATGGCTGTTTGCAGCTGGTCACACCCCCTTCAGGGTGGGGGTCCCCACTGGGGTGCCTGGCCAGCCTGGATGAGGGGATGATGGCTGTTTGCAGCTGGTCACACACCCTTCAGGGTGGGGGTCCCCACTGGGGTGCCTGGCCAGTCTGGGTGAGGGGCTGAGGGCTGCTTTCAGGCTGGCGGTTGTTGACTGAAGCTCCCAACCGCTCCTTTTTTTTCTCTTTTTTTTATTTTATTCTGGGCCAGCTTTAGCTCTGGCTCTAGCTCTGAGGCTTCGTATCTGGTTTGTTTGCCGTTCTATAATCGAAACAATGTATAACTTCAGCTCTGAGATCCCGGCAGGCTGAAAGCTGGTTTCTAGGGTTTTGTTTAGCTTCTTATTTGCAACATAGTACATAGTTGCTTAGAGTTGCAGCTGAGAGGCCGGCAAGTTAGGTGTGGAACGTTGGAGTCCGCAGTCACTGAAGCAAGCAAGCCTCCCTGCTCGCTTCAGTGCCTGGCTGCCGGCCGCCATCTTGGCTGACAGTTAATTTGCATAGGGATATGCTGATTAGCCAATGGGAAGGGTAGTGGTCGTACGCCAATTACCATGTTTCTCTTTTATTAGTGTAGATATGAGCACACAGAGAAAGAAATGTGTAGAATACCAATATTTTATGAAATCAGTACTTCTAACACTGTCCTTTGAAAAATTCTCCTATGGTGTGCTTTTTAATTTTTTTTCAGGCCAATGTTTACCATTATTGAAAGATAAAGAAAATGTCTGGATGCTGCAATATATGCTGTTTTTTTCTCAAATATATTTATATAAAATAACATTAATAAATAAGAAAATTATTCCATTTAATTAAGCTAAACAGTGGCAAGTAATCAAGAAATAATTATTTGATTTAATTTGACATTTTTCTCCAGGAAATTCCTTCCCAAATGTCAATCCTATCTAGTAGGGATTTTCATAATGGCATTTCCAAAGTAATAATTATTACTAGAGAATTTTCACAAACATTTCTTTAAAAATGTGGAATTAGCCTGGTTGGTGTGGCTCAGTTGTTTGAGCATCATCCCATGCACCAAGAGGTCAAGATTTGATTCCAGGTCAGGTTACATGCCCAGGGCTCAATCCTCAGTAGGAGACAGCCAATCAATGTTTCTATCTCATTAAAGTTTCTATCTCTCTCCCTTATAGCAATAAAAAACATATTTAAATTAATTAATTAATAATAAAAATGTGGAATTGCTGTTTCATATTGTTTTAAGCAGCAAATTAAATATGTAATAAACACATGTCAGATGGAGATAGCATCCTTTCTGAATTGTGAATTTCCTAGTGTTACCTCTGGTTAAACATACAAGTTATGTTCAATTTTCAGGAAGAATTAAACCTTTTTATTTATTACAAAATTTAAATGCATGTTTTTAGTCCTGGCAAGTAACAAGGGAGCTAGATTAGTTCTATTTCTGAAATAATTTTATTTCTAGTATTTCAACATTTGTTAATATTTCACCACCAGTTGAGGGACCAAATTTCTTTATTGACATATTGACAAATATACCAGTGGAATTTTCTATATTAAAAAATTTGGTAACAGACTTGCCACAGTAACACTTTGACAAGGGAAATACAAACTTCTCTGTATGAAAAGAATTATTTACTATTCCTTCCATTTCCCATTTTCTTGCATACTCTTTACCTTTTACTTATGTTTATAAAGTAAAATCAAGCAGTACCCTAGAGATACTGATCTGGAAGATCTAAAATACTTACTGCTTTCATAGACTAACATAAGCATTGAGATGATAGACATAAAGTCAATTCAGATCACGTGCAATCCTCTGAGGTAAAGATCATTCAGTAAATATTTATTGAATGGCTATTTTACATTAGTAGCTATTCTAGACTTTAGGAAATCAAAGCCCAGACCTCAAAAACTTCAGGGAAGAGTAGCAGGTAAACAGGCAATTCCTGTGGATAGTAACATGGAGATTTTTTTGTTGTGTTCCAAATACAACCTTTTCCCATCTTCCTTTAAAGGATTCTAGAGAATACAAATAACTCAAAGTTTGGCAATAGCAATGAATGTTTCCTATTGCATGAAAAGTTTTCCACTAAATAAATGATAGAGAATATTTAATTTAGAACAGTCTTGATTACTCTTCGCATGCCAGATGTTAACCAGAATAGGCAGATAGTACCAAGAGAAGTTTGACATAAATGACTGCACAACCATCTTTGCATAAATCCATGGTGCAGAGGCTGCAATGATGAAATTGAAAACAAAAATAATTATCTCTTAAGAAATGCATAGAAAAAAGAAGCAACAGGTGGATTTGCTCCTAAAATAAGAGAAAAACGTATTTTGAGGCTGTCAGAGACAGAGTAGTGAACTCCTTCCTTATTAGCCACTACTGTGGTAAAAATAGTCAAACAGAACAGTTAGCTGCATATAAGCAATAGAGAGAAAGAGGTTAAGAAAATGAAGGGAGACCATAGATGATGTGTAATTGTTTAAGGAGGGGTTTGCTCCAGGGCAGTAGGCTTCCTATATTTGGCTTATGGGGCACAGTTTGAAACTTCTACTATCTCTCTATATAAAAGCCTAAGCGACCAGACGACTGGGAGACTGGATGACCGGACAACCAGATGACCAGATGACTGGATGACTGGACAACCTGCTCGTAGCTATGATACACACTGACCACCAAGAGACAGATGCTCAATGCAGGAGCTGCCCCCGATGGTCAGTGTGCTCCCACAGCAGGAATGCTGACAGATGGGTGCCAGATGACGGGCTCATTGCTGGCGACCACAGCTGCGGCAGCATGAACCTCTCCCACGGACACTCCCCCTGCATGCTCGAGCAGGTGCAGTGGGACCGGGGAGAGTGGGAGCAGTGTGGCACCCAGCCCAGGCTTGGGCTCCTTCCCAGCCACCTGCTGCTTCGTGTACTACTTCGTGCTGTGTGGGATTGACTAGGACAGTGGGCTGGAGCCTGATTTGCTGGCGGGTAAGGTTGGGCTGTGGCAACACAGAGGTCCACTGATCCCTGCAGGTCAGGCCGAAGGACCCCACCAGTGCATGAATCCATGCACCAGGCCTCTAGTTTCTATATAATAAAAGCCCAATATGCTAAGTGTCCAGTTGTCTGGTTGTCCGTTCAATCAATCAAAGTGTAATATGCTAATGATATGATAAGGCCGCTCAACCACTTGCTATGACATGCACTGACCACCAGGTGGCAGACAGTCAGCCGGTCAACCAATCCCTAAGATGTGCACTGACTACCAGGGGACAGATGCTCTGACCATAAGTTAGCTTGCTGCTGGGGTCCAGCCAATCGGGATTGAGCAAGACGGGCCGGACACTCCATGGAGCCCTTCTGTGGTCCCTCCCTGGCTGGCTAAACTCCCGTGTCCCTCCCCAGCCCTGATTGTGCACTGGTGGGGGTCCTTCAGCTTGGCCTGTGTCCTCTCGCAACCTGGGACCCCTTGGGGGATGTTGGAGAGCTGGTTTCGGCCCAATCCCGTCGGCCAGGCCAAGGGATCCCACTGGTGCTTGAATTCGTGCACCAGGCCTCTAGTAGGATACTAATTTTTATATTATAACAAGACTGTTAAAATATGAAGAAAAATAAAATGTAAAGAATTTATATTTAATCCTCACAGAAACATACTGAGAAACAGAGACACATAAATGTTAAGTAACTGCCAATGCTACCTGCATAGTAAGGGTAGAAGACTTGGATCATATCTGACTTTAAATCCTAATAATAGACACCTGTGATGTGGGGCAAAGTCCCAAATAATTCCTGTTGTCTGGCTAGATCTAATATATGTATTAATTATTGGGAACTAAGTTGTGTATACAGAAATTTGCTTTAATTTTAGGTCTTAATCAAAAATCCCAGTGACAAAGTGAATAGCCAGGATGCTTAAAGACATCCTATCTATCTACTTATCTATTATTTAAGGCTAGGTCTAAATAGACCTATCATTTGATATATATACATTGATAGAAAATATTTAGTGGCATTGAAAATATATTTTTAAATAAATAACATTTCTTCAGGCACAGAAACTAATTATTAGAAAATGTTTATTTTCTGGAAAGATATATAAGTAGAAACATCATAATAATAAAAGGTCAAGAAGCGTCACAACCAAAACAACCAAACTACCCGTCACCATGAGGTGCATGGAGCACCTCTTGGGCCCTCCCCTGTGGCCCACAGGCTCTGATCCCCCGATCCCAGCAAGGCTGGTGGCCAGCAGGCAAGCAGGGCAGTGGGCTGGTGGGTTTGGCAAGGCGGGTGTGGCTGCGAGTGTAGCTGAGATCACCGCTGTGAGTGTGGCGGGCAGGTGGGTGGGGCTGTGAGTGTGGCAGGGCGGTGGGCAGGTGGGCAGGACATGAGCATGGTGGGCGGGTGCGTGGGGCGTGAGCAGGTGAGAGGGGCTGCGAAATTTCACATGCTGGGCCTCTAGTACATAAATAAAAAGCCAGATACAAAAGACTCATACCGTATAACTTCATTTATATGACATTTTGAGAAAGGCAAAACTATAGTAACTAAAATATATATATATCAGAAGTTTCCAGGAGCTTGGCATGAGTCAAGTGTAAATTTTGGGAAGTGGTGGAAGGAATCTATATCTTAATTTTGAGAGCCATTCCACAGAAAGACAGAGTAATTTGTGCTTATATTAAAATACTTTAGAAAGAAATCTTCTAATCACTTTCTATACAATTAAATTCTGAATGATTTTTGTGGCATTTCAGAAACTTCATGGTCTAGGTTCTGCTTATTTCCCCAACTTGGTCTCTCACCCTTCTATCTTGGTCACTTTGTTATAGCTGCTGTGTGCTTTTTCTGTTCCTTTAAAGTCATAACTACCTTAGAACCTAGAAGAAACTGCTCACAGAATTTCAAAAGACTATGTGATTCCTACCTTTGAGTTTTCATCAGTCTCTCTTCATAGAGGCTAGGGTGAACGCTTCTCAACTAAGCACAGTTATTTTGTTTCATCTTTTAGATAATTTGTTGTTTATTTAGTTTATTAACTTGTTTATTTATAAACAAACAAAATATTCCAAGGAATTTTTGTGATAATACCATATAGTTTCAATTAAAGAAAATAATAAAAATACTACCTTTGATGAATTCTTTATTTCCTTCATTGCTTTTAGCTTGTTCCATTAGGTTTTGTCTATGTATTGGAAAAAGAAACTGGATTTCATAGGAATAGTATCTTGACTGTTATGGACACTATGATGCACTTTATATATTATACATTCTATTATTGTAGATCATATTTATCACATGATGTGCATTCTATACCGCACATGTTATACATTATGCAATTATATAATTCATATGTTGTATACCATATAATAAAACACAAAAATCACATATCACAATGTATTTATCATATATTTTTAAATTATGTATTTTATAAACTATATTTAATTTATTCAACAAATTATAAATTACATATTTTATATTCTGTAGTAGAAATTGGCAAGCTTTAGATAAATCTGGCCTGTCAGCTGTTATGTAAATATATTTTTATTGGAACACAGTCACACCCATGCACTTATGTATAGTCTATGGCTGTTTGCATGCCAAAAGGCAGAGTTGATTAGGTACAAAGAGATCACATGGCCCATAAACCTAAATATTTACTACCCAGGCTTTTACAGAAAGACTCTAGAGTATGAATACGTATTACATATTACTCTCACTCTCTCTTTCAGTCTTCTTCTTTCTCCATCCATCCATCCATCCATCCATCCATCCATCCATCCATCCATTCATCCACTGCATATTTTGTCATTTCTAACAGTATGGTGAGGTGCATTTATAATTGCTTTATATGGATATGACAAGTAATTAATACATGTATCTTTCTTTAATTAGGGCACTATTATTTCTCAAATGGCTTATTACATAAAAATGAAAACAAATCAAACCAACAACAACAAATAAGCCTCCTCTTTGACATCCTTAAGTCCATTTTACTTCAAAATACCAGACTCCAAAATAAAGACAGAAATCATGTCAATTGACATACTTAAAATCTTCCAAATGTTTCTCTTTACATTTAGAATAAACTAATATTCTTTATCCTGATTACAATCCTGTACAATCTGGCTTCCACGATGCTATTCCCAAACTAACCTGTTCCTTCAGACTCCATTCCTCATGCATGCCAAATTTCTTTTTCTTTGCTTGAATACTCTTCCCACAGCCACATTTTTTATTTTGCCATTTAGATCTGAGCATAAAAGTCATTTTCTCCACCCAATCTGAAGTATGTTTCATGTTCATATGTTTAGTTTCTTTCCAGTCACTTCAATTGGAGTCCTCTCTGAAACAAAGATAAGACAAGGTTTGTGGTAATTTTTCCTACACTGGCCCTATTGTAATCACAGCAATAACTATTGTGGAGATTGCAATTTTTATTTTTTAGGTAACCATGAAAAAGTAAAAGCTCCTGTCTCTTAGAGTGACATTTTTGCCTGTTGACTTCCTTTCCTGACTCTCAGCAAGCTATTTTACACACTTATTCCCCACTGTTCTGTCTACCATGAGTTCAAAGTTACTGAAAAGATGGAGAAATGTTATTCTTTAGTAAACAACATCCTGGCAGACTGGTAGGCTAACAAATCTTTTTAGTATCAGATTTGGTGGAAGGAGGGTCAGTACCTAAACAAATATAATTATAGCCACAACCCACATTTTTAAAAAATTAAATATTGTCATTTACCAAAATTTATTTTAAATCACTGTGCTACATTAGAAATATAGATTTATATTTTCATGAACAATTGC
>NW_005360318.1:537116-554050 GCF_000412655.1 Myotis brandtii | reverse complement strand
CAGTGATGGTGAACCTATGACACGCGTGTCAGAGGTGACACGTGAACTCATTTTTTTGGTTGATTTTTCTTTGTTAAATGGCATTTAAATATATAAAATAAATATCAAAAATATAAGTCTTTGTTTTACTATGGTTGCAAATATCAAAAAATTTCTATATGTGACACGGCACCAGAGTTAAGTTAGGGTTTTTCAAAATGCTGACACGCTGAGCTCAAAAGGTTCGCCATCACTGGTCTAGGAGATCCGTCTGCCACCAGAACTACGATTCCCAGCATTCTTGGTGCTCCCCGCACTCTGGGCTTCTGCTTCCAGTCCTGGGGCTGCCATCAGAACTACTATTCCCAGAATTCCTGGTGCTCCCCGCACTGGGAGCGGCCAAGGGAGCCTTCAGCTCTCCTGCTCTGCTCTCCACCCTGTGACTGAGAGAACCACGTCACCCCAAGGGAGCAACCGAGGGTGCGACTGATGGAGCCATGTCCCCCAAAGCTGCCGGCTCTCCGGCTTCTGCTCTCCACCTGGCGCCTGTGTATGCAAATTAACCCACCATCTTTGTCAGGTTAATCTGCATATTTACTCCTGATTGGCTGGTGAGTGTAGCGAAGGGACAGTCAATTTACATGTTTCTCTTTTATTATATAGGATATTTTGAGGAGGATTATGGAGGACAAGTAAATATTCTAAAAGATATTAAATCGCTTTCCATTGAATAATGAAAAGGTTTTTTGTGTGTTTTATCGCTTGTAAACTCAGAACTCATATTCTAATTTCAACTTTACTTTCACATTCAGATGTCTTACATATGAATTTATTATTTGCATATGTCATTATTATATACAAACGCTGCTTTTATGAAAATAAGTACAATCATTTAACATTTTTATAATTTGATTACATCTTTTTACATCTTTAATTTACACTTAGATATAGTAACTATAGCAAAGGTCAGTTAATAGATGCTTCATAGCTACAAATAGGATAAAATAACTTGCTTATTGGACAACATATTTATTTCTAATTATATATACAAGTTATGCCTTCTTTTGAGGGGGGTGCTTTCCTTAATATCATCTCTTATATATCTTATAAGTTCTTACCACATGGAGCTGGATTTAATCTTTAATTTAGGGATTTGTTAAAAGTTTAGGAGAAGACATATAATGTAAATTAAAGCTGCTACGGTCATTGACTACTACATTAAACTTCAAGAGGAGAAAGTACTTTACATGAAATATCTTAAAAGAAAAAATTAAACATAAAATGATATTTAAAATATAAAATTATGAAACTACTTGCTGCACAAAACTCTATAATAAAGGATAAATTATGGTCCTCTGAAAATTCAGTTATGCAATTATCATACAATAATATAAACCAGAAAAAAACTCAAAGCAAAAATTGGATTCTTGTGCAATAGAATTTGAATCCAATCATATAAGGGCATATTCACACATCTAAATCATGTCTCTCGATGAGGAAAAATAAAATAGTAAGATTAAGTATTAATTAGCCAATAAATGATTTAAAATTAAGGTTCTAAAAGCAAACAACAACAAAAACACCACAAAACTTTAAATATCCAATCATACATTTCACACAAAATAATCCAACATAATATCTATCCATCCATTATTAGGTAGATTTATAAGCATAGCATCTCGGTGTCTTGCCATTAAATATTTATTTATACAACTTTTTTTTCTGATTCTATGTTCACAAAGCAAATTGATAAATACAATTGCCTGGATTTACATTGACATAACATAAAAAGAAAATGGATATTAGAAGATTAAAAGCTATCAGTGGAAGGCAAGCTAATAAACACAAAAAATGTTAAATTGCATGAATAAGAAGGCCTGTGTATGGACATGAATGTCTACATATGATAACCAGCCTTATAAACAGTCTCTAAGAAAAAGTAAAATGAAGCAGGATATTAATAATTTACCTTGGTATAAGAAGCATTTTTATTTCAGGATAAATTAGTAAGTTTTTAATGTGATATTTCAACTCACTTTACATTTAAAAATGCCAATCATAAATACCCTGTGAATCATTAAAGAAAAACGTAATCTGTTGACTGGTATACTAGTATTAATAAAAGAAAATTATTTTCTGCCATAATAACTATGCATTGCTGGTGAGTGACATTGATGATATAATAAACCCTTCCTTAACTGTAGTTTCCTAATTGTGATAATGTTACATAGAAAACATTCCCAAAGCCTTCTTAGAATTAAATAAATTGTGGAGGCCCTTTGCCATGGACAGTAATATAACATCCCACTAATCACTCTTTCAGCTGTGCTAATTTATAGCCAAATTTTTAGACTAAGAGGATCACCATCTCATTGGAATTGATTGACAGTTCTGGCAATGTAAATTCTCCAAAGCTTCTACAGAAAATAGAACTGAAAACTCCATAAATATGAGCAATGTAAACATAGTCACTCCTATCTTCTACTACTTAGGGGCACAAAATGAAAAAAAGATTTCAATTCACGTTTTAGAAATTGCATAGTTCATATTTAAACCAGTTACAGAAAGCAAGTTGGCTGTTAAAATATAAAAAAATCCTGAGCAGACACTTCTTTGCAGAATATGTAAAAATGGCCAGTAGACATATGAAAAGATGCCTAAATTCACTAGGCACTAGGGAAATGCAAATCAAAAGTATAATGAGATACTACCTCACACCTCTTAGAATGGCTATTATCAACAAGTCAGGTAATAATAAGTGTTGGAGAGGTTGTGGAGAAAAAGGAACACTTGTACACTGCTGGAGGAAATGTAAACTGGTATAGCCACTATGAAAAACAGTACGGAGGCTTCTCAAAAAATTGAGAATAGAGTTACCATATCACCCAGCAACCTCTCTTCTGGGTACCTACCTGAAATTTTTGAAAACATTTATTTACAAAGACATATGCACCCTTATGTTCATTTCAGCATTATTAATGACTAGAGACCCGGTGCATGAAAGTCATGCATGGGTAGGGTCCCTAGGCCTGGCCGGCAATCAGGGCCAGCCAGGGCCTTCCTTCCCCTGGCTGCCAGCTGCCAGCTGGGGCCTTCCTTTGTTCTGTGCCACCCCCTGGTGATCACCACACGTCATAGTGAGTGGTCAAACTCCCTAGGGGACAATTAGCATATTAGCCTTTTGTTATATAGAATGGCCAAGGCATGAGAACAACTGAAGTGTCTCTCAATAGATGATTGAATAAAGTAGATGTGGTACATGTTTCCAATGGAATACTCATCCATAAGGAAAGGTGAAATACTGCCATTTGCAACGTAAATGGATCTTGAGAATATCATACTTAGCAAAATAAGTCAGAGAGTAAAAGTCAAGATCATATGATTTCACATATATGTGGGATGTACAAGTAAAACTGCAAGCAACAAATGAACAAACAAAAAACAAACAAAAACTCATAGAAAGAGACAACAGTATG
The DNA here is from genome assembly GCF_000412655.1 of Myotis brandtii. NCBI lineage: Eukaryota > Metazoa > Chordata > Mammalia > Chiroptera > Vespertilionidae > Myotis > Myotis brandtii. The sequence goes on along the minus strand of NW_005360318.1, from coordinate 550,595 downwards.
GTATTTATCAGAAGGAAGGGAGATGGGTAGTAAAGGATAAAGGGGGTCAAATACATGGTAACAGAAAAACATTTGAGTTTTAGTGGTAAACACATAACGCAATATATAGATAATGTGTTATAGAATTTTATACTTGAAACCTATATAATTTTATTAACCAATGTCACCCAATAAATGAAAAAAAAAAGAAATTTGTAAAGGAGTAGGAAAGAAGCCCAGAAAGAGGCTCTTCCATATCTGCAATAAACAAATATAAGGCAATTTTTAGAAGCTGTGGTGTCCTCATCTCCCTCTTCTCAGTTCTTTCATGCGCTCTTCTAAAGGCATATCATGTGTAAGTCACTATGAAAGTCTCTTATCTCAAACTGATAACAGCTGAAAGTAGTAGAGAATGCATAAAATGAATGAGTACAGCCAAAGTGAATATAAAGTGCTTGCTAAAGGCTTTTCTGGTAGCCTAGACATTAATAAATTATAATATTACTAATACAATTAAATGTCTTTCTTTGGACTTCATTTGGTTTGGTGAAATAAAGCATATTAAAAGCACTAAAAAGTACATTTTCTTACTTTAAAGATATCATATATAACAAAGATTCAAAAAGGTTGGCAGAGAGGAGTAAAACAAAAAAAAAGTTAATAGCAGAATAAAAAAGGATAAGCACAGCCTCAGAAGCATTAACAATAAATTATGTGAAATATGAATTCCAATAAGATTAAAACATTCATATTGAGTTAATATGGGTAAGGTTGTCTTACTAAACTGGCATCATAGAGTGTAATGATGGTGGCAGATAGGGGTCTGCTTTAGTCATCATGTCCATGAGCTGTGTAATCATCTAGCATCATCATAATGAGTGTTAAAATTGCTTAATACATTAGTCTGTGTACAGCCAGTCTAGATCTGTTTGTGCTCCATCCTTCCATAAATTAAAAAAAAATACATATATATAAGTCACATTATATACACATATATTTAAAAATATACACATATATAAGTCACATTATATGCACATAGATTTAATTTTTGAATCAATGAGAGAATGGAAGAGTTTCCACTGTCAAGGTAGATCTTCCCAACCTCCCTTTTTTACTTTTTGCAGCAGGATAATTGTTATACTACACCAAAGTGTCTGTTTATAAAATTTAACAGCCACTGGGGACCCATTACAATCTAAACTATCCTATTCATTAAACAGTATCTGGAATTAGCAATATGATCTCCTAATTTTTATTGCTAAAACCATGTCCATAATGACTCAGCAGATTCTGCTTCCATTTGTTCATAAAAGGTCTTAATTCTAGAATGTTGCCATAACTTCTAAATATCTATATAGTTTTTTGAGTTTTAATTTATTTCAAGTAGTTTCAATTGAGTTACTTTGTGAGATAATGTAAGATCTGCCCAGGTAGCCAATACTTAAGGAGGGTTCCAGAGAGAATATTTTTTCTGGAACTACAATAGCCTCTTTTTCTAGCAGTCTATCTTTTTACCAGGACTCTTAACAAGTATTAGGAAATATTTTTTCTTTATTATTTACCTTTCATATATTCCACTTAGCCATCTCTGACAGGTCTAGTTCTATTTCTTCCAAGTTCTTTTCATAAGACCTGTCATCCATAATCTGCCCCAAGCCTTTGCCATTTTGTATAGGGAATGAGTAAGCAATCTACAATCAAGTCCTCATGATGTTTTTCCTTTTTTTTTTTAACAGAAAACAATTCAGCCATTATGGTTGATAGGTCTGAGCTATGGTCTGAATGTTTTCCCCCCAAAATCATATGTTGAAACCACCCCTCTAAGGTGATGGTATTAGATGGTAAGGACTTTGCAAAATCATATGTTGAAACCACCCCTCTAAGGTGATGGAAGGACTTTTGGATTTGGTTAGGTTATAAGGACAGAGCCCTCTTGGATGAAATTGGTGCCTTTATAAAAGAGGCCAAAAAGAGTTCCCTCCCCCTCTTTCACCATGTGAGGACACAGCATCATCTATGAACCAGAACGTGGGCCCTTAACAGGCACTGAATTGGCTGGTGTCATAATCTTAGACTCTAACATTTAGAACTGTGAGAAATGAATGTTTCTTGTTCATAAGCCACCCAGTCTATAGCATTCTGTTATAGCAGGCAAAAGGGACTAAGACAATCTCAAAGACAATGTTGCTAACAATGGCAGTGTGAGACAGCACAAGGAGCAGATGGTCACTTCAGCCTGGAGAAAGATGACAAGTAAAAATACAGGATAATTACTAGTAGAATTCTGTGAACTTTGTTTGAAAACTGGAATGATTTATTATTTAAAGAAAGTAATAAGCCCAACCTATGTGGTTCAGCATTGACCTATGAACAAGGAGGTCATAGTTTGATTCCTGGTCAGGGCACATGCCAGGGTTGCGAGCTCGATCCCCAGTGTGGGGTGTGCAAATTTGTTTGAAAACTGGAATGATTTATTATTTAAAGAATGTAATGAGCCCAGCCTGTGTGGTTCAGCATTGACCTATGAACAAGGAGGTCATAGTTTGATTCCTGGTCAGGGCACATGCCCTGGTTGTGAGCTCGATCCACAGTGTGGGGTGTGCAAAAGGCAACTGGTCAATGATTCTTTCTCATCATTGATGTTTCTATCTCTCTCTTCCTCTCCTTTCCTCTAAAATCACTAAAAATATTTGACAAAACCCCAAGCAAACAAAACAACCAGCACTGCATTATTCATAATCTTACATGGCCATCTCACTGCCAACCATGTTCTTCAGAAACTCTGCCCATTGCTCCTTTTTCTTACTTGTTTCCCAACCTAAAACTGTACTTTTACAGTCTCCATTGTTCACCTGCCACTGACTTTCTTTAGGGTTCTTTCCTATGTCCCTTTTATTTCCTACATACTCTTATGTACAATTTAAATGCTAATGACTCCCAAAAATGTTTCTCTATAAACCCATTCTTATCTCAGACATCTAGGCCCATGTCAAGCATGTCTCACATGTCATATTCTTCACCACTGAACTGGGGAGACTTCTGCCTTTCCTCCATCTAATAAGATAGCACCCTTCCTTTTACTCTTTTATCTCTTAAATTTGTCCCATTCCTCTTTAAACTTTTTGCCAAGTTTATAAATTATATCTTTTCAGAATTATTATAGTAATCTCTTACTTACCCTCCAACCTAGTTTTTGTTGCAAGATTACAATCCACGTCCTTAAAAAAGCCTTAGCTTCCCTCGACACCCATCTCACCAAAATCATATGTTGAAACCACCCCTCTAAGGTGATGGAAGGACTTTTGGATTTGGTTAGGTTATAAGGACAGAGCCCTCTTGGATGAAATTGGTGCCTTTATAAAAGAGGTCAAAAAGAGTTCCCTCCCCTTTCACCATGTGAGGACACAGCATCATCTATGAACCAGAACGTGGGCCCTTAACAGGCACTGAATTGGCTGGTGTCATAATCTTAGACTCTAACATTCAGAACTGTGAGAAATGAATGTTTCTTGTTCATAAGCCACCCAGTCTATAGCATTCTGTTATAGCAGGCAAAAGGGACTAAGACAATCTCAAAGACAATGTTGCTAACAATGGCAGTGTGAGACAGCACAAGGAGCAGATGGTCACTTCAGCCTGGAGAAAGATGACAAGCAAAAATACAGGATAATTACTAGTAGAATTCTGTGAACTTTGTTTGAAAACTGGAATGATTTATTATTTAAAGAAAGTAATAAGCCCAACCTATGTGGTTCAGCATTGACCTATGAACAAGGAGGTCACAGTTTGATTCCAGGTCAGGGCACATGCCAGGGTTGCGAGCTCGATCCCCAGTGTGGGGTGTGCAAAAGGCAGCTAATCAATGATTCTTTCTCATCATTGATGTTTCTATCTCTCTCTTCCTCTCCTTTCCTCTAAAATCACTAAAAATATTTGTTTAAAAAAGAATGTAATAACATATTCCTAATTTGGAAATATTAAATAAAAGGATATTGAAATTTAAATTAGAGGATATAATAATACTTATTAACAAATAGAATATAGGATGCTGAAAATTACCAGCCAAATAAATGATCAAAATTATTTATCAAAAAAGTCTTATTCACACATTTTATGTCCATTATTATACATATAAAGAAAATGGATAACCTTTTTAAAAACAATTACAAAGTAAACATTTTTCTTTTGTCTTGATATAATTGTAATTTTGAAAATAATATTGGTAAAAATAACAATTATTAAGTAAATTTACTTACCAAATAACATTATTATTTATACCGTTATCTTATAAGGGCACTCAGTATATGCCAAATACTGTGTTAAGATTTCTGTTTCTTCATCTCTGTTTCTCTGTGTATCTCTGTCTCTATTTCTCTCTCATATATATGAATTAATCATCAAACAAGTATTTGGAGACGTAATTCAAAGGTAAAAGATCTTGCAATCATAGCAAGTAAGTGATAGAAGTCTGAAAGAAATCCTCATACTCCAAAGCAAATCTTTCAGTTCTTCCTTTTAACACATTAGCAGGATATTAGACAGAATCAAATTTATGCTGGTCTCAAAAAAGTTGGAAGTAACATTTATTTTTTATTATTCTTTGTATGACTTTGAGTACAATAGAATTAAGATTAAGGTTAAAATTAAATATTTAGCAGAATTCCCTAATGAAGCCAGAGGCAAGGTGAGCCGAGGAAGTCTTTGTCAAATGTTTTTTTAATAAATGATTCCGTTTTTGTTATAGATATACTATTCAAACTTTCTAATTGTATTATAACTTTCTATTGCCATTATATTTGGTAAATTTTATATTTTGAGGAGTTTGTCCACTCACCAGAATTGTCAGATTTTTAAGTATAAAATCAATTTCCGCAAGATCAGTGTTGATGCCCTGCTAGACTGCAAAACTATGTTTTGCAATTTGAAAAATTATTATGCCATTGAAATAGATATTTGAAATGCAACCAGTGTTTAAACCACATAAAAATCTCTCCATTTTTTAAAATTGCTAGAGCAGTAAGAATTATCTCTTCATCATATAACCTACCTTTTAAAATACTAATAAATTTTCCAATTAAAAAAGCATATTTACATGAAAACAATAGGACTGTTTTTATTTACAAGAGGCAACTTTACTTAGGATAAAAACAAATTTAAACCACGAATTAGTATGTGAAGTAACTGGAACCCTCATGCATTGATGGTTGGAAAGTAAAATGGTATGTACCTTCTCTGGAAAACAGTTTGGTAGTTTCTTATGAAGTTAAATAGACATTTACAATCCTATTTCTGGGTATTACTCCAGAGAAATAAAAAAATTGGGTATACTTAAGAATATACATAATTTATAGCAACATTATTCATAATTGTCAACTCAAATGTTTCAACTGATGAAAATATAAACAAATTGTGATACATCCAAGAAATAGTATATTACTCAATGGTAAAAGGAAATAAACTATTGACATATCAAAAATTTGGGTAAATCTCAAAGGATTATGTTTAATGAAAGGGGCCAATCAAATGGCTTCAGATTTTATGATGATGTTTAAATTCTGCTCTTGAAAATAAAACAAAAACTATAGCACTGTAGAAGTATATAGTATTGTACATCAGTGATTGCTAAGGACTAGGGTTGAGAGAAAATTGTCACAAAATAAATAGCACAAGAAAGTTTTTTTGAAATGATGGAACAGTTCTATATCTGACTATGGTACTACTAAACAAAATTAAATTAATATATCTCAATATTTATAAAACTACTTTACACTAAAAGAAAAAAATCAATTTTATTATATAATAAGTTTTAAAACAAATCATAGTTTTAAATGTAGTAGTTTAAAAATAATAAGAAAAAGTAAACATGATTTTATTTTACTATAGATATTAAACTAGGAATTTGTAATGTTTCTACTCTTTACAGAATATCTTTTTTCTCACCTATAGATTTTTTTATAAAAGCATACATAAAGATAAATGTTATATTTAACTATTTAATTAGGAAGTAATATGTAATTATTTTTAGCTTATTGTGATATAAGTAAGGTGCAATCCTATCTAATAAAAGAGAAAAATGATAATTAGCGTACGACCGCTACCCTTCCCATTGGCAAATCAGAGCGATATGCAAATTAACTGCCAGTCAAGATGGCGGTTAACCGCCAACAAAGATGGTGGCTAATTTGCATACTGCAGGCAGGATGGGACAGCGCTATTCTGCCTGCCCCTCTGCCTGCCGGGCCTGCTATCTGTGACCCTGATGGCTAATATGTAATTATTTTTAGCTTATTGTGATATAAGTAAAGTGCAATTTAAAAAAAATTGTAAGATTTTAAAGCATATAACATGATGGTTTAATATAAGTATGCATCACGAAAGGATTCCTCTCATTGAGTTAATTAACACATCCATCACTTCACATGTTAACCTTTTTTTCCTTTTTCTTTTTGGTGTGTATATTTAAGTTCTAGTTATGAAAAATTTCAATTGTATAATACAATATCATCAACTATAGTCACAATGTTATATATGATATCCTCAGACCTTATTTACCTTATAACTGAAAGTTTGTAACATGAACTAAACTCTCCCTGTTTCACTCATCCCACAGTCCCTGGCAACCACTTTTCTACTGTTTTTATGTGTGTGGCTTTTAATTATATATGTGAGTGATGTGCACTTGCCTTTCTGTGTGTGGCTTATTTCACTGAGCATATTACCTCCAGTTTCATTCACGTTGTCACAAATAATAGGATTTTCTTATTTTTAAGGCTGGATAATATTCTATTGTATATATACCACATTTTTATTTCCATTCACTCATCAACACTTAGATAGTTTCTGTACCTTGGCTACTATAAATAATGCTGCAATAAACATGGGAGTGCAGATAACTCTTTGAAATAAAGATTTATCAGTTATCCTTTTCTTAGGAGAGCAGGAAAGGGCAGCCTGCAGCCAGCCCCTGTGTGTGCCTGCCCCTGAGGTACTGCTGAGATCCCCGAGCAGGAAAGAGTCGCCTCTAGCCAGCCCCTCTGTGCACCTGCCCGTGGAATCACCCCAGAGATCATGGAGCAGAAAAGAGCGGCCTCTAGCAGGCCCCTGGGTCGCTGCAGGGATCACAGAGCAGGAAAGGGTGGTCTGCAGCCAGCCCCCCTGTGCGCCTGTCCCTGGGTAGCCCTGGGGATCCCACAGCAGGAAAGGGCCCCCCACGCTGGCCACAGCTCAAGGGAGAGTACAACATGCAGTGGAGGCCAGGAGCCTGAGAGATCAATAGAGAGGGGCGCCTGCTTGAAGCCTTCAGGGTGTGGCTGGGGGTAGGCTCCCAGCAGAGACACACACACACACACACACACACACACACACAAACACACACACACACGGGGACGGCTGTAGCGAGCCTCTGCTGCCAGACTGTGGCCATCTGTAGGACATCCACTGAGGGCTCCCGGACTGAGGGGCAGGCTTAGCTGAGGGAACCCCATCCCCCAGTAAACGAATTTTGTGCACCGGGCCTCTAGTTTAAAAATAAAATCGTAAGATTTTAAAGCATATAACATGATGGTTTAATATAAGTATGCATCATGAAAGGATTCCTCTCATTGAGTTAATTAACACAGCCATCACCTCACATGTTAACCTTTTTTTCTTTTTTCTTTTTGGTGTGTATATTTAAGTTCTAGTTATGAAAAATTTCAATTATATAATACAATATTATCAACTATAGTCACAATGTTATGTATGATATCCTCAGACCTTATTTACCTTATAACTGAAAGTTTGTAACATGAACTAAACTCTCCCTGTTTCACTCATCCCACAGTCCCTGGCAACCACTTTTCTACTGTTTTTATGTGTGTGGCTTTTAATTATATATGTGAGTGATGTGCACTTGCCTTTCTGTGTGTGGCTTATTTCACTGAGCATATTACCTCCAGTTTCATTCACGTTGTCACAAATAATAGGATTTTCTTATTTTTAAGGCTGGATAATATTCTATTGTATATATACCACATTTTTATTTCCATTCACTCATCAACACTTAGATAGTTTCTGTACCTTGGCTACTATAAATAATGCTGCAATAAACATGGGAGTGCAGATAACTCTTTGAAATAAAGATTTATCAGTTATCCTTTTCTTAGGATATATACCCAGAAGTTGAATTGCTGGATCACATGGTAGTTCTACTTCTAGTTTTTTGAGGAGCCTCCATACACACACAAACACACACACACACGGGGACGGCTGTAGCGAGCCTCTGCTGCCAGACTGTGGCCATCTGTAGGACATCCACTGAGGGCTCCCGGACTGAGGGGCAGGCTTAGCTGAGGGAACCCCATCCCCCAGTAAACGAATTTTGTGCACCGGGCCTCTAGTTTAAAAATAAAATCGTAAGATTTTAAAGCATATAACATGATGGTTTAATATAAGTATGCATCATGAAAGGATTCCTCTCATTGAGTTAATTAACACAGCCATCACCTCACATGTTAACCTTTTTTTCTTTTTTCTTTTTGGTGTGTATATTTAAGTTCTAGTTATGAAAAATTTCAATTATATAATACAATATTATCAACTATAGTCACAATGTTATATGATATCCTCTCAGACCTTATTTACCTTATAACTGAAAGTTTGTAACATGAACTAAACTCTCCCTGTTTCACTCATCCCACAGTCCCTGGCAACCACTTTTCTACTGTTTTTATGTGTGTGGCTTTTAATTATATATGTGAGTGATGTGCACTTGCCTTTCTGTGTGTGGCTTATTTCACTGAGCATATTACCTCCAGTTTCATTCACGTTGTCACAAATAATAGGATTTTCTTATTTTTAAGGCTGGATAATATTCTATTGTATATATACCACATTTTTATTTCCATTCACTCATCAACACTTAGATAGTTTCTGTACCTTGGCTACTATAAATAATGCTGCAATAAACATGGGAGTGCAGATAACTCTTTGAAATAAAGATTTATCAGTTATCCTTTTCTTAGGATATATACCCAGAAGTTGAATTGCTGGATCACATGGTAGTTCTACTTTTAGTTTTTTGAGGAGCCTCCATAATGAGCCTCCATAATGTTTTTCTATAGTGGCTATACAAGTTTACATTCCCACCAACAATGTGCAAAGGTTCTCTTTTGTACATATTCTCACCAGCAATTTTTACATTTGTCTTTTTGATAATAGGCATTCTAATGGGTGTGAGGTTATATCTCAAAGCTATGTCATCAAAAAATGACATTGACATAAAATCAGACACAAAAATCAGTGGAACAGAATAGAGCACCCAGAAATAAACTCTTGTGTATAGACAAGAATATAAAATGGGGAAGAAAACATAAGAGTTAAGCTCCTTGACACTAATCTTGTCAATGTTTGCTATTTTAAATTTGATACTAAAATCAAAGGCAACAAAAAGCAAAAAATAAACAAGTGTAATTACCTCAAACTAAAAAGCTTCTGCACAGCAAAGTTAATCATCAAAAAATGAAAAGGCAACCTATGGAATGGTAGCACGTATTTGCAAAGCACACATCCATGAGAATTTAATATCGAATATATACAAAGAACTCATACAACCCAGTAGCAAAGAAACAAATAACCCAATGGAAAAAAGACCTGGAAAACATTTTTTCAAAGAAAATATACAAAAGGCTACTAGGTATGTAAAAAGTTGTTTATTAATAAAAGCATAATATGCTAATTAGACTGGATGTCTTTCTGGATAAAGCCGGGGCTGTGAGGGAAACTCTGATCCCAGGTGCCTTTTTTCATTGTAAAGAAAGAAAGAACTGGACAAAGTCTATGAAACATGCTGTTAGGGTCAATTTGCATATTACCCTTTTATTATATGAGATAGAGGCCTGGTGCATGGGTGGGGGCTGTCTGGTTTGCCCTAAAGGGTGTCCTGGATCAGGGTGGGGGTTCCCTTGGGCGTGAAGCAGCCTGGGCAAGGGGCCTGTGGTGGTTTGCAGGCCAGCCATGCCCCATGGGATGAGGGTCCCCGCTGGGGGTGTGTGGCCAGCCTGGGTGAGGGGCTAAGGGCTGTTTTCAAGCTGGCCACACCCCCTTTAGGGTGGGGGTCCCCACTGGGGTGCCTGGCCAGCCTGGGTGAGGGGCTGATGGCTGTTTGCAGGCTTGCCATGGCTCCCGGTGACCCAAGCTGCCATCCCTCCTTTTTTTCTTTTTTTTTTAGTGCCTCCTTGAGTGGAGGGAAGCAGGTATCTGGGATTTATTTATCTTCTATAATTGAAACTTTGTAGCCTTGAGCAGAGGCCAGGGCTGGCCAGGGTGGGCAGGAAGCTTGGCTTCCTCAATTGCCAGGGGCAACCCAAGCCTCCTGCTCGCTTCAGCTCCATGGCCTCCACCATCTTGGTTGGGTTAATTTGCATACTCGCTCCTGATTGGCTGGTGAGCATGGCTTGTGGGTGTAGCGGAGTGACACCAATTTGCATGTTTCTTTTTTATTAGTGCAGATTATAAATATGTTGAGGAACTTAAAGGAAAGCATTAACATAATAAGGAGATAAATAGAAGACATAGAAAAGAACAAAGTGTGCCCTACTGGTTTGGTTCAGTGGATAGAGCGTCGGCCCATGGATTGAAAGGTCCTGGTTTTGATTCCAGTGAAAGGCAAATGTCTGGGTTGCTGGCTTGATCCCCAGTAGGGGGCATTCAGGAGGCAGCCAATCAATGATTCTCTCTCATCATTGCTGCTTCTATCTCTCTTTCCCTTTCCCTTTCTCTCTGAAATTTATATATATATATCTCAAAGTGGAACTTCTGGAAATAAAAGATCCTATATAATAAAAGGCTAATATGCAAATCTACCGAACAGCAGAACAACCGGTTGTTATGACGCACACTGACACCAGGGGGCAGACACTCAATGTAGGAGCTGCCCCCCTGGTGGTCATTGTGCTCCCACAGGGGGAATGCTGCTCAGCCAGAAGCCCTGAGCCGGCAGCACTAAGGATGTCCAACTGACGGTTTAGGCCCGCTCCCCTGAGGGTTCCCAGACTGTGAGAGGGTGAAGGTGGACTGAGGGAATCCCCTCCCAAGTGCACAAATTTCGTGCACCAGGCCTCTAGTCCTATATAATAAAAGCCTAATATGCTAAGTGTTCGGTTGTTCGGTTGCCTGTTCAACCAATCAAAGTGTAATATGATAATGATATGCTAAGGTCCCACTATTGCTCGCTATGACATGCACTGACCACCAGGGGGCAGACAGTCAACCGGTCTGCCAGTCATTATGATGCACACTGACCACCAGGGGGCAGATGCTCCAATCGGTAAGTTACTTACTGCTGGGGTCCAGCAGATCGGGACTGAGAGAGACAGGCCAGACACTCCCTGAAGCCCTCCTGTGGTCCCTCCTCAGCTGGCCAACCTCCCATGTCCCTCCCTGGTTCTGATCATGCATCGGTGGGGTCCCTTGGAATGGCCTGTGCCCTCTCCCAATCCAGGACCGCTCAGTGGATGTTGGAGAGCCGGTTTTGGCCCTATCCCCCAGCCCAGGCCGAGGGACCCCACTGGTGCACCAATTCAGGCACCAGACCTCTAGCTAATCATAAAAGAAATGCAAATAACATTTCTTAGTTTATTGGAATATTTTAGCATAATTAATCTATGAGTAGCAAAGATATCCATATTCAAATAACAGTAAAAATACTGTATAACAAAATAAATTGATGAAAAATAATAAACAATAACATTAAAATATGCAAAATATGTATTTAAATAAGGTAAAACTGTCACAGGCAAAAAAAATTTTTGATAGGAAAAGTTATACTACTATCTTCAGTGATAATTAACTTTACTGTTTGTCCCTAAATTCAAACTATCAAGTAGAAGATAAATTTGCTTAAACCTGATTATTTTCTTTCTGGAGTTTTCACAAGTAAAGTTGTGGAAACTTCTGTTTATAAAACAAGATTGAAGTTTGCTCATCACAATTTATTAGGCAATTTTCTCTGAGGTATAATAATTTTTTCTCTACTGGACTGTTGAACAAAATAAACAAATAAACAAAAATCCAAGTTAATTTTGACATTGGATAGTCATTTTCTCTTTCTGAACATTTTACTTGGTTCGAGAAAAGAAAGGGTTAGTTAAGGGACAGATAGGATAGGAAGAAGTATAGAAGCCCTCACATAAGGACTTGGAGCATATTTGCAAAAAAGACTTAAAAGGCCCTGAAGTGATCAACCATGATTGGTTTAAGATTTCAATGCATGAAGAGTGAGAGGATTTCTTATCATTCTCCACAAACTTTAACCCAATGCTTCATGATATTTAACAATTATGTATATACTAGAGGCCTGGTGCATGAAACTCATGCATGGGGGTTGGAACCCAAAGCTCATCCTGCACTTTCTCCAATCCGGGACCCCCTCAGGGGATGTCCGACTGCCTGTTTAGGCCCGATCCCGTTCAGTTGTTTGGTAGTCCCTCACTAACCCTCTGCTGGCCTGGTCATAGGCAGCCATCTTGTGAAGGTGTGATGGTCAATTTGCATATTACCTCTTTATTCTATAAGATAATAGCTGCTTTTAAATTCAATTAATTATATTCCAAATCTTAAAAAAGCACATGTTATTTGTAGGGAATCGGGCCTAAACCGGCAGTTGGACATCCTTCTCACAATCCTGGACCACTGGCTCCTAATTACTCACCTGCCTGCCTGCCTGGTCACCTTTAAATGCCCCCCATGCCCCTGCCAGCCTGATCACCCCTCACTGCCTCTGCATGCTGGCCTGATCACCACTAACTGCCACCCACTGCTGGCCAGGTCACTCCCAACTGCCCCATCCCTGCCATCCTGGTAACCCCCAACTGCCACCCCTGCTGGCCTGGTTGCCCCTCATGGCCTCCCTATCAGGCTGGTCTCCTCACGCAGCCTGCTGTACAGTCATTTGCTCGTCCTACACTAACCCCCCTGCCGACCTGGTCACCCCACGCAGCCTGCTTGTTCAGTTGTTTGGTCATCCTTCACTAACCCCCTGGTGGTCTGGTCATAGGCAGCCATATTTTGAGGGTGTGATGGTCAATTTGCATATTACCTCTTTATTATATAGGATAATAGCTGCTTTTAAATTCAATTAATTATATTCTAAATCTAAAAAAAGCACGTTATTTGTAGGGCACACATCCGTTGTATGGAAGATGTTCCCAATACTATACACATTTTCTTAATTGTTTGTAGACATTTTTCCTGAAAAATGTATTTAGCTTGTAAATTTACTCTTAATTTATTGAAATAGTGAATTAGTATATTTTGAAACAAATTGAAATTCTTGATTAACAAAGAATTGTAACTTAATACAGAAAATGTTATTTATATAATTTTATATTAAAACTAGAGGCCAGGTGCACTGGTAATGAAATTCTAAAACCTGATGTAAACATGTACATCGGTGTTGTGTAGCAAAGATACATAGTGAAAACATCCAAGATACATTGTTCCAATATTGACATTAATATAAAA
>NW_005360318.1:533480-535055 GCF_000412655.1 Myotis brandtii | reverse complement strand
TATGAATATTTCTATATGTGACATGGCACCAGAGTTAAGTTAGAGTTTTTTAAAATTTTGACACGCCGAGCTCAAAAGGTTCACCATCACTGCACTAGGGCCTTCTTTCATTCAATGCCGCCCCCTGGTGGTCAGCGCACCTCATATTTAGGGATCAAACTCCCAGTCTCCCTGTGGAACTCCCGAGGGGACAATTTGCATATTAAGCTTTTATATAGAGAGATAGTATATAATATATGTAAAATTGCATAGATTTGTATGTCTTGAATCACCAAATAATTTACAAATTCAAATAATGCACAATCAAGTTACTGGGTAGAACTGTATATATATTTTATATATTTTATAATATTTAGTATCTTGTTATTTGTGGTCAAGAAACTAAAAGTAAAATGATAGGATTATGGCATTTTATTACTAGGACTAAATTTTCATTTAAAAAGGCAAGAAAATATTTTTATATATCCTATTTCACAATGATCTGTGAATAACAACTGGTTTTATTATGTTATTTTTGTTTTAATTTAGGGGTCTTCAAACTTTTTAAACAGGGGGCCAGTTCACTGTCCCTCAGACTGTTGGAGGGCTGGACTATAGTTTAAAAAAAAACTATGAACAAATTCCTATGCACACTGCACATATCTTATTTTGAAGTAAAAGAACAAAACGGGAACAAATACTATATTTGTGGCCCGCGGGAGGTAGTTTGAGGACCCCTGTTTTAATTAATAATGGATAATTTAAGAGTATTATACACAGCTAAAATAATATGATTAGAGATATTACACTACAAGACTGAAGTCAATTGCTCATGAACTGTCATAATTATCTCCTTAGAGAAGTCTATATCCCTATGCTCTGCTCCCCACTCCCCACCTTAGTGATAGAAAGAGATAATGTGGAGGATATTTTATTCTCTGGCTTAAAGACAATAATATAACATAAGGGTCATGCATTTTTTTTTTGAGCTCTGTTAGTTTCTATTTTTTTTTTTTGCTTTCAATGTAAATAAAGCCTGCCAATAGAGGGTATAATGAACCAAATTAAGTAGGCAAGTATTTCATTACTGATGAATTAAATCTGCCAATTTAAACAGTTTCATTTTCTCTGAGCCAAAGATTTGAGTGGTTGTCATCATGAAATGTTATTTTCACGTGTATTATATAAAGCTGCACATGGTCATGACTATTATCTAAATACTAGAGGCCCAGTTTTTTGCCCAAATTTTTGTGCACTCGGGGGGGAGGTCCCTCAGCCAGGGCTGTGCCCTCTTGCAGTCTGACACACCTTGGGGGATGACCACCTGCTGGCTTAGGCCTGCTCCCCGGGGGATTGGGCCTAAGATGGCAGTCAGACATCCTTCTGGCAGCCCGGTAGTCCTCGGAGGATGTCCACTTGCCAGTGGGGAACAGACCTAAGCTGCAGTCAGACATCCTTAGCGCTGCTGAGGAGGCAGGAGAGGCTCCCACCACCACCGCTGTACTGGCATCCATCAGCCTGGCTTGTGGCTCAGCAGAGCTCCCCCATGTGGGAGCTCACTGACCACCCGAGGGCAGCTCCTGCATTGAGCGTCTG
>NW_005360318.1:521429-532730 GCF_000412655.1 Myotis brandtii | reverse complement strand
GGTTAATTTGCATATCTCGCTGATTAGCCAATGGGAAGCGTAGCAGAGGTACGGTTAATTTCAATCTTTGTCTATTATTAGATAGGATGGACAAATGTATCCTTAATGAAATATATCAGAGCCTGCCTTCCTTCCTTCCTTCCTTCTTTCCTTCCTTCCTTCCTTCCTTTGTTCCTCCTTCCCTCCCTTCCTTCTTTCTTTCTTTTTTTTCTTATTCATTCCTTTAATTTCACTTCTGGTTTGATTCAAAATTTTGTAAGATAACAAATACTTAGCAAATACTTTAGTTATGGCATGTCTTTTACTTTTAAGTTTATTTGACTTGCAATTTTTATTTATAGCTTTGTTAATGTTTATGTAGTATCTTATGAATTATATAAAAGATGAATTAGAGGCCCTGGTCAAGAAGACAGTATAAGTAAATTCCATACTCGAATCCTCCTACAACCACATCAAAATTACAGCTAAACTACAGAACAACCATCATGGAGAACCTCCTGAAATCTAGCAGAACAAAAGTTCTACAACTAATGATATAAAGAAGCCACGTTGAGACTGGTAGAAGGGGTGGAGATGCAAAATGGGCTGGTCCCACACACACGTGTGGTGGTTAAAAACCGGGAGGCATATCTTGGCTATAGAGGTAGCACCTAAGGAAGGAGGGGTCCCAGCCACACACCAGGCCTCTCAGTCAAGGATTCCAGAGGCAGGAAGAGAAGTCCCCATAGCTTTTGGTTGTAAAACCAGGTCAGATTGTGGCTGAGTGAGACGGAGGGTGGCCAGAGCCCCAGGCATTCTTCTGAAATGGCCTGTGCACAGACTTACTCAGAATCACTCACTCTGAGTTCCAGCATGGACACCAGGTACGTGTGGGGAGAAACTGAGCTGTCTGGCATCAGGTGAGAGTTGGAGGGCAGCTTTCTCCCAGACAGAAGTGCTGGCAGAGTCCAATATTCTGTTTTTGGGTCTTCCTCCTACAGAGCCCCACCTAACTTGGGGGCCCAACATAAGCCATTTACAATGACCTTTCCTATCTTGCCTCATGCTTCTGATTTTCCTAAAATTCCTCAAACAAGTAGCATCTGCCCTCCGTGTACCACATACCTCTCACTAAGAAGCCCCAGGCCCAGAACTAGAGGCAGTCAGCCTTGCTAACTCCAAGCCCAGCACAAAGAGTATCCATTTGCATATCACTTTGTAGCTCATGCTGGGTGGCCCCCAGCAGGACACCGGTAATGACTGACCTTGGCCTGCACTTCCTTAGAGGCCTCAGAGCCAGAACACCCGGTAGACAGCGTCACGCCACATGGAAGCACCACCAATGTACTCCACAAGGAACACACTTAAGGGCAGACTCAGCAAGCACCACAGTCCCATTAAAGAAAGTCCTGTTCTAAGGGCTCAACCCCTGCACAGCCAGTACTCACAGCAAATTGGCCTGTGGAAAATCTCTTCCATTGAGGTGCTAACAGCAATCAAGTTTCAACTACAGCAGGAGGGTGTACACAGCCCACATGCGGGAACACCTGGAGCGCCCAGCTCAACTGATTGGGGAGGCTGTGGCAATGGATCCTGAAGGACACCTAGTAAATATGGCCACTCTGCCAAGGCCAAGAGATGTAGCAGCTTTACCTGGTACTGGTACACAGAGACAAACACAGGGAGTCAGCCAAAATGAGAAGACAAAGAATGTGGCTCAAATAAAAGAACAAAACAAAACTCAGAACTAAACAAAATGGAGACAAGCAATGCACTGGATTTGGAGTTCAAAACACTGATTATAAGGATGCTCAGTGAACTTAGTGAGAACTTCAACAAAGAGATAGAAAACACACAAGAAAAGCCAGTCAGAAATGAAAAATACACGAACTGAAATGAAGAATATATTACAGGGCTTATTACGGGGAATCAACAGTAGAGTAGATGAAGCAAAAAACTGAGTCAGCAATTTGAAATATAAGGAAGCAGAAAACACCCAATCAGAAGAGGAAAAAAAAATCAAAAATCAAAATATGAGGATAGTATAAGGAGCCTCTGGGACAACTTCAAACGTACCAACATTTGCATCATGGGGGTGTCAGAAGGGGAGGAGAGAAAGCAAGGATTGAAAACTATGTGAGCAAATAATGATGGGAAACTTCCCTAGTGAAGGAAATAGACATACAAGAGCAGGAAGCTCAGAGTCTCAAACAATTTGAACCCAAAGAAGCCCACTTTAAGACACATCATAATTAAAATGTCAAAGGTTAAAGACAAAGAGAATCTTAAAAGTAGCAAGAGAAAAGCAGTTAGTTACCTACAAGGGTGCTTCCATATGACTGTCAGCCAATATCTCAGCAGAAACTTTGAAGGCCAGAAGGGGGTGGCAAGAAATATTCAAAGTGATGAAAAACAAGGACCTACAACGAAGCTTACTTTGTTTAGCAAAGCTATCATTCAGGATTGAAGGACTGATAAAGATTTCCTAGAGAAGAAAAAGCTAAAAGAATTCATCACCACCAAATTATTATTACAAGAAATGTTAAAGGGTCTTTTTTTAAGAGGGGAGGGGAGTTGGGGAAATGGGTGAAAAAGATGAAGGGAATAAGAAGTACCAATTGTTAGTTTCCGAATAGTCATTGGTATGTAAATTACAGCATAGGAAACATAGTCAGTCATATTCTAATAAATATGCATGGTGTCAGATGGATACTAGATTTATTGGGGTGATCACTTAGTAAGTTATACAATGTCTAACTAATCACTGGGATAATATTGTATGTTAACTGTAAGTGAAAACAAGTAAAGAGAAGTAAAAATAAATGCATCATATGTATCTTATTGGTTCAGTTTTTAAACACTATTAATTTGTGGAAATATTTTAATATTGTGGAAATATTGTTAATATTTTTAAACGCTATTTATTTGTGGAAAAGTATGTGATAGGCTGTGAGCTGAGCCCTTTACATGGATTGTCTTGAGATCATTAGAGATATTAGAAATGAGGCTTAGAGATGTTATATGATTTGCTCCATCACCCAACCAGTGAAGGATCAAAATCAGTAATGTAACCAACTCCAAACACTGGACAAATGCTCTATTTAACTTTTCTATATTTAATTTTTAATTACATTATCATGGCCCCCAAATAATTTTTCACATATATTGTTTTAAACACTTATTTTATTTTTCTTTACTAGTATGAAGAACTTATTAAGGTGAACTAAAATCTGTTTATTTCAAGGGCCATACCTAGGAAATGGGTAGGCATTGGGAATGCTGGGCCTTGGCATCAAAGTAGTTTATAAGACAAGATCCTAAGACTAAATACATCAGAGAGACCAAAACTGGATATATGGATTGTGTGTCATTGAATCAGCAAGACAAAACATAACGTGTGATCTTGGTATAAAAATGGTATACTGGCAGCCATAGGTGGAGATATACAATCCCAAGTTAGGACCAAAGCAAAAACCTTTTTAAATTCAAGGAAAATCCACAGAAATAAGTTGGGAATAGAGATAAGTATAGAAATTAAGTAATTTTGGTTTGCTTTGATATTTTTCCCTTAGAAGCATTTCTTTCATTTACATGTATTTTGAATCATTCCTATAATCATAAACATGCAGCTTTCTACCTAACCTTGTATGTGCAAATGAATATGCACTTATCCATGTAATCTTTAGAAAGTACATATGAAACATAAAACACGATAATCTGTTTACATTTAGAGATATTTGATTATCTCCATTAAAATGCCATTCTTAGTTTTAAATGTAAATATACACATAAGATTTTTTTTTGTCTTTGCTCACAATTCCCAATATACTGTGAAGTAATATAGCTTTATAATTACATCTCTACATAGAGCAGCTTCCGTTCTTTAACTAACTACCTTTTCCAAATCTAACTTTTATTTCTCCATTGGTATACTGATATCAGTTAATAAACTCCTCACATTTTTCCACACCCAGTTTAAATAAAGCTAATAATTTATTTGTACCCATTTCGATGTAGTAAAACATTAACTATGTTCTCTAGAGGATATTTGTTCTCCATGTATCTTTAAAAGTGTTCTGAGAAGTGATTAACTGCTTAGGGTGACTTTAAAATACAATTTAGAATGTAGAACTGGAAAGAAAAAAGACATACATTTTAAAAAATGGCTATAGCTAAATGTTAAGTTCTTCAATAAACATTTTAATTTTCAATATTTTCCTAGTGCTTTTTCTTTGATATTTAATATTTAAGAATTAATTTTATGACTGATTTTAAAACTGTCAAAAGCATAAGTAAGCTATTCTCATAACTGAAGACATTTCTTCTAAAATATTTAAGAACTTAAAATAGGATTATTTATGGCAATAATATTAAAGAATTAAAAATTTTAGGCTCTTATCTAACACTAAACAAAAGTAATAGTCATATGTGAAAGATAATTTTGAAACATAAAGGAAGTGAATTAGAAAGCTTTTATGCATATGGGAATTTTTTCTAAATATTTTAAACTGCAATGTCCCCCGTTTCCTCTCCCTTAGCTCCATCCGAACCCCACCCTACCCTAACCCTTCCCCACACTATTGTCTGCGTCCACGAGTTATAAATATATGCCTATATGTTCATAGGTTAATCTCTTCCCATCCCCTCCACCAGCCTCCTCATTGAGCTCTGTTATTCTGTTCGAGGCATCCATGCTTCTGGACCTATTTTGTTTGTCAGTTTATTTTGTTCCTTAGATTGCACATGTAAGTGAAATAATGTGATATTTGTCTTTCTCTGACTGGTATATTTCACTTAGCATAATACCCTTTATGCATAGGCCATGGACATAGACAATAGTGTGGTGAAGGCCTGGGGTAGGACAAGAGGGCAGGGGGAATGGTGGATGTATATATAAAACTCCCCAAAACATCAGATGACGAACACATACCAACAAAAGTTGAGTTGATTCAACATTTCTAGCTTGGAAACCGATTGATTTATTACTCCATCAAACTCTGCTAATAATTGAGGAGCCAAATATTGGAATACTAGGGATACATCTTATCAGTGGAATCTGGATAACCCAGGCTCTTTCCCAGATAATTGAAAAATGGGATGATCTAAGATAGGGAATATATATGTACATATTCATACCTTGATTACTAATGAATGTCTTCATAAAACTGAGTTGCTTTAGGGAAAAGGAAAGAATTGAGAGGATTTCAAAAGCAAAAAAGATCCAAGGCTTGTGTACGAAACAGAAAAAAAAAATCACACTGTAAACATGAAGCCCAGTGAGAAAATTTTAACAATATCATATTTAATGGTACTTTCGCTTATATGTGACCACTGACAAATAAACCATCATTCAAGGGTCTGATTGTAGCAAGCAGATGACAAAGTGGTTTTAGTGTAAATGAGCTGGGTAATTTATCTGTGATTAGG
Source organism: Myotis brandtii (assembly GCF_000412655.1). NCBI lineage: Eukaryota > Metazoa > Chordata > Mammalia > Chiroptera > Vespertilionidae > Myotis > Myotis brandtii. Next base: position 527,324 of record NW_005360318.1, on the reverse strand, counting down.
TTAATCTAGAGAAATCTTAAAAAATAAATAATACTTTATTCTTGGACATTAAAAAATGCACAGAAATGTTTATTAGCAGTGCCGAACCAGAACTGAAGAATTACTTGCAGTGTAGCATCACTGTCCCTTTTGGAGTGGATGAAGGATGGAGTAAGGAGAATCGATGCTAAGAAAGGAAAGGGCTTCCTCCCTTTGTTGTGAAATAAAATCCCTCCTGAGAAGCAAGAGGAGTGAATGGCAGTAGCCACCTGGGATTGGTCATCTAACAATCAGAGATAAAACTCCCTCCTGTACATGCCTCTGACTCAAGCTGCCATAGGCACTGTGAGCAAGGAATCTATTCAGGCATGGATCCCCCATATACATAACTCTCCTGATAGCAAACTAAATTATTTTATAGACGGAGAAGCAAGCCTGGTACGTGCTATGAGAAAACATGCTAGTAAATGTATAAATAAAGACTTTAAAACAAAATAAATAAAAATAGTAGAAATTAAAAGTCAGGCAGATCCAAAATAGATTAAATACTGAGAAGAATTACATACATTATGAAGAGAACACGGGTGGAATTTTTCAACTTATTAGTTGAAGGACTTTCGAATTTATTTGCTAATTTAACACTTTGGTAAGAGCCTAGGAAAACAAATGTTAGTGAGTCCTTAAAATAGGTGTAATGTGAGCGGGGGAAAAACTCCCTTAACAAAGAAAAACAATTAAAAAACATGACTGAGAAGCAGAGAAGAGAAACAATGGGGCCAAAGTTATAATTGTTACAGACTTGGCTAGATTCTAAAAGCAAAAGGGAGAGAGAGAAAAAAATCACACAAACACATAGTCATGTCCCAGTGCTACAGTATATAAGAGCTAGATTCTAAAAGCAAAAGGGAGAGAGAGAAAAAAAAAATCACACAAACACATAGTCATGTCCCAATGCTACAGTACAGTATATATAAGAGATTGCTTCTGCTGCCAGTACTAAAAGCATGAAAAATTTATAAGCATCAAAAAGCATATTTTTGGTAGTTCCACATGTTAGAGTACATGCTGGGTTCTTACAGAGCCCCTAAGAGCACAGGGTTGTAATATATATGACATTTTAGTTGAGGAATGTGTTGGGTCATTTTCCAGCAGAGGCATATGAAGGAAAAGGAAAAACATTATCCAGTAGGCAGATTTCATAAACCAAAGAGATTCCGGGTCAGGAGGCTGTATTGTGCCTTAGGGTTAAAATAATGTTGGGAAATTTTTGTGGATAGTGCAATACAGAAAGAGGAACAGGAACCAAGAGGGGCAAATAGAGAAATAAAAAATTTAAGATATTTAAATACACATGCGCTTGTATGAACTGAGGGACCCTCTGGGCAGATCTGGAGAAAAGTATGACTCCAAAATAAAATTTAAAAATATAGGAAGACTCTTTATTTTACTCTCGGAGGGAGAGAATGGTATAACTAAGTGAAATTTCCCCTTGAAAATGGAACAGTCCAGTGCCACAAATTCATGGTAAGTGAATCCTCCCAAGTAATTAAAGTTGATAAAGCTTTGACACCTCTCATGCTGATGAAATAAGTGATGAATTGAAAAGAAATAAATATTTTCATAGCTTCCCTTACTAATCTAGCCTATCATTATTCCACAAGATAATGTTAAATTTTACTAAGAAACAATTACAATTGCAATAGCTGGTGAAATTGTATTTATTCAATGGCCTGTGGAATTGAGATGTCTATAGCAATATTCTTAAGCTCCCCGAATCGTTCTTTGACTTTTTGGAAGAGTAGAATGCGTTAGTTTTTGGAATTTGAAATGATTCTGGAGAAGCTGTGGTAGCTTTGTCTCCATCTGAGGAACACATCTCAAGCTGAGCGCTTCCAGAAGGATGCATGTTTCTTTTTCTTTGAGGGACAAATTCATACACTCTGATTGGCTAGAGATTGGTTAACTGAGTAAGGTAAGTAAAAAGAGACTGAAAATCTGGGAATAGTTCAGATTTTTTTTTCTTTCAGAGGGTCAACAAAGGGAAACATCTAAGACACAGCACACAGTGCTCATGAAAAATAGTAAACTGTACTCAGATTGAGTTTATTTTTAAGTTTTTTACAGATAATCATACCCTATCGTCTCTACCCCCTTTGGATATGCCTCTTCCCTTCACTCACATTTTGATTCTGGACCCTTTGCCCAGATTCTCTTCTCCTTATCCTTATATTCTTCTCCTACTCTGTGTCTAATGTGTTTGTCCAGGATCTCATCTTTGTTGGGAAATATTTCATAAATGGTAGGGGGACCTATAATAGAAGCTCTGCATGTAGTTCATACATTACTTTTCTATGACTCTTTAGGTAAAGCATTTTGTCAGTCTCTCTCAATTGCATAATTTGAGCCATGCAGTTTATGTAAGTGACCTTGCACACAGTCAGTAACATCAGAAAGAATAATTGCCTCACCTTGAATTTCTATTACCATTACAATAGTCCTTAGATTATTTGTTTTTCAACATCTATCTTTTCCTTCCTCCTACTAAATTCAAATTTCTTTTTGGGCACCTCACTGATTTGTTATTGTGGTTTCATTCTCTTGAGTAGGACAGAGAATTATTGCAAAAGTGGGCACATGTTATAAACTGAATGTTTGTATCCTTCCAAAATTTATACTTTGAAATCTAATCCCCAATGTGATGGTATTAGTAGGTAGGGCCCTGGAGTATACAAGAAATTGACAGTCTGCAACCTAGAGGTTCCTCACCAGAACTCGACCACACTGGCAACCTGACCTCAGGCCTTCAGAACTAAGAGAAATAAATTTCTGTTGTTCATAAGCCACTCAGTCTAAAGCAGTGTGTTATAGAAGCCTAAACTGATCAGGAGCATGCAACATAAGTTTTATTGAGGGAGTCAAATTTTTTGTAGAGAACTCAGACTAACAGGCCTTTGTTTGTTTTCTTCTTTTCTTAGATATGATATTGAAAATATACACACTTTAAAACTTTTGCCAGTCACTTTGTCATCAAGAATTGCTGAAAAGTTACCTTGGTTTCATTTTCTGCCTGCCTATGAGGGTGGGTTTCATCTATAATTCACGCAAATGAATCTGTCCTTTTCTCTAAAGGGAGATACTATTTCTCTCTTCTAAGACTGTTAGCTATACAAACATATTTGAAAGGACAGTCCACAGCAAAGACAGTCAGAGACCTACTCCCATGACATACAGAAATGTAGAAGATGCACAGAAAATCATCTTACAACATGGGCAAGTTGTCCAGTATTTTTCCTTGGCCAGACCGTGTCTTCATTTCCCTTATAGCATTACACTGCTTTCTTGCAGGCAGATGAGTGATTCAATCATGACACTTTAGAGTTGGTCTCATATCAACAGTCTGGCAGAATTCACTCAACATTCTTTGTGTATTACTTCATTCACGTTTTCAAGTCAAAAAATGACATAACTCCAGGATATGTGAAATATCCTAAAATTAATTTCTGAAGACTTTTCCACTTTACTTTAAAAACACTGAAAAAAATCTTAAAATCAGATGAATCTTTGTGATACTTTATTTAATAAAGACCCATTTACATTTTATTTTCTAGCAGCCTCTCAATTGTTAATGTGTTTAGCAGTAGTCAGGGTACAAGCGCTTCTCTATTTTTCCCTAAAGAGATTCATGTTTTAACTTACATTAGTATTATTCACTTTTTATATGACCTTGACATTTTTGTCCAAATTCAACATAAATAGTTGGAGTATTTTCTGTACTACATGATTACTGGGACAAAAAAAAAATCCTACTTGATTATTATGGTATTAATTATTTTTCAAGTAATTTTGTTTCATTAGGGTAAAATTTGTTTTGCCCATGATCATTTAACTATTTTCCTGTTCACAGATTATTGCTACATATTTTGCGATCTGCACCCAATAAAAATGTGGGTATGGGGGATTTCACAACACTACCAGGCAATTCTTAGGCACCAGCTGTGCACCCTATAATTCAACCCAATCGTGACACTATCTACCCTGATTCAGATTCCACAAGGTAAGGGTTTGGTCCCACAAGACTGCCCCTCCCCAGACTTCAGATGCCAGTTGCAAGGTCAGCTTGTCACCTGTGCTTCTTACCAGATGGTTATAGATTTCAGATCCCAGTGATCCCCTCCTTGGATTTAATTATTTGCTAGTGTGATGCACAGAACTCAGAAAAAAACATTTCTCTTATTAGATTACCAGCTTGTTATGAAATAACTCAGAACAGCCACATTGAAGAGATGTATAGGGCAAAGTATAGAGAAAGGGAGTGGAGCTTCTATGCTGTCTTCCCAAATCTCCATGTGTTCAATCACTCATAAACCCTCCAAACCCCATCCTTAGGATTTTTATGGAGGCTTCATTACATAGACATAATTAATTAAATCACTGGTCATTGGTGATTGAATCAACTTCCAGCCCTCCCCAGAAATATTGGGGGTATCATTTTATAAAGTATCTGATTGTCTAACTGCAATGCTATACACATGAAACTAATAAAAAAAATACCGAATGTAAAATGTAATTAAAAAATAAAATTAAAAAAAAATAAAGTAAACCTAAAGGACTTAAATTCACCTGACTTTACACCTGCGTGTTACTTTGTGTCCAAGGGTACCCAATGTTCTCTTTCTATAGACCCTTCTCTTTTGGCAACTTTATTTATCTTGACTTACCTGTTTTCCATTCTACTCTGGACAGGCTCTCTCATGAGGTACAGGGAATAGCTGTTGACAAGTCCTAGGACTGTGTTCCCTCCCCATAACCAGTGATACAAAAGAAAGAGAAACCATCGTTTTCATATCTCTAGATATTACTTTATGGAGGATTTATTTATTGTTTTGTTTGGGGATTTTTGTGTATGTGTGTGACTACTTAATTGCAGGTGATGAGGTAGGATTAGACTTTTCCAGTGGAAGAGATGGGTCCCCAAAAGAAAAAGGTGTATTAAATAGATCAAAACACTCAATTCTTACTACAGTGCCAATAAGCATGCTGAATGCTGGCTCTTCTAGGTACCAGGGATACATTAGTGAAAAAACAAATTAAAATTAGTGCCACCTTGGCCCGGTGGCTCAATTGATTGGAGTGTCATCCTGTACACTAAAAGGTTGTTGGTTTTACTCCTGGTCATGGCACATAAGGGAGGTAACTAATAATGCTTCTCTCTCACATGATGTTCCTCTCTCCCTTTCTCTCTCTCTTAAATCAATTTAAAAAAAAACATATAAAACTTTATAAAATTAGTGCTTGCTGAATCTTGCATTATAGTGTGTGTGTTGGGCTTATGGACAAAATAAATACAATAGACAAGTATATTTGGCCTTTAAATTTATGATACTATAAAAACTGATTAATCTAAAACAATGATAGTAAATAACTTCACAGCTATTAAATCTCTATGTAAAATCACACTCTTAAGAAAAATTATGACTGAACATGTCAAAACTGCAAAAAAACTGAATAGAAAATATATAAAATATCTCAATATCACAAATATAAATAAAATAAGTAAAATCCAGAAAATTATTGCAGAAAATCAGAGAATAAAATTTCTCACAAATAACTAAGTAACACCACTTCCTTAGGAGAGGGAGTAGAATTTATCCTGGGGATGCAATGTTGCTTCAATATTAAGAAATCCACTAATATCATATGCCATGTTAATAAAGGAATAAAAAGAATAAAAGTATATGATTATATTTATAAAGACCGATAAATCCTTTAACATAGGCAACAGTCATTCATGATAAAAACACTCAAGAAAATAGAAATGGTGACTGCTATTCAATATGATTTTATATATATACTAGAGGCCCGGTGCACAAAAATTTGTGCACGCGGGGGGGGGGGGGGGGGGCCCCCCACCCCACC
>NW_005360318.1:515934-519821 GCF_000412655.1 Myotis brandtii | reverse complement strand
GGGAGGCAACCGGGGGGGCCAATCAGGGGATGGCGCCAGCTGGGGAGTGGCTGGCCTTGCCCTCTCCGACCACCCCTTCGCCATCACTGGTTGCCGCCCTCCGATCCCTCTCCGACCACCCCTTCGCCATCACTGGTTGCCGCCGCCCTCCGATCGCCATCCCTTCCCTCTGCCCTCTGGCACGCACCTTGGCTGACCTGGTGCCGCCTGCTCTCTGGCCCTGGCCCCTGCCGACCAGTCGTTCTGCTGTTTGCTCAATTTGCATATTATGCTTTCATTATATAGGATATATACATATAAAATTACTTTACATATATTTTGCATACATATATATCTTAGTCCTAAGGGCCTAACTATTATGGAAACACTCAAGATATTGTAATAGAGGTATTAGCCACTGCAGTTAGAATGAAAAATTCTAGGCATGAGAATGTATAAAAAAAGTTTTCTTTTTTTAAAAATATATTTTTATTGATTTCAGAGAGAGGAAGGAAGAGAAAGATTGAAACATCAATGATGAGAGAGAGAATCATTGATGGGCTGCCTCCTACATGCCCCCTACTGGGGATCAAGCCCACAACTGGGGCATGTACCCTTGACAGGAATTGAACTCAGGACCCTTCAGTCTGCAGGCAGATGCTCTATCCATTGAGCCAAACTGGATAGGGCTAAAAAATAGTTTTTTATTACCCCTTTATCCCATGTCAAAGAGAGGAACAACTATTTCTCTTCTCTTTTATTTTTCCTGCCCTTCCTATTTGTCCCTCTAATCTAACAGTGAACAAATCAGAACTCTTAACAGAGAAGGGCATTGGCCTTGACTTCATTATTGACATTAGGATCTGACTTTTTACTAAATTTTTATAAATTTTATCATACTTGCTTTCCTAAACAACATATCTCTCTTTAAGAAGTTTGGTCCCAGCTACTAAAAGTATACTTTTTTTTGTACATGTAGTAATATCTCTAAAAAAATAACAAATTGTGCACAAGGTCCTAGTTAATGGAATTTCTAAAAAGAGTACTTAGTGAAGTGATTTAATCAAATGTAAATCATAAAATTTTCTCCTAAACTGTTTCAGTATATCTGGTTCAAGAGAACACTAAATATGGTGATTGAGTAAAACACTAAAAAGAAAATCGTCAACATAAATACAGAACATGAAAAAATTAAGGTGAAAACATACATTTTTAGAACAGTGGGGAAAATTACTATTGTGAATATGAATAAATAAAAAATAAATAATTATTATTGAGAAATATATAATTACATTTTACTTTAAGTGGCCCTCATCATATTTGTGACATTTTTAAGGAAGGAAAGACATATCTCAAGATACTGCCTTTTCTTTTCTCAGGATTTATTATATTATGCAAACTGCTTTGTAACTAAATATAAATGTTTGAATTGGCAACTCTATCTCTTTTATTTCTTCTCTTAAAAATTCACATGTGGCTTTTAAACAGTTTAAAAAATAGTTTAGAAAAATTTTTCTAGTATTGTGCACATTTTCTCCTTAAAAATCTAGAATTTGAATTGCTGGCTATGCTAGTTCTCTTTTGTCTTCATTGTACCCTTGTTTTCCCTCTAATAATGATTTATAACCAGATCACAGTACCTTCAGAGAGGCCACCAAGATCATGAAGGTGTATCCCTAGTAAATGCTGCCCTTCCACAATTTCACTTGTCGACTCCACGGGCTCACAGCATGGCATGTAGAGTCTAAAGGCAGCTACACATCTCCCTGCTGTGAAGCTCAGGCTGCACTTTGTAGCAACCCTTTTTCTTCTTTTAATAAAAAAAAAATGCATTCATAAATGTTCACTAGGGGAGAAGAGTTAGATGCTTAATAAAATTACTACAAGTAACTCCAAGTAACACCACTATCATAATGGTTCATTACTTTATGCCATATAAAAATAATTGTGTGGGGTTTTTTTTGTGTTTTTTTTTTTTTTTACCCATCCAATCAGCATGTGTATTTTTTTCTTGAAGTGTGTTGTCTTGTAATCTATACCCAATATGAAAGTCTTGTGGAGAATGGTATATTAGTCTTATTCACAATTTAATGAAAATAATTTTAGTGTTTTAAAATTAATTATGATTCTAGCTTTTGGTATATGAGTATGCATGCATGTGTGTGTGTACTGTATTTTCCTACATTTGCATGTTCTCCTACCTTGCAGCACCTGAAAAATACTTTTCTACTATGTTTATGAGTTTCACATACCTTTTAGAGTCCACATATAAGTGAGATCATATGGTATTGGTCTTTGTCTCTCTAACTTATTTCACACTAGAGACCTGGTGCATGACATTCATGCACTGGGGCAGGGGGTTCCCTCAGCCTGGCCTGCACCCTCTTGCAGTCCGGGACTCCTCGAGGGAGGTCTGCCTGCCAGGGAGTGAGCCTAAGCTGGCAGTCGGACATCCCCCGAGGGGTCCTTAGCTCTGCCTTGGAGGTGGGAGAGGCTCCTGCCATCGCCACTGCGCTCACCAGCCATGAGCCCAGCTTCTGCCTGAGCAGCACTCCCCTGTGGGAGTGCACTGACCACCAGGGGGCAGCTCCTGTGTTGAGTGTCTGCCTCCTGGTGGTCAGTGCACATCATAGCGACTGGTCATTCCACCATTTGGTCAATTTGAATATTAGGGTTTTATTATATAGAATAGCATAGTGTCCCCAAGGTCCATTCACATTGCATTTTTCTTATAGTTGAATAATATTGATATATTTCTCACAAATCATTTTTATCCATTAATCCTGTGATTAATACAGGTTGTTTTTATATCTTGGCTATTATGAATAATGCCAATGAGAATGGAAGTGCCAATATCTCTTCAATATCCTGTTTTAATTTTTTTAAAATATATGCCAAGATGTGAGATTACTAGATCATATGATAGTTTTATTTTTAATTTTTTTGAGGAACCTCCATGCTGTGTTCTATACTGGCTCAACCAATTCACATTTCCACTAAGAGTGCACAAGTGTTCCATTATCACCACATCTTTGCTAAAACTTATTATCTCTTGTCTTTTTGATAATGGACATTCTAACAAGTATGAAATGATATCTCATTGCGGTTTTAATTTGCATCTCTCTGATGAATTAGTGACATTGAACGTCTTTTCATATGTCTATTGGCAATCTGCCTGTCCTCTCTGGAGAATTGTCTATTTAGGTCCTTTCCCCATTTTTAAATTAGTTTATTTATTTTAGGTGTTGTGTTTTATATATTCGTTATTCATTTTGGATGTTAACACCTTATCAGAAATATCATTGATGCATATGTTCTCCCATTCAGTTGGTTGCCTTTTAATGTTATTGATTATTTCATTGCTGTGTAAAAAGAATTTAGTTTGATGTGGTCCCATATGCTTATTTATTTATTTATTTATTTAGTTAGTTAGTTAGTTAGTTAGTTTTCTTTGCCAGATGAAATAGAAGAGAAAAAAATATTGCTATGTGAAATGTACGAGATTTTACTGCCTAACTTTTCTTCTAGAATTTTTATTGTTTCTAGTCTAACATTTAAGTATTCATTTTTATTTTATTCTTTTATTTGGCAGAAGTAAGTGATCAAGTTTCATTCTATTGTACATATCCAATATTTCCAATACCATTTATTGAATAGACTATATTTGCTCCATTGTATGGTTTTTACCTCTTTTGTCAAATATCAATGGCTTTGCAGGGTAGTTTGATATCAGGTATAGTGATCCCTCCAACTTTGATCTTCCTTCCCTAGATTACTGAGACTATTTGAGCTCTTTTGGTTCCATATAAATTGTTGGAATGTTTATTCTAGATATGTGAAGTATGCCATTGCATTTTAATAGGAATTGCATTGAATCTATAGATTTCTTTGGGTAGTATGGACATTTT
>NW_005360318.1:514570-515844 GCF_000412655.1 Myotis brandtii | reverse complement strand
CTGGGAATCTTTTTAAAATCCTGATTTCTGGGCCTCATCCTCAGGAAATTCTGTTTGTTTGTTACTAATGATGAGGCCCAGAAATCAGGATTTTAACAAGATTCCCAGATGATTCTAATGTGCAGCCAAGGTTGAGAACCACTGTTCTACTTGTTTGTGTCTTCCTCTATTTCTTTCTTCAATCTCCTATAGTTTTCCAAGTATAGATCTTTTACCTTCTGGGTTAAATTTATTTCCAGTTACTTATGTTTTTTTGTTTCTGATAGTTCATTATAAGTATATAAGAATATCACCAATTTTTGAATATTAATTTTTTTCCTGGTACTTTGCTGAATTTATTTATTAGATCCAGTAGATTTTTGGTGAAGTCTTTTGCTGTGCAGAAGCTTTTTATTTTGATGTAGTCCCATTTGTTTGTTTGTTTGTTTTGTTTTCTTTGCCCTACGAGATATATTGGCAAAAATCTTGCTATGAGAAATGTCTTACTGCCTATGCTTTCTTCTAGGATTTTTATGGTTTTTTTGGCATACATTCAAGTATTTTATTCATTTTCATTTGATTCTTATGTATGGTGGATGTTGGTGGTCTAGTTCCATTTTTTTCTTGTGCTTATCCATTTTTCTCAACACCCTTTCTCTCTCTCTTAAATCAATTTAAAAAAAAAACATATAAAACTTTATAAAATTAGTGCTTGCTGAATCTTGCATTATAGTGTGTGTGTTGGGCTTATGGACAAAATAAATACAATAGACAAGTATATTTGGCCTTTAAATTTATGATACTATAAAAACTGATTAATCTAAAACAATGATAGTAAATAACTTCACAGCTATTAAATCTCTATGTAAAATCACACTCTTAAGAAAAATTATGACTGAACATGTCAAAACTGCAAAAAAACTGAATAGAAAATATATAAAATATCTCAATATCACAAATATAAATAAAATAAGTAAAATCCAGAAAATTATTGCAGAAAATCAGAGAATAAAATTTCTCACAAATAACTAAGTAACACCACTTCCTTAGGAGAGGGAGTAGAATTTATCCTGGGGATGCAATGTTGCTTCAATATTAAGAAATCCACTAATATCATATGCCATGTTAATAAAGGAATAAAAAGAATAAAAGTATATGATTATATTTATAAAGACCGATAAATCCTTTAACATAGGCAACAGTCATTCATGATAAAAACACTCAAGAAAATAGAAATGGTGACTGCTATTCAATATGATTTTATATATATACTAGAGGCCCGGGGCACAAAAATT
>NW_005360318.1:479036-514276 GCF_000412655.1 Myotis brandtii | reverse complement strand
GGTGGTCAGTGTGTGTCATAGTAACCAGTCATTCCCAGTCTTTCTGCTGTTAGGGTCAGTGTGAATATTACCCTTTTATTATATAAGATAGAGGCCTGGTGCATGGGTGGGGGCTGGCTGGTTTGCCCTTCAGGGTGGGGGTCCCCACTGGGGTGCCTGGCCAGCCTGGGTGAGGGGCTGATGGCTGTTTTCAGGCTGGCCACACCACCTTTAGGGTGGAGGGGTCCCCACTGGGGTGCCTGGCCAGTCTGGGTGAAGGGCTGAGGGCCGTTTTCAGGCTGGCCAAGCCTCCCCAGCGACAGAAGCTCCCAGTATCAACTTTTTTCTTTTTTTTTCTGGGATTTATTTACCTTCTATAATTGAAACTTTTTAGCCTGGAGTGGAGCTCAGAGCTGGCCAGGGCTTGGCTTCCTCCATTGCCAGGGGCAACCCAAGGCTCCAGCTCCGTGGACACAGCCGGCTGAAAGCAGGTATCTGGGGTTTATTTATCTTCTATAATTGAAACTTTGTTGCTTTGAGTGTAGCTTAGAGCAGGCCACGGCAGGCGAGGAACCTTGGCTTCCTCCATCACTGGAGCAAGCAAGCCTCCTGCTCTGCCAGCCGCCATCTTTTTTGGCAGTTAATTTGCATATCTTGCTGATTAGCCAATGGGAGGCGTAGCAAAGGTATGGTCAATTACCATGTTTGTCTATTATTAGGTAAGACTAGAGGCCCGGTGCACTAAAATTCGTGTACACAGGGGGTTCCCTCAGCCTGGCCTGCACCATCTCGCAGTTATAGAGCCCTCAGGGGATGTCCGACTGACAGCTTAGGCCTGCTTCCCATAGGGAGCGGGCCTAAGCCACAGTCTGGCCTCCCACTGCGGGAGGCAACCGGGCGGGCCAATCAGGGGATGGCGCCAGCTGGGGAGTGGCTGGCCTTGCCCTCTCCGACCACCCCTTCGCCATCACTGGTTGCCGCCGCCCTCCGATCGCCATCCCTTCCCTCTGCCCTCTGGCACGCACCTTGGCTGACCTGGTGCCGCCTGCTCTCTGGCCCTGGCCCCTGCCGACCAGTCGTTCTGCTGTTTGCTCAATTTGCATATTATGCTTTCATTATATAGGATATATACATATAAAATTACTTTACATATATTTTGCATACATATATATCTTAGTCCTAAGGGCCTAACTATTATGGAAACACTCAAGATATTGTAATAGAGGTATTAGCCACTGCAGTTAGAATGAAAAATTCTAGGCATGAGAATGTATAAAAAAAGTTTTCTAGGTGAGTGGTTAGGGGCAATCAGGAAGGCAGGCAGAAGGGTTAGGGGCAATCAGGGAGACAGGAAGATTGGTTAGTGGTGATCAAGTAGGAGGTGAGTGGTTAGGGGTTATGAGGCAGGCAGGCAGGTGAGCAGTTAGGAGCCAGCGGTCCCAAATTATGAGAGAGATGTCCCCCGAGGGGTCCCAGATTGTGAAAGGGTGCAGGCCGGGCTGAGGGACCTCCCCCCCCCGGCACGATATTCATGCAACGGGCCTCTAGTCCTATATAATTAAAGCCTGATATGTGGTGTCTGGTTGACTGGTCAGCCATTCAACCAATCAAAGATTAATATGCTAATGATATGCTAAGGCTGCTCAACTGCTTGCTACGATGTGCACTGACCATCAGGGTGCAGTCGACCAGTTGACCAGTTGCTATGATGTGCACTGACCACCAGGGGGCAGATGCTCTGACTGGTAGGTTAGCTTGCTGCTGGGGTCTGGCCAATCAGGACTGAGCATGACAGGCCAGACATGCCCTGAAGCCCTCCCACTGTACCTCCCCAGCTGGCCAACCTCCTGCATCCCCCCTAGCCCCAATCGTGTACCGTTGGGTTCCCTTGGCCTGGCCTGCACCCTCTTGTAATCCGGGACCCCTTAGGGGATGTTGGAGAGCCAGTTTTGGCCCGATCCCACAGGCCAGGCCTAGGGACCCCACTGGTGCACGAATTCATGCACTGGGCCTCTAGTATACTAGTAGATAATAAAATTCTGTTTACTGAGGGAAAGTGGTGGCACATGTATTTGCAAGTAGCTCTTTTGAAAATTGTGTTACTAAGTAATTACTACAGTGTTTAAAAACTTCATTACAGGTTTACACAATGAAAAGCAGATTGAATACTAAAAGTAGAGTGTTCTATACACAAAAAAGGAGAAAGTTATATTTTTAAAACTAAACCATTTTTAAGGTTCTTTTAAAACAAGGAAGAGACATTTCTAAAATAATTGACTTACATTTAGTAAATTTCAAAGTGTGTAATGTTTCAACTTATGCAATACAACTACAAATTAATTAATAAAAAATAAAAGCAAATAGGAAAAATCAATCAATCAATTTTAAAAATTGACAGAACAAATAAAAAAAAGCACTGGCCTAAAGAAATAGGTTAACTCTTTAATAAATCTTGAAGATGGAGACTAACAATAATTGTCCTGCAAATACCACATGTATTGTAATGAATATCATACATATAGGCAAGTATTAAACTTAAACCATTTTTAAAAATTAATAGAAAAAATACTGAGAAAATATTCTGGATAGAAAGTTTTGAAATTGAGAATTGTTGTTCTGTCAATTTGTGTAGCTGTCTAAATACAGCCTTCTTCAAGTATATAGTGACTTCCTATAACTTCTGGAAAATCAAATGTTCAATTTGCATATTTATATTTAAAGTATTTAAAACAGTGTATAAAAACTGTATAAAATAAAAGCATAACATGATATAAAATAATGAATGAAATGAAAAAATTTAATATGTAGAACTTACAGAAGATGTTCAAATAAAATGTAGTTTTAAGTTTGCTTAAGAGAGCTAAAAGGTACTTCATTCCTAAAATGTTATTAAGTAATGAAAAAAATCAAGGATATTTTAAAATTCTGATGAGTAGAATCATGCTATTTAAAATATAAATGCTTATATAAAAGAGTAAAAAAATAGATATCATTAGTTAAGACTTTAAACAGAATTTTAATTACTATGTTGTAAAATTATTCACTTAGTTTAGGAGATTTCAAGTTACATGCTGTAATATTAGACGGAGGTACAGTTTAAAAGTTTGTTCAGAGCCTCAGGATGAACTGGGCAATAACAAAAATGAGAGCTTGGCTCGCACACACACACTTCCTCCAGAGTAACTACTTTTATCTGTTGAATTTAAACATATTTAAAATGCCTTAAAATTAATACTGTAATTAACCAGTTAACTGCCAAGCGTCCTAAACGGAAACCATCCCCATTTCTTCCAATATGCGCTGGAATAGTTATGTATTTAAGTTACCATAATTTTCTTTACAAACCCAGAGATGTCACTAACAAATCTGATTTTAAAATAGGGCGACCAGAGTGGATATGTGAGGTTTGCGGCTATGGATACGTGTGGTGTGTGGGGAAGGTTCGCTGCTTGCTTTTACAGACCTTGTAAGGAGTACAAAGAGTTAGTCAATTAAATAAAGCTCTACCTCTGTAGACACTATCCATAACTACCCATATCTCCAAATATTTTCCCCTCATTTCCTAATTTGTTTTTATGTCAATATAGTATTCTTTCTGCCTAGAAGCGTAACATAGACATTGACAGAAAAAAAGCACACACAGAAATACAATGTAGTATTCTCTGTGCCTAAAAGTATAACATTATTACATTATTTAGAATATCAACATGACTGAGCTCTTCTCTTTTGTTCTAAATGAAAATTGTCCTTCGCATTTATTGATTCTACAAATAACTTCAAATGCTCTCAGCTTAGGAAGTATTGTTGATAATGTAATTGTTCTTTGGTCACATCTAATAATACAGAGATAAAAGTAGTTTTATAAGAATCATTGTCAGCATTGAGAAAAATCTCTGAAATTTATATATATATATATATGTATATGTATTATATATATAATATATATATATATAACATATATATCAGCATTTGCTAAAAGGAATAATGTCAACAAACTGTTTAAAATAAAAAAAGGCTAGAAATCTATGCATTATTTTAAGGTCTATGATGATGTGATACTTTAGTTATGCATAGTCATGCATACACCTTTTTACAAAATTTTGAATTTAATTATTAATAAGGTAAGAGAATGGTTCACATATAGAGTCAAATGGGTTTTGGTATTCTACAAATATTTCTGTCTTTTTTTTTATTGTTCCTTTAAAGCCTAGATATGGATTAGGAACAAGTAGAATTTTTAGGTCTCATTGTTGCACTGCTTGCCATTCCAGGGCTAATGCATATTTGAATTTGAAGCCATATGAAGCCTAGTGTTAAAATTCTGAAAGCAGGCATTTTCCAGATCTATAAATAACCCTATTACCCATGCCATGAACCTCTCTTCTAAAACACTATTCTCTTGTCCCATAAAGGGCTAAGATTGGCATTTTTTATGCATTATTATTTTTCTTTTGGCAATTATTCTATGGATATTACAGAAGCCCTTTCCTGAGGTTATATAAAAGAGAAGAAACAAATGGATAAAGGAGTAGTAGTCAATTGGGGACAATTTTGTTCCCCTGGGGACACTTGGCAATGTCTAGAGGTATTTTTGTCATGTATAAGAAGCTACTACTGGAATGTAATAAAAAGGGGGTATAGAGGCTGCTATACATTCTACGATGCACAGGATAGTTCCCCACAAATTAGAGTGGTCTATTTGGTCCCAAATGTCAATTGTGCTGAGGTTGAGAAACCCTGGGCTAAAAATGATGACAATTTTTATCATAATTAATTTGCTTTACACCATTAAATGACCTGATGACATATTGTAATAAACTGATAAGTATCACATTAAAATAGATAATAGAAAATATAATATTAGATAGTATGTTAATAACAATGAGTAGCTGTAGATTTTACTTGTGTATGTAAAAGTGCGTAATAATAGTTGCAATTATTTTGAAAGCTGTTTTATAGCTATTTTTCTTCTACCTTTCCACTTAAATAACTAATAATTTTTCCTCAGAGTTTTTCTCAATAAATAAGATTATATTGTATAAATTTATTCTTGCTATACTTATATTAATTATTCACATAATATACATTTGAGGTAAATAATAGCATTAATAACATTATCCAAGTAAAAGAGGCAAAGAAAGTATCTTACAAGGTAAGGTGGTATATGATTTGATATTAGTCCATCTGACTTCACAGGCTGTGTGGTTTGCTATAATCTTTATGGGTATCAAACTGACAGCCCCTTGTGTTGCACATGGCATCTTGACATGTTGGAGTGGAATATATGTATGCATGTGTTGGAACTACATGAGAAATGTTACAGAAAATCCAGGGCATCTGACTCTCTTGAGAAACACTGGCCCGCATTCTACAGAGCCAAAAGCTGTGGGAACTAGACTGTTGCCAGCCCTTTAGGTAGAATCATGTTGTTTATTCTCTGCAGTCACCACCATTCTTTATTGCATTATCTCTGGGCTATTTCACTCTTTTAGCAACATATCTGGTCCTTTTAATATGTTAGCAACTGCTATTATGTCAATACACTTTTAGATAGTTCAAGAGTGAATCATAAAGCAAGTATCACAGGACCTTACTCACATGTGGAATCTAATGAACAAAATAAACTGGTAAGCAAAATCAACCCAGAGACATAGAAGCATGGAACAGATGGATGAATCTTAGAGGGAAGGCTGGTGTGGGTGGGTCGGTAGGAAGAGATCAACCAAAGAACTTATATGCATATATGCATAACCCATGGGCACAGACATAGGTGTGGTGGTGAAGGCCTGGGAAGGGGTGGGGGTGGAGTGGAGGGGTAAATGGGGGGGAAAAGGGAGGTATCTGTAATACTTTCAACAATAAAAATACATTTAAAGAAAGAAATCAAGTTGCTTCATTTTTAAATAATAGAAATATGCTTTTCCTGTTGACTTTATGTGATTGTTCTGGGGTTTAAGTTACACACCACAGGTGAAAATTCTTGGAAACTTATAAAGCATTATATAAATATGTAAGGCAAATATTATTAATGTTTTGTTTTATGCACTATTTATTTAAATAACTATGCATATTTAAATATATTATACATTTATTCAAGCAATAATACTCGGAAGTTACATTTTATTATTTGCCATGTCAGAAAATATTTCACTTTTGTTATCTATTAAGAAACTATAAACAAAAAATAAAAACTAAAAGAGAAAAAATCTGGTCTCTAAAAATGCTTTAGATAATAGGAGTGATGGCAAATATTCCAAAGGGAAATAAATTAAATGTTGTGTTCAAAAGTCAATGAAGAACAAAAATTAGAAATATTCAGGTTTTTTTAAAAAATTTTATACTCACCTGAGAATATGTGTTTACTGACTTTAGAAAGAGAGGAAGGAGAGAGAAAGAGAGAAAAACATCAGTAGGTTGCCTCCCATAGGAGCCCAATCAGGAATTGAACCCACAACATAGGTATGTGCCCTGACCAGGAATCAAACTCAGAACCTTTTGTTGTACAAGACGATGCTCCAACCAAGTGAGCCACTGACCAGGGCATTCATCAGTTTTTTAGCATGCTCATAACTATGTTTAATTTTTAAAAAATTTCCAAATGCATGTTGATCTAGATATATAAAAAAGGACCAAAACTTAAGTAGTTATTAATTCAAATATTCATAGTGTTCATCCTATTGAAGGCAACTGTATGTTTTTAATCTTCTATCAAAGAGAATCTGATGTGTTTCCCCCACCTCTCTTTAAGATAACCAATCATTTTGGATATGTCTCCTATGGCAAGGCCAATAAAGAAAAAATAAGCAAATAGAACCACATAAAACTAAAAGTTTTGCACAGCAAAGGAAACCATCAACAACATGAAAAGACATCCTACCAAATGGGAGAAGATATTTTCAAATTACACTTCTGATAAGGGGTTAATTTCCAAAATATATAAGGAACATACCCCTGTGAAAAAAATCATTAACATTAAAAATGGGCAGAGGAACTGGATAGACATTTCTCTAATGAGGACAGATGGCCAAAAGGCAGGAAAAAATGCCCAACATCACTAATTATCGATTATCAGTGAAATGCAAATTAGAACCAGCATGAGATATCACGACACACCTGTCAGATGGCTATCATCAATGAATCCACAAATACCAAGCGCTGGTCAGGATGTGGAGAAAAAGAAACCCTCAAACACCGTTAGTGGGGTTGTGAATTAATGCAGACACTATGAAAAACAGTATGAAGATTTCTCAGAAAATTAAAAATAGAGCTGCCACACAATCCAGCAATATCACTTTTGAGTATTCACCTGAAGAAAACAAAAACACTAATTCAAAAATTTATATGCATCCCTGTGTTCACCGCAGCATTACTAGTACTGGCCAAGATATGGATGCAACCTAGATTTCTATCAGTAGATGGATGGGTAAAGATGTGTTACATATATACAATGCAATATTACTCAGCACTAAAAAAAATCTTGTCACTTGTGACAACATAGATGAATCTAGAACAAGCATGTCAAACTCAAAGACTAACACGGGCCAAATAAACAAGGTTTAAGTTTATGTGGGCTGCAAAACAACAAAAGCTTCAATTTTCATAGAAATCTAGGTTTATTTTGATAGAGACATGCTGAATACAAAGGGCTGAAATAAATGAGTAATCATTAACATAAAATAACAGAACATTTTAATGAAAATTAATATTTTTTTCTTGAACATTAACTTACCAGACACTGAATAACTGCACAAACTAATAAGTGTAACACAAATAAACCTATTTTTCTTGTTTTCTGAAAGCAAAATATTTCCTGTTGCACACACACCAAACAAGTCAGTCCAAGACTAAGGATGTGGCAATCGGATTTCGAGAGGGTGCAGTCCAGGCCGAGGTACCCCAACGGTGCACAGATCCATGCACCGGGCCTCTAGTTATGTATAACAGGATATTGTAAAAATTAAGTTACAAAATTTTTATTAAAACGCTTCTTGCATACAGTTATATTGGCTGGGCCACAAAAATATTCATCGTGGTCCGCATGTGGCCCGCAGGCTGCAAGTTTGACATGTTTGATCTAGAGGGTATTATGCAAAGTGAATTAACTCACACATAGAAAGAAAAATGCTGCATGATTTCACTTATATGTGGAATCTTAAAAACAAACAAACAAAACAAACAAAAACAAATGAATAAACAAAACAGAAACAGCCCCATCGATATATTAAGCAAAATTGCACTACCAGTTCTCTTTGGTGAACCACCTGTAATATATCACGAAATGAAAAGTAAATGCCATATCTTATGTTTATGTTAATATATTTTCCTCTGAATATATTTCCTAATACTTTGCACACCCAATGTTGATGGCTGACAGATGCAATTTGTCACTACATTTGAATGCCGGTCTCTCTTTTTCATCACAGGCTTCTTAAAGAGCTTGCTTGTTTTAAAAAAATGTTGATGTAAAATAATTGAATTTCTTGAGAGTGATGGTAATCTATTTTAAAAAATTACAAGTTGTGACTTTTATAATCTAATCATAATCAAGAAAGATTTCAAAAGTATAATTAAGAACAACCTATTAAAATAAGTATGGAATATTAATATGCCATTTGATAATTTTATTAACTTATTAATAACATCTAAGAATGCTTCTTTTTGTATTCTTTATTTTGTGTTATAAGTAAACACTTACGTTAGACTACCTTTCTCAAAATCAGAACAAGTTTATATTACTTTTAGTAACTCCATGAATAATACAGCATAGGCGTTGACTCATAATTTATGAATTTGAGTTAATATACAAAGTAGGACAAAAGTAGATTTATACAGTAGTTTGTGAATATGCAAAACAAAGAGTTTATTCTTGTATTATTATTTATTAATTATTGTATTATTTTCCATATGAACAACTTCAAACATATGTTTCCCAACTTGCATATAATACTTGTCATAGATATATTAATATGTAATATTATATACAATTTGTAATATACTATGCAATATTTATTTAATAAAGACAATACATAAGTGAACAAATGCACTTATACCTCTGTGATTTATATTTTTGGTGGTGTCTGGCTGTAAAAGTTGGTTTTGTACATGTCCATCAAGATTTCTCAGTTAGTTCATTCTTTGCATATGATTTGGTATAGCTTCACATGAGAAGCAAAGAAGCAGAGAGAAAGAGACATAATCACCCATACAATAAATCCAGAAAAATTGAACTACTGGGTTAATTCAATTCAAAGCACATTAAGTAAGGGTAACAATATTGTTAAGGGGCAGAAATACCTTCAAATCATTATTCAGTTATCAACAATCACCCAAAAGTGACAAGTTCAAATATGTCTTTATTAACCCTAATTCAGAGTTTTCTTAAGTCTTTTTAAAAATTTCTCTCTTTATATATGTACTAGAGGCTAGGTGCACGAATTCATGCATCAGTGGGGTCCCTCAACCTGGCCTGCAGGATTGGGCCAAAACCAGCTTCAACATCCCCCAAGGGGTTCTGAATTGAGAGAGGGTGCCGGCCAGGCCAAGCTGCCCCACTGGTGCACAATTGGGGCCGGGGAGGGACATGGGAAGTTGGACAGCAGGGGAGGGACTATGGGAGGGCTCCAGGGTATGTCCAGCCCATCTCCCTCAGACCTGATCGGCCGGACCCCAGCAGCAAGCTAAGCTACTGGTAGGAGCATCTGCCCCCTGGTCAGCCCACATCATAGCAAGCGGTTGAGTGGCCTTAGCATATCATTGGCATATTAGGCTTTTATTGAACAGATGACTAGACGACCAGACACTTAGCATATTAGGCTTTTATTATATAGGATTTTTATATGTCATTGTATATGTTTGTATTCTCTGAATATTTTAAATTTTACTTACACAAATAAATGCTATGATTTGAAATTTGATTCAAAATTATGCAACTGGTCAAGGAAGGGATTATTGGGGTATATAAATAGAAAAAGATTGGTCATGGTTGGTAATTACTGAAGGTAAGGGTTAATGATGACATAAAGGTCTTTTAGATACTTTCTCTGCTTTTGTATATGTTTAAGATGTTTCCATTAGAAGATGTTAAAACATGTCAGTACAAATTAATACTAATTTTTAAAAAATATCCTGATGTGTTTTTTTCTTGATATATTCAAATGCCTTTATAGAATTTGAGTATGTTATATTTCAGGCTCACCTATTTCTTCCTTTGCTTGTCCCAGTGTATGGGCATTTATTTGTTCCTGGATATCTGCAGAAGACTGAAGAAGAATAGTAAAGATGTCTAATTTTTTACACTTTTCAATATGGTTAGAGTCATCCACATGACTTTTCCTGATGCTTTGATAAAAGCAAATGAAGAATGGTGTAAGAAAGCAAGGTGAGTCTATACCACCTCAATTTCTCACTCTATCTGTCCAGAACCCTTTTCAAGATAACAATATAACACAGAGGATTTAAAGGACATACGTTTGGGGCAAGTGCAAGTAAAGGGGACAGTGAAAGCACTGAACAAGCTTGGAAAACACCAATTTATTACAGGGAAATTAAGTGAGAAGGTGAAAACTGTCATTCGACCTTTAATAGGGAATATAAATAAATGTAAAGCATTAATTTTTTAAAGTGATATGTGCAATCTAAGTAATTCAAAGCATGTTATTCTTTTAGAACTATTTGGTGATCTCTTTTGTTTTTGCTTCTTCAATTTAATAAAAGAAAATAAACCCTAAGTTATAATTTAATTTTAAAATGAAATTAATTGAGGAGTATAATAGGATATTATCATTAACAGTAAATCATTAGATGTTTAACTTGCTAACATGGAACTTCATTTATAATTTACATGTCTATTTTATTTTAAATCCCAATGCTATAGCAATGGAAATAAAGAGAGAGAAATAAATATGGAAAACAAATTGGAACTAGAAAAACAGACTAGGAAATAAAATAAAAAAGAGAGAATGTATGTTACAGGTTTACTTAGAGACTTCTGAAATATTAGATAAATGACCCTTGGCACTCTCTGCTCTTTTCCTAGTTGAGAACTTTAGATTACTACTATCATACAGCTTTTGAAATGCTAAGGAGATGCTTTTCCTGGATGAAAAGAATATGTTTTGTTTGGCTTTTTTCTGTGTGTGTTTTTTTCCATCCAGGTCCCAGCACAGTGTGCTTCACGCATAGTATAATTTATTGAAAAACTGTAGAAACTTGTAACAGTTCATAGCTAGAGTTGTTATGCTTCTCCATTCTCCATAGGTTTCATAGAATAAAAACTAACTTTCTGGTCAAACACTAATATATGCAACAATAAAAACTAAAATAAAAACAAATATGAAACATGATAAAGCACAAAATCTACAATTATACAAATGACTGATTTTATCAGAGATCTCCCAATTTTCATTCTAAGAAATGAGATAGGTAAAGTGTTTATTATTTTAATCTGTAAAGTTAGAATTTATTTATATATTGACTATTCATTGATTTCTTCCTATGCTAGACATTGTTCAAAGGGAATAAAACAAAATCTTGTTCTTGTATAGCTTTTATACATATCTAGGGGGGAAAGACAGAGGGTGGACAGGTAAACAGGTAAAAAATTACTATGAGGTCAGGTAATTATTAGGTGCTGCAAAGTCAATAAAGTCATATCTGAGAAAAGACAAAGAGATGGAGAATAGAGATTACTGTAGGTTGAACAGACATTAAATAAAAACCAGATGAACATTGGCAATCTCATATGGTTCAGGCTTGTATACTATACTGAGTGTTCACATAAGACCTTTCTTATGTGGTAAACCTAGAGTAGATAAAAAATAAGGGAGAAAGCAACATTAATTTTTCTAAAAGAGCATTCCAGATGAAGGATTCTGAGTGTGGCCTGAATGCAACGGGAAGGAAGGGTTCTGAGAACTAATGTCAAGGGGCTCCCTGAGGACCTTTTAGGAAATTCTCTGTAAGGAATTAGATTATTATTCCAACTGGAATGGAAAGCCTTTGGAAACTTTTAAGTGAATATGTGAAGCAATTTGTTATAAATTTTTAAATAATGACTATGGTCAAAGTGTTAGGTTATTTTAGTGGTGCAGGTGAAAGATGATGCTGACTTGAACCAGAATATTAATAGAAGAGGTAAGAACTGAGGGAAGGGAGGGTTCATATTAGGTGGAATGGACAGAATTATTGTTGAATGGAATTTGAAAAATGAGAGAAAGTGAAGAGTTAAAGATGCCTCCAAGTATAGGGGGTCTGAGTAACTGAGTTAATAAGGGTAAAACTAAATTTGAAAACACTGTTTATGAATCAGGCTTGGGAGAGAGATTGAGAATTATATTTTGCCATGTTAGTATTATGTGAGTCTTGAGATCATGAAGAAAATTTGAAACGGAAAGATAAATATAGGTAGAGTCATCTTTGGCTAAATAAGATTTGAAGTTATTGGCTTGGGTGAGTGTGCCTGGGAAGTAAGTCTTGATAGAGAAGATGACTTGCCTTATGGCTCAATAAGACAGAAGAAAGACAGATGAGAATTACTTAGCCAAGACTGCTTGAGGAGCAGCCAGAGAGGAGGGAGAAAAGCAAAGAGAGGCTCATTTGTTCAAATCTATAAGTATGTATCATTTCATATTTATTCTTGAACTTAAAAAATATTAGATATTTATATGTCTCAATATACATAGATAGTTTTGCCTTTTAAAAAAAGAATCTTAAATTCTAGGAATATCTATATAAATTATGAAGTCATGCATTTATTTAAATGCAACCAGATGTAGAATTTATACAGTATGTATGTATTTGTATGATGTAGTATAGAGTAGTACAAAGTATGGAGAGATTATCCTATTACACTATTGATCAAATTATTTTCACCCACATGGTTTGCCCTCTTGTTTTATTTTTAATCCTATCTGATAGGAGAAATGGTCTTTATTTGGGCTTCCTCCCACCCCTCCTCTTTTTATACAAACTTTAATGTATTTTAGAGGTGTTGTATCTCTTAAATCTTCACCAGTTAACAAACATGCTTCAAAATATATCAGACAAAACTGCTCTTTTCGCTACATGCTTGTGTTAATCCCAAGCTTATTTCAACCCACGTGACTTCATATTAAGGATATAATAGCCAAAGAAAATTACTTAATGGCTAGCATCACAGTGTTGAAATTAAAAGAAAGAAAATTAAAAACAGAATCCTGAGAGGTGGTTCTGAATTACTTGGTTTGGATTCCAAGCACTTTTAGTGATGTGCAAAATTATCTTTATTTGATTTGTATGATAGTGCTGTCTCAGATTTGCTATATGTTGCTTTGTTTTCAAAACTGTGAAATGAAGTGGTGAAAAGAGAGATAACTTGGACATGAGACCTGAATAAGAGGCATTGTTTTTCCTCATGCTAGCTTTGTAAACGTGTTTACCTAGGAATTTGGCTTAATGGCTTTAAGATTCATTATGCTTAGTAATGAAAATAAAAAAAGTAAACAGGATTATATCTGACTTTAAAATATAATGTAAGGGTATGCAAAAATGGTCTGTAAACTCTATATGCAGCAAAATATTGCTTTTATAACACTTACTACTAAATGAATTTGTATTTCAGGCACATGATTTAAACCATACCTAGCTGATTTCCTAAATTAATGAGCTAAATCCATGTAAAATTATATTTAAATTTGCCAGAAAAAGCATGATTTCTTTCTAGTTAGGTTTGCATTTCTTGGCAGTAGGTCATTGCTTACACTAGCATTTGCAGATTCCATAATGATGTCTTGCAGCCTTTCCTGAAACGGACACTTTTCTTTTTTATGCTCCTAATTTATAAAGCATGTAAAGTGCAAGTGAGTTAATTCTGATATTTGTTGTTATCGAGAACAGAATAGGCTTCTCTTCTACATCAGAGCGCTCTGAGAAAAGCCATTAAAACTCACTGCTAATTTTGGGATAATACAAATGATCCATAAAGCAAACTAAAAGAAACAGAGAAACTGCATTCATTTAAGTGATTCAAGTATATACTCAAGTTCCCTTGAAATATTGGATAAATTTAAAAATCAGTTGTTTTGGTTTTATTTTATAATATTAGTGAAATATCCTCAAAATGGCAGTCAATTATTTTACATAGAAAAAGTAAGCACTGAATATAAAAAGACACTTAAAATTGCCGGTGCTTACATGTATAATTTAGTACTGATAAAAATAGTGAATGTTAAGAGATAATTAAAAAATAAATGTTATTTTTCAGATTATATAGGTATTGGATGTTATGCAGGCTTATTATCAGATCTAGTCCTCTACAGATAAAATATCTATATCAAAACCATATTACTTAAAGTGAACACAGACAGTTGCTATACAGAAATATTAGACATATAAAATAAATATGCCTTAATTTATTTTAAATGGAAATTTAAAATACTCTTTTTAAAAGGAATAGTAATTTTGAATGAAGTTGATTAAGAAGTTGCAATTATATTTGTGACAACTGCAAAAAACAGAGACACTTAATTCTCAAAGTCATGAAACAAAAATAAGGAAGTCTCATAGACCAGTGACCTACAGTATTTTTACCTCATATCCTTAGAGTTAGAGAAAAGAGTGAGTTGGTACCCTAATATGATTTTAAGCAAACATGTATTTATAAATCATCGATGTTCCTGCTATAATACTTTAAGTATTTTCAAAATAGCATTCATAAAAAGGTAAGGGAACCCTTATTCACTATTGGTGGGAATGTAGGCTGGTACAACCACTATGGAAAACTTGAAATCATTTATATACAAAGATATATGTACCCTGATGCTCCCTGCAGCATTATTCATGGTGGCCAAGACATGGAAACAGCCAAAGTGCCCTGAGATAGAGGACTGGATAAAGAAGATGTGGTACATATACACAATGGAGTACTACATGGCCATAAGAAAGGATGAAATAGCATCATTTACAACAACATGGATGGACCTTGAGAACATTATGCAAAGTGAAATAAGTCAGACAGAAAAGCTAAAAATTATATTATTTCACTCATATGTGGGATATAAAACTGAAACTAATTAACACAAATAGCAGTGTGGTGGTTGCCAGAGAGAGGGGGGTGGGGGGAGACAGGGGTGCTACTATACGGTGACAGGAGAAGATTTGACTTTGAGTGGTGGGCACATGGTGCTATATACAGATTTTGTAACTTAGTAATCCACATATGAAACCTAAATGTTCATGTTGACTAATGTCACCCAATCAAATTTAAATTTTTAAAAAAGATAAAAATGAGAATAAAAAATCTATAATTATTATTTTACACTTATTATTTTACTTTCAATTAATTATTGTGATTTTATTTGAGCACATAATAAAGACACATTATTTCTGAAATTCTGAATTTAATTATTTGTGGTAGAACAAATAAAAGTCTAATTTTAACTTCTATTTATTTTTATAATTGGTTTTAATGGTGATCAGAGCAAAAAAGGATACACGGATGCAAATGGGAAAAAAGGCATTTCTGAAAGCAAGAGAGTATTTTAAAACACTCATTTTCAAAATTATCTATCTATACAACGATGCATTTATTTTAAAAGCAGCTCAACTCTTTATATTAAGTCTCATTTAGCTTAAAGGTACATATTGCTCATCATTAAAAAAATCTGCTAGGCTGCTTCTACTGAGAGTTATTATGACTAAAGATGTTAGCAAATTTAGAAATGTGTTTCTATAAAACTTCAGTTTAAGTTTAATATAAGATTTCCAGTGAACTTCTCAATAACAGAAAAACTTGTCAGGTGTACTATGTAGCATATTACTGATATTGCAAGTAATCTCTTTTAATTTTTTATTTTTATAAAGGCAACCATATTGACTATATAGCTTATATTCTAAAGTACATTTCAATAAAAACGAAGAGTAAGATAATCTCTATTCCTTGTAGATTTTGCTATTTTTTTATTGAAAGAAGCAAAATGTGACAGTAAGATATATACACCCAGTGAGTATGCTATAGTAAATGCAGTATTTGTTCAATTTTTCATACTTCATTTGAAATAATGAACATAATTAGGAGTTCTAAAATTTTTATTCCAATGACACAGTACATAATTGCTGAGAACTATTATTTTTTATATTACATATTACTCTCTGGACACATTTTTATTTTCAAAACAAAATTAAATTGGACTTCCATTTTCATACAATGGACCAGATTCACCACTTTACTGAAACAAAAAATAAAGGAAAACATGTAGTAGTCCTTGCTTATCCACAGTCCATATTTTCCAAGGTTCTAGTAGGTGCCTGAAACTACTTATAGTACCAAACCTTATTTGTACTATGTTTTTTCCCCTCCATACACATACCTATGATAAAGTTTGATTTTTAAGTTTGGCACTAGAAGGGATTAACAACAATCTATATATATAAAAACCTAAGCAACCCATCGACCACTCAACTGGTCAACCATTTGACCGGTCGCTATGATGCACACTGACCACCAGGGGGCAGACACTCAATGCAGGAGCTGCCCCCTGGTGGTCAGTGCGCTCCCACAGCAGGAGTGCTACTCAGCTGATCGAAGGGCGCCAGATGATGCCAGGTTCACAACTGGCCAGCGCAGCTGCAGTGGTGGGAGCCTCTCCTGCCTCCGTGGCAGAGCTACCAATCAGCGGTGGAGGCAGGTGCCGTGGGGCTGGGATGAGCAGGAGCAGTGCAGTGCCCAGCCCAGGCTAGGGCTCCTCCCTGGCCACCTGCTACTTCGTGTACTACTACATGCCCCAAGGGGTCCTGGATTGGGAGAGGGCACAGGCCAGGCTAAGGGACCCTGCCAGTGCATGAATCCATGCACCGGGCCTCTAGTAAGTAATGATAAAATAGAACAATTTTAACAATACACTAAAATAGAAGTTATGTAAATGTGACCTCTCCCTCTCTCAAAATATCTTATTGTATTGTACTCACTTTTAAGGGAGCACTGTACAGTTTCTCTTTGGCATATTTGCATCATCAACATCACTACTCTTGAACTTTGGGGATATTATTAGTAAAATAAGGTTTATTTGAACATAAGTACTATGATACTGTGACAGTCAATCTGGTTACTGAGATGGCTAATAAGTGTACTAAGTGTGGGTAGCATCTACAGCATGGAGACTCAGATCCTGCCAATCAAATTTTAAAGTGAACCAAAAAAATAACACTATTCCCTAGTAAATTAACCATGCCCCTGCACATCAAGGGGCATGTAGAAATATAAAAATAACCAGAATCCAACAAGGTAAAATATATCATATTTTGTATACAATAAAAATCACCATCATATAAAGAAGCCAAAAACTAAGAGCCATAATGAAGATAAAAAGAAAATCAATTCTAACCAAACCAGAACTGACACACAATAAAATTAGCAGTTAAAATTCAAGCAATTTTTATAACTGTATTCCATACATTCAAAAATTAAGTAGAGACATGAAACTTATAAAAATTACCATGCTGTTACTAGAAATTAAAACTATTAATATATGAGATAAAATTTTAATAAATGAGAAAAAATAGTAGGTTAGCCATTACACAAAAAAAAGCTTAGTCAATAAAAATAAATTGCAACAGGAAGTATGCAAAATGAAATACAAAAAGAATGAAAAAAATGAGTAGATCCTTAATGATCTACAGCACATATTCAAGTGATTCTTTTTGCATTAAATTGGTATTTCCAAAGAGAAAGACAAAATATATTTATATACATTAAATATTTGAAGAAATGATAGCTGACATTTTTCAAATTCATAGAAAACTATAAATCCAGAGATCCAAGGAGGTCAATAAAACCTAATCACAGAATCCTATATAATAAAAGCCCAGGGTCCAAACGGTGAAATGACCAGAACGACCAGTTGACCAGTTGCTATGATGCGCACTGACCACCGGGGGTCAGATGCTCAATGCAGGAGCTGCACCCTGGTGGTCAGTGCGCTCCCACAGTGGGAGCACTGCTTGACTGACCGGGATGAGCAGCGCTCCCACAGCCGGCAGATCCTCATAGGCCATGCCCCCCTCCGGTGCATGAATCCTGTGCACTGGGCCTCTAATATATAAATAAAGACCCTTCAGTACATCATAATTAAATTGTTTAAAAACCAGTGATGATGAAAAAATCTTAAAAGTAGCCAGAGAAAAATATATATTACGTACTAAGAAACAAAGATGAAGGTGGATATTTTCTCTCTGTGTGTGACTTATTTTTTCATGGGAAAATTATGCATATGAGAAAAGAGCAATAACAGTGATAAAAAAAGAGTGAACTTAAAATTCTGTATACAATAACATATCTTTCAAAAATAAATATGAAATAAAGGCTTTTTAAACATATATAAACTGATTTTATTACCAATGAAGAGTGTGACTCCATAGCAAAATTCTATATGTGATTTTTCAGATCTGACCGCTGACAATAATTATTTGGCAGTCTTATTATGGGAAACTGTCCTGCCCACACAAGGCATAATGAATTTAAAAAGTTAACTCAAATGAATCATAACCCTAAATGTAACATCTAAAACTATCTCACCTCTAGGGAACACATAGGGTAACATCTGCATGACTGTAAAGTATGTTAAAAAAATCTTACATATGATTACATCAGGATAGCCTATATAGGCAAAATATCCATAAATTTAACATTGTCAAATTTAAAGTTTCTGTGTTTGAAAGACTGTTAAGAGAATGAAAAAATAGGTCACACACAGAGAGAAAATATCCACAAACCGTAAACCCAATAAAGGACTTGTATCCACAATCTATGAAGATCATTCTAAATTTCAAAATTGGAAAAAAAGTGTATTATGGAGGTATGCTTGTGTGTGGATGTTGTTGTTGTTGCTTTTTTACTTTGGGTCACTTTGATCTTTGTGCTTTATTTGAGATCTGCTTCCCAATACACACTGAGGAAGCCCATCCTCATAAATCGCCCTTCAGGATTACATATCTGTCAGTTTTACACAGTTGAAGTTTGGAAATTTTTACTATTTGTCATTTTAGGGTTATTTGAAAGAGGGGAAGAGGAAAATATCATATTCTTCAGATATTTTGAGATAGGAGATCTCAAAAAAGACCTTAACACGTAAGGACAATAGGCATACAAGTAGAGGAATTTAAGGCATAGTCAGTTAAGTTCAGGGCTGCACAAGAGAAGAGAGTACTGAAGAGATATTGGATTAAAAATCATTAAATTTGGCCTGGCAGGTGTGACTCAGTGGTTGAGCATTGACCTGTGAACCAGGAGGTAAAGGTTTGATTCCAGGTCAGGTCACATGCACAAGTTGTGGGTTCAGTCCCCCTTGGGGGTCATTCAGGAGGCAGCCAATTGATGATTCCCTCTCATCACTGATGTTTCTCTCTCTCTCCCTCTCCTTTCCTCTCTGAATTAAATAAAAATATATTTTTTAAAAAGTCATTAAATTTGTCCCTAGCCAGTTAACCTTAGTGGTTAGAGCTTTGGTTCAATTCCTGTCATGGGCACATACCTGGGCTGCAGGCTTGATCCCTGGCATCCTGCATCCCTCAGGGTGAGTGTGAGTAGCAACCAATCATATCAATGTCTTTCTCTCTCTGTGTCTTCCCCCTCCTTTCACTCTCTCTAAAAGTCAATGAAAAAAATATCCTCAGGTGAGAAGTAACCAAAAATAAATAATGAATAATAAATAAAAAATAAATAATAAATAAATAATAAATAAATAAATGTCATTAAATTCAGTCTGCAAAAGAAAAAGTTTTTTTCTAAACAATAGCAACAACAAACATATTTTATATAATCTTATATATATATTGGTATTTTATAATCTTCTAAACATTTATAATATACTAGAGGCCCAGTGCACGAATTCGTGTACCAGTGGGGTCCCTTGGTCTGGGCAGATCGGAGCTGGGCCTGTTGGGAAGAGGAGACAAGGGGAGGTTGGCCGACCAGCCCGCCCTGATCGGGTCCCAATCAGGGCCAGGCCATCTGGGGAGAGGGGCTGCGGGAGATTGGCCGGCAGGCCCTGCCCCCATTTGGATTGGGGGCCGGGCTGTGGGCAGTGGGCTGGATGCTCCTGCCCCCGAATTGGGGGGTGATTGGGGACAGAGCTGGCTGAGGGGAGGGGCCGCAGGCTGATTGGGTTGTGGAGGCTGATCGGGGGGTGAGGCTGGCCATGGGGAGAAACTGTATGCAGTGGGACATCCGGCCCCACCCCCGAATGGGCTGGGGGGGCCGATCAGGGGCCAGCAGCCTGAGGGAGGTGCCATGGGTGTTAGGCCAGCTGGCCCTGCCTCTGATCAGAGTTGGGGGGCCTATCAGTGGTGGAGCTGGCTGCGGGGGGCGTGAGAGGTTGGCCAGATTGCCCCACCCCCAGATCGGTCTGGTTCACTGGCTGCAGTGGGCGTCATAGCAACTGGTCGTTCCGGGCATTACGGAATTCTGGTTGCTGGATAGATAGATAGATAGATAGATAGATAGATAGATAGATAGATAGATAGAAGATAGATAGATGATAGATAGATAGATAGATAGATAGATGATAGATAGATAGATAGATAGATAGATAGATAGATAGATAGATAGACAGACAACACTTTGGTTGGTTGAACAGCCAACTGGTTGACCAGACATTTAGCATATTAGGCTTTTATTATATAGGATATCCCTCTTTCACCAAGCTTTCAACCAAGGGTTTATCTTTTTCAAAAATTAAGTTAGAAAGAAAATCAAACTTTTTTATAAGCTTCATTTTTTCTCTCCTTTAATAGCTCCTCTGTACTTGTAGTCAAACACTTCGACTTTATGTCCTTTGCTAAAGACACTTCATTGGTTTTACCATTGTTTATAAAATTCTTAAAGTTATAATGTACAACTTGAGATATTTACCAAACTACCTTTTAAGATCTCCTTCTTCTATTGACTCACAGATGCCCATCCCTACAACACAATACTTGCTGATCCTGGAATACAACATACTATGCTGTATCTCTATGCCTTTAATTATGCATTTTTTCCTGCGTCAATTCCCGCCAAATATTCTTCTTCCCTTACTTATACATTCATGACTAATTTTAGGATTCACTGTTTCTTGAAAATCTTGTCTAAATGCTCTTCTTGGTATCACTGCATACCCATGTATTTCTCTATATTAATAGGGTATTGATACAATTATCTGTCAATATTTCTGTCTTAATAGACACCACATTTCTGAGTTTAGAAAGTGTACGTACAGTGTTTTTCTCTCTGCATCTGGAGTATGGTAAACAGTCAATAACATGATTTTGATATAAACCGATTCCATAATATTGGCAAGAAACTCTGTTAACACGCTGGACATAGGGAAATAAATACCAGGCTGTATTGATTAGAAGACAAATATGCTCTATTAGAAAACCACAATTATATCATAGTATGTAGTGCAAATACTGTGGACTAAGTGTGATTTAGGAGACACATTTGGAGAAATACCTACTTAGATAAATTGCTGATGGTGAATGTTTATATGTTTGTGTCTGCAGAAGTGAGATAAGCCAAGTTAGAGTTGCCCTTTTACTCATGAAAACACCGAGAGACAACTACAACATCGTCATTACCATTTGCACTTTATGGTGCCTTCAAAAGGGCAATGATGATGCTGGAGTATCAATAATTTGGCGAATATCATAATAGCAGTTTCTTTTATGTTTTCCAAATAATAAAATGAAACAAGTGTTTTATTGTTTCCCAAATAATAAGATAAGGTGAGGCTTGAATTTAGTTATTATTAGCAAAAGGAGCTATAATCAACCTATAATTGCTGGAAAAAATTAATATGGGAGACATTTCTAATCAGTCAGATAAGAACCCACAGTAAACAGTGTGCTTGCAAATGCAAATGCACATTTTTCTTCTGTCATAATTGCTCATGGCTGAGTGGAAGGAAACCCATAACCCAAGAAAGGTTGAAAGGTTAAATCTGCCATCCAGGTTTTGTTTTTTTATCCTCCCCCAAAGATACTTTTTACATTGATTATAGTTGAGAGTGGAAGGGAAGATGGAGGGCGGGGGGGGGGAGAGAGAGAGAGAGAGAGAGAGAGAGAGAGAGAGAGAGAGAGAGAGAGAGAGAGACATTCACAGGAGAGAGACACATCAATTGTTGCTTCCCACTGGTGCCCTGACCAGAGTTGGGAATGGAACCTGCAACTTAGGCACGTGCCCATGGCCTTTTTTAAAAAATATATATTTTATTGATTTTTTTTACAGAGAGGAAGGGAGAGGGATAGAGAGTTAGAAACATCGATGAGAGAGAAACATCGATCAGCTGCCTCCTGCACACCCCCCACTGGGGATGTGCCCACAACCAAGGTACATGCCCTTGACTGGAATCGAACCTGGGACGCTTGAGTCCGCAGGCTGACGCTTTATCCACTGAGCCAAACCGGTTAGGGCATGTGCCCGTGGCCTTGACCAAGAGTCCAAGCCAGGACCCCTCAGTCAGGGGGCCTACATTCTAACCACTGATCTAAACCGGCCAGGGCTATCTCTTTATTTTTGCATTTTGATTTAGGTCATGGGCTTTTTCAGTGATTGCTTTTCTTGATGAGTAGCTTTAAAAAGAGCTATTGGGAAACCAAGCTCACTCTAGAGTTGACATCAGCCATGAACCAATGAAACCTATACTCAAGTTAAATAAAACGAAGTCCTCAACACAAAGATTTGTAAGTTGTTTTGTATCAACAGATAGCATTTTAATTATCTTTTAATAATTAATGGGAAATTGTAGATGTTAATAACAGTTTTTATATCAAGGAGTGTTTTAAACACTTATATATAAATGATAAATACAGCTTTCAACTTAGTAACTCAGTAAGCACGAATCATCATCATCATCAATTAGGAAATAATTTATTTCCAATAAAGTGAACAAACCAGCTTATTATTATCATTATTGGTTTTAGTTTTCTCTTAAGAGAAAGATGGTTTATTTAAAATTATAGTGAGATTTGAAAGATAGCTGGTTTAATGTCCCTAGTCTAGCACTTGTTTTAGTAAATGATATTTTAGGACAAGTTTATTAACTACTCTAAAACCCATTTCCTCTGTTATGCAATATGAATCAAAATGTCTATCATAATTTTCCCAAAGTTTATTAGGTATTACATGTTTTATATAAAGAACATAGAAAGTGTCTTATTGTTTCTGTAGTATTTCCATAGTCTTTATGCTTTATAGTCTTTGTTCTTGTATATAGAAGACAAATATCTTAAAATATATAATAGCTAAATTATCAGACAAATATTATACACATTAAAAGTTGAGAATGTGCAACTGCTGAAGATGAGGTTCTTTCATTTTTAAAATTAGAATTTGGGACACAAAGAGATGATCATGCTTCATCATCACTTGTCTCACTGTGTAACTCAGAATTTAACTTCAACCATTGACTTTTGGTCAGAAGCCTATAATCCTCACACTTCACTCTGAAGTGAAATTTGTAAATGTCAATAAGCCAATTTTCATTATTGGTTCTATTGTTTAAATATAGATTGAGCCCTGGTGATCACACGTTGGTGCCATCTGGCAGCTGTGCTCCAGCCTTTGTGAACTAGGTTTTTCATCAGTTTCAAGTTTTAAGTGGACAGATGGCCACATTAAAAGATGACCACGACGTTTGTACCTAATTGATATCCTTTCTGGGAGATTGAGCTGAGAAACCAAGGACCAAATGTATTCTGAAACTGAATTCTCTGTCCATCCAGGAAGAAGCAAATGGCTATGCATAAGAAACTATCTACATCTGTAACTTTGCTGAAAGCTAAGGAAGGGAGCTCCAGTGTGTAAGGTTTGTGTTATACATGTATATATATATATACACAACACACGCTGACTTGTACTACTATGCCAGTGGTAACTAATAATAATTCAAAAGGTTATTATTTTATTCCATATTTCTAAATGGATGTACATGGTGGAGCAAATTAGGTTTACAATTATGAGTACACAATACACAGTTTATTCTTGTATTGTTATTTATTAATTATTATATTATTTTCCATACAAGCGACTGTACAACATTTGCCTCACTTTGTATTACTATTATAATACTTCATTATAACCTACTTGACTTTACCAAATTTGGTTTTTGACTCTAGCATTAAAGTTTTTTAAATACTAAATTGTTGTAATTAAATAAACTTTCATTTTTTCTTAACATCTTAGTATCCTTGTAAATAAATAACTAGTTCTGTTGTCAACACTGAGTTTTCAGTGACATAATAAGAAGAATGTATTCTGTAGTTCCCTGAAGACACTAAATCAAATTCAGTCTTCATAAGTCTTGTAAGTAAGCATTAGTCTTCTGTCATCACAATTTGCTCTACAACCATTTATCTCAGAAAACATTGGAAGCTGCTTGCACATAAAAAATGCTTATGGAGTCAAATTTCATATGATGATTCTAAATAGCAGTACTTCTATATTCTTTAGGAGAACTATTACATTTAGAAAACTAAGTATGATTTATTATCATATATAGCGTTTATTTACTTAAAATTATTTTATTTTATCTTTTAAAATTACATGTCTATATTTCTTATAACTAAATAAGAATTAAATAAAATCTAAGCAAACTTAGTTTATTTGAACTCTTCCACATATTACCTAATACATGACTTTTTAAAAGATGATCTCCTTATAGAAATTACCTTTGGTGGATTAACGGATTATGACACATCTATTAAGCTTTTCTGTCACCTCAAATAATTGGAAAGTTTTGGCAACAATATATTCATATCCAATACCTTAATGATTCTTTTGAATAATTGAATTTTAATTTCATTATCACTAAGAAATTTATGTCAGAAACATAAACATAGGTATACACATGTACAAACTATAGGTATTCTATTATTTTACTATGTAGCATTAATTGTTCTATAAATAAGTGCAATTTTAACTGAGATCCGAATCTTCTACTACTATTAAGTGTTTAGTCTAGCATCATATAAAGATTTAATTAAATATAGTCAAGTTACATTTTAGTAGTTACCATGCCTCTAATTTTTCCATATAAAAGGAAAACAAAATGGTGATTTCTCAGTAAGTGTTTACTTTTGATTAGACATTATGCTAGATATTTTACATATCAAAAGATATTTATTCCTAATAAGAAAATATTAAGGTTTATTTTATTATTGCCAGTAAAATATGACAGAGATATTAGGCAAATATCCAAAATCAAATACTTAGTGAATAGCAAAACCTTGCCTGGAAAACAACAATAACTCATTTTTACTTCATTGTACTCTTCCCATGATTCTAACAACCCCTAGATTTTCTGTAAGTAGGCTACCAAAGAATTACTGAAACTTTGTTCTCTGTTAGTGATGCCAAAACCAAAAATCCATTATAGGATTTACAGGAAAATTATAAAACAATATCTCTCATGGGTGTAAATATAAAAAGGACAAACCAAATATCAGCAACTCAAATCCAAGAATGTATAGAAATAATGGTATGTCCTGAACAGGTCGGATTTGTTCCAGGTTGCAAGACTGGTTCAACTTTTAAAATTCAACCATTGTCATCCACCACATCAAAAAAACAAAGGAGAAAACTCATGTGATCTTATAAATTGATTCAGAAAAAGCACTTGATAAAATATACTATTTCTATTTAAAAAGAACTTTCAACAATCTAAGCATATAGGGGATCGTCTTCATCTTGCTAAAAAAAAATCTACAAAAACACTTAGAGCTAACTCCTGCTGAATTGTGAGAAAATGGACACTTTTACACTAAGATCTAGAAAAAGGTAGAGGTGTTGTTTCTCACCATTTCCATTTAACAGCACATCAGAATAACAGAAACAATACTGAAGAAGTGCAATATTGAAGGACTGATCCTATCTGCTTCAAGACTTACTCTAGGGTGATATAAATCAGGACAGACTAGTATTGGTTGAAGAACAGGCATGTTGATCAAAGAAATTGAATGTAGAGGTTACAAATAAGCAATATAAATATAATAAACAGAGGCAATTCAATAGATAAAGGAAAATCTTTTCAAAAAATCATGCTGGGAAAATGGACACCTTATATACCCAAAAGGGACTTTAGATATAGCCCTATATCGTACACAAAAATTAACTCAAAAAAATTTAGATCTAATGAAAATGCAAAACTAAAATACTGTAAGAAAAAAATGTAGAGCAAAATCTATAAGCTCTTCAGTTTGGTGATACATTTATAACAACAAAAACATTATTCATGAATGAAAAAATTATAATTTTACTTTATTAAAATTATAACCTTCTATGAAATACACTGTTAATAGAATTAAAAAAAAAACTTCAAACTGGGAAAAATATACATATGATAGAGGAAAGTAGTTCAAAATATGCAAAGAACACCTAAAACTCATCCATTTAAAAATGGGCAAGAAATCTGAGCTGGTACTTCACCATGAAGACGTATACAGAAAACAATTATATAAATGTCCAATATAATTAGCAGACTTAAAATTAAAATGAGAAGGTACTATGCATCCATTATTATGTTCAAAACCCAAACCTGATGATACCAACTAGCTGTGAGGATCCAGAGCAATAAGGATTATTATTCTTTGCAGATGGTAACACAAAAAGGTACAGCCACTTTGTAAGATAATTTATCTTTTTTTTTCAAAATTAAACATAATTTTCCCATATGACCCAGTAATTTTACTCCTAGCTAGGTTTTAAAACATATCCACTGAAAAACCTGAACATAAGTATTTATAGAATACAGAAGTTTTATTTAGAATCAACCAAACAAAATGAAATTATCTTTCAAAAGGTGAATAAACAAATTTTTATATGCATACAATAGAGTATTATTCAGCAAAATAATATGTTTCAAGTAGCAAAAATACAAGTATGAATCTTAAAACTACTTATATCTTTATCTGAAAGAAGCCAGTCTAAAAAGTCTACACACTGTGATGATTACTCTTATATGATATTCTGGAAAATCATAAACTATAGAGATGGTAAACAGATCAGTGGTTGCAGACAGATTGTTTATTTTAGGGTTGTGACATATTCTGTACAGTACTAAATGGAAAATACAAAGCATTAAACATATATCAAAATTGGCAGAATTTTACATCTCAGTCAGTAAATGTTAAGCATGCAAACAAATAAAAAAATATAATTTAGGAAGCCAGGGGATTTCAGGATGTAATGTAAATGTGCAAAATAATCTACGTACAGTATATTAAAAGTGTATGAAACTACTTCACTTAAAATAATGCCAAATAAAGCAATAAATTGAGAAAATTTCAAAATAAGTGGAGTCTATAAGGTTAAAGGAAAAAGGAATTATACATAGGCACTGCACATTCATTGATAAAGCTCCCTACCCAGCATTACCATTGGGACAGAGGTTCATAATCCTTAAATTACTATACATGTGTAACAGATCCTATATAATAAAAGGGTAATATGCAAATAGACCGAACAGTGGAATGATCAGTCGCTATGATGTGCACTGACCACCAAGGGGCATATGCTCAATGCAGGAGCTGCCCCCTGGTGGTCAGTGTGCTTCCACAGGGAGAGTACCCCTCAGCCAGAAGCTGGGCTCACGGCTGGTGAGCCTTTTCCGTCTCCTCAGCAGTGCTGAGGATGTCTGACTGAAGGCTAAGCCATCAGTTGGACATCCCCCAAGCGCTCCCAGGCTGTGAGAGGGCGCAGGCAGGGATGAAGGACCGCCCCCTGCCCCCGAGTGCACGAATGTCGTGCACCGGGCCTCTAGTATAATAATAAAGTAAATGAATGGGACTTGCTTAGAACCAGGATTTTCACTGTTGGAGTACAATGTTACACATAGATAAGGGGAAGAGGCTAGATTAATCTTTGTGATAAAAGATTAGTATAGAAAATTCTGTATAAATTGATACTTAGCTTAATATTGATATTGACATTTGGAAATATTAACAGATATGTTTATATACACAAATTAAACACAGATAAATATACAAACATATGTATCCTTGCTTTGTCAGTGAGGGCCCTTGAACCAACAACATTATAATAGCCTTGAGCAAGTCAATCACCCAGACATAGTTTTTTTATACCATCCTATATAATAAAAGCCTAATATGCAAATAGACCGAACAGCAGAACGAATGGCAAAACGACCAGTTGCTATGATGCACACTGGCCACCAGGGGGCATATGCTCAATGCGGGAGTTGCCCCCAGACTGCAGGCTCCCCACGTCCAGTGGCAGTGGGTTGCAGGGCTGGTGAGCGGGCGGCACCAGACCAGCCAAGGTGGATGCCTGTGGGGCCCCCCAATCACCCCGCCAGTTGCCCCACTGAGGGAGGCAATTGGCGGCAGGGGGTGGGGCCAGCAAGTGGGCAGCACCAGGCCAGCCAAGGCAGGTGCCAGTGGGGGCTCCGATCACCCCACCAGTTGTCCCACAGATCAGCCCGGATCGCCGGCCAGGCCTAGGGACACTACCCATGCATGAATTTTGTGTACCGGGCCTCTAGTTTTCTATAAAAAAGAATGAATGATTCTAGGACTGTAGCTGGAAATATACAGAATGAGTGTGAAACAACTTGTACCAGAATAAATACAAAATAGAACAAAAAATAAAAACCCCTATATTAATGGAGGTATGTCAAAGGGACACAGAAGCTGACTGAAAGAGTTCCAATGCCAAATCTGAATGACTTGAGCAATAAAGCAATATTAGATTACAATAAAAAATATCATATAAATATTTATGAGTCCACATTGATATAAATAAATAGGGGGAAAAGACAAATATCCCTTGCAGAAGAATTCCAAATATTTTATGAGGGTATGTCTACCATTAAAAGATGGAGCATAATCCCCACTCCTTAATTGTGGACTATACATAATGACTTTCTTATAGCAATAAAGCAATATTAGATTACAATAAAAAATATCATATAAATATTTATGAGTCCACATTGATATAAATAAATAGGGGGAAAAGACAAATATCCCTTGCAGAAGAATTCCAAATATTTTATGAGGGTATGTCTACCATTAAAAGATGGAGCATAATCCCCACTCCTTAATTGTGAACTATACATAATGACTTTCTTATAATAAGTATAGAATGAAAAAAGGGATAAAAAGTAGTATATTTATAGTGGTGAAGCAAAACACTACCTATGCCAGGTGTTTAAGTATTACATTGAGTTATTTTAGGAGTATTTTCACTACCTTTGAATTAATAAAAATATAGAAGATTTTAAAAATTAGATAAGCAGGTAATAAGAACATAAAGAAAAAAGAACGACAGAAATAAAACCCAATCAAACTATCACAAATATATTTTAGGATATTGAGAGTTTTTAATGCTTTTGTAACCTGAGCTTATTTATTTAGTAGTGTGGTGTTTTTGATGAAGTAGGCTTACCACTTTTTTGACTGGGAGTATGGGACATCAGAGTGTTATTTTATTGTTATTATTATTATTACTTTTTTGTAAATTAGGGTGTGGAGAAAAGAAAAGATCAGGGAAGCCTCACTTAATGGCTTCTATGTTGATAATGAAATTCTAGTGCACCTACAGAAGCTGAATTTAATTTGATAGAATATTTAATGAAATAGATGGAGATCTAGCATAATTAATAATGATGAATAGAAAAGTAAAATAGCAAGCATCAATGAGTCAATTTTGGATCTGACATTGCACTTTTAAATTACTTTTTTTTCTGGTGTATTCTCTGGATACATAAAGTACATTGCTATTCCATCTTCTTTATTTTCAATCTTTTTATATCCCTCTGTTTTCTCTTTCTATTACCTGTACTAGTTTCTACCCTCCTCTTTTTAGACATTCTGTGTTAAAATTTGTCAATATGAAACTCCTACTAAAATGTTTTTATTTTTAAAAGAAGACAAAATTGAAATACTGTACTGTGGCCAATATGTCAGTATTGGCAAGTTATATGTACATGTCTTAAGAACATAACTTACAGATACTGTGATCAAGAGAATATGTATTTCTTCCTTATTTGTTTACTTTTCAAATATTGTTAGAGAGCAGAGAATGTCCTGTCCTTTGAACCTCCTTCAAATTGACTGGCTATTATCAAGGCTTATTACTATCTCACCAGGAATGTAATAAAGTTACTTATAACATTTGTTCTATTAAACCCAGTTGCCCTCAGTGTATCTAAAATATGCTAATAATCTACAAGAACAGTTTAGAGGAAGAGTTGTATTTGAAAAAATTTATCTCACCAGTTTAACAAATCATTAATATTTTATTAATAATTATATTGTTCTGGACAGAGAAAAAAGTGTCAGGAAAAATATTCATTATTCAGTCTCAATATTCTAGCATCCTGACTACTCTCTAGAGGCAAAAGTAGTCCTAGCCAATTATGTTAGTCTTCCCTGATTAAGATTCCAAATTCTTACAATCCTCCTCTTTGTTTTATCTAAGTACCTTCATTTCAAATTTCAAACTAACCCTTTCAATTAAGAACATAAACCTGTCCCAGTCAATGTGGCTCAGCAGTTGAGTGTTGACCCATGAACCAGGAGGTCACAGTTCGATTCTGGTCAGGGCACATGCCCTGGTTACAGCTTTGATCTCCAGTGTGAGCCACGCAGTGTGTATTTAATACAATAACAACAAACACACACACACACACACACACACACACACACACACACAGATCTGAACTAATTTTTCCTTTTCTAAAAATATAATTTTATTGATTTCAGAGAGGAAGGGAGAGGGAGAGAGAAGTGGAAACATCAATTATGAGAACCCC
Organism: Myotis brandtii; assembly: GCF_000412655.1. Lineage (NCBI taxonomy): Eukaryota > Metazoa > Chordata > Mammalia > Chiroptera > Vespertilionidae > Myotis > Myotis brandtii. The sequence goes on along the minus strand of NW_005360318.1, from coordinate 483,518 downwards.
ACATTGGTGATCGAGCCCACAATTGGGGCATATGCCCTGACCGGGGAATTGAACTGTGACCTCCTGGTTCATATGTCAAAGATCAACCCAGTTGGGCTGAACTAATTTTTTCTAATTTTGACCTAATCACTACCACCAGGAGGCAACTTTTGAGTTTTCACCTCTTGCTGGAAGTTGGCCAATATCTAATAGCGGGGAAGTAAGCCATCATGAGCTATAGTCTTACACCTTGCATTAATGACTGAGGCAAAAACAGGTGAGATCTCAGGGCAAGCTCAATTGTTTCATGAAGGAGAAAGCACACAAAAAAGGACTTCCTTTTATAATTATCTTCTCTAAATGCTTTACCATCTAACCTTGTGTACTCATCATATATTCATTTATTTTACTAATATTTAAGAGTATCTTTTCTGTGCTATGCAGCTTTCTAAGACATGCAAATTCCCTTCTTTCATAAATAAGTAAACAAATACATAATGTACTTAATATCAGCTTGTAAAAACTGTTGAAATACAATGAAAGTTGCATAGTTGGTTACATATATCTTTTTTAAATATTAATTTACCCTGATTAAAAAACTCTCATACAGTATATTAAGTTAAAAATAGTTGAAAAGGCAACATTTTTAGATAATTTGGTCAGCTAGATCATTTGGTCCTAGTGATGGGGGGGGGGACTTATAATCTAAAAGATAGAGCACCTGAATTAATCTTAAAAATAATCATATTATTTTAAATCTTAGAACACATATACTTATCTAAATAGGGATTTAAGTTTCTTATATATTAACTAGAGGCCCAGTGCATAAAATTTGTGCATGGGTAGGGTCCCTAATGGCTGCCAGCTGCTGGCTGTGGCCTCCCTTCCCTGGCTGCTGGCCAGGGCCAGGGCCTTCCCTCATTCCACGCCTCGACCTGCACAGCTGGGTTCAGGATCTGAAGGAGGAGCTGCACACAAATGAAAATCCTATACAAGACATATGAATTTAGAAAGGATTGGGGGCCAGGGGAAGCCTCTATCTTGAAGAGACACACTGACTTCTGGCCGGTCCACTATTTATTTACTTGAATACACAATTGCCCTTTAGCAATGCATACAGGCATATCAAAGGTAGTTTGATAAACAGTGACAAAATTATCAGGTTAGGAAATTGCCTTGAGCCACCACTATCTCAACAATCGGGTGCTTAGCTTCAGCCCTGCTAATGCCCAAGGCCCATCAGCCTTCCGAGTTCCTTGGTGCACTCCCACGATAGTATCAGCAGTGGGTGGCTTCCCACAGCTGGCTATTACAACTCTGCCTTAGTCTTCGTTTCCTGCTCATACTAATGTTATAGGCCGTTAGACAAACATGAACAGAGAATGTACAGAAACTCACCAGGGCAGAAAGCCCTGGATGCCTAGCAAGGAACAAAACTGGAAAACAAGAACCTCATCCCCAGGGTAACCTTTCCTTCCCTATCACTGGTCATGTAGTTTGGACCCCCTGACTTTTCCTCCCTGTAATTGAATGTAAATAAAGTTGTATTTCAGCTCCAGCCCCAGAAAGACAGCAAAACCAGACAAGTGATGCCCGGACCAACTGCATTGACTAATGACCCCCTGCCCTGGCTCCTAGCAATCAATGGAGAACATGACCCTGATAGAACATACCTGAAAAGCTGATGGATATTCTATTGAGTCCCTCCCCTGAGACCTGCCCTAAGATTTCCACCTGCAAGTGAGAAATAAATATGTTCAGTATGAAAGACCTAATGTGCACTCTCCCCCCAGGGAGCATGCCCAAGCCACTCCCTTCCCCCTTCTCTCTAAGGGGCCCCAGGAGACCTGCAACCAGGGGAGCAATGGGCAGTGGCAGCTCGTCTTGGGCTAACCCCCTGAGCCTGTCTCCAAGACCCCCTTTTTCTCTGACTTCTCAATGAGTCAAAGCAGCCCCGCCTGGGCTCTCCTGCTACTTCTATGCCCTTTCTTGTTTCACTCTCCTAAGTATATTTTTGTTGTGGCCAATACATTCTAACTTTGCTACACTTTGTCTCTTCATTGAAATCTTTCCTTCAAGAAGACAAGAATCAAGGTCTTGTCATCTCCCCATTAACAATTAGTCTAAATATAAGTCAGAGGTAAAAGCTTAGGGACTTCTCAGGTCTTTTCTGAGTATGTGTCCTGCCTTATACATGCCCATGGCTTCCTAAATTCCCCTTACATGTGGGCATTTAAATATCTTAATTCCCAAAGAAAATGTCTCTCCAGCTTTTACTCCTATGCATTTTGTTTGCTTAGTGTTTGTGTCAACAATAATCTTTCACCTTAGACAGCAGTTGTTTGTTCACTTGACTTACAATGTTTTCAAGACATGCCTTGCTTAAAACAGCCATTCTGCTCTGGGTGGAGAGGGCCAATGGGGAACATCTGTAATACTCTCAACAATAAAAACCTTCTAAAAATGTTATAGGAAAGAAAGGAGCCCAGGCAGGGCTGCTTGGCTCACTGAGAAGTCAGAAGAAAGGAGGCCTGGGAGTCAGGTTCAGGGGGTTAACACAGGAAGAGCTGCTGCCGCCATTGCTCCCCTGGTTGCAAGTCTTGTGGGCACCCTCTCTGGGGAGGAAGAGTGTTCCCAAAATCAACTCTATATACTTCATGTTTCCATGTTGTTATTCTTTGAAATAATTAGTTTTCTGTCTAATACATGGCTGCTAGCATGTCATAATGTAGCTAGACAAGTGCCAAATGACTCTGCAAATCATGCAAACGTTAGAAGGAAATGAAATCATACATCTAGATACAATTTTATAAAATCAAGCTCAAGAACTCCAAGAATAAATTTAGTGTTAATGAAGGCCATGTATAAAGGTAATACCTAGTAGTGACATTTTTGTTAGTCTATCCATATTAATAGAGATCAGTTATTTTAAGTTACAAGTATTCAACAAGAAGGAAGATATAATTTTCTTATATAAACACAAAATTTCAGCTTTTGTTGTTAAGTTATATTCTTTATTATCCTGTCATTATGTTTTGTTACTAACCATTGATTTGCCCTTCATTTAAATAAAATTTGTTTTTTAGAGTAGTTTCAGTTTCACAGAAAAAATTAAGCAGAAAGTACAAAGAGTTCCCATATATATCACCCCCCCAAACACACTCATACGGTAACACAATCTACCCTACTATCAACACTGTACCACTCTAATTCAGTATGTTGCTAGTTGGGAGGCTGTGTGTGTGTGTGTGTGTGGTGGTGGGGTGGTGAGCAGGAGTATATGGAAACTTGATTGTGATGCAGTTATATTTATACACAAGGTAACTTCTTATCCACAACAACTTCCATATGGATGCAAAATGCACCACTTGATGGAAGCTTTAAATGAAATTTTAGTCTCACATACACATTTATTTTCTTCATGTCAAAGTATAAAATTAACAATGCTTAAACCTCATGTAAATTTTGTTGAAAAATGTATGACAAATATAACTTCCCTCCAAAGTAAATTTGTTACATTTTATTTTTTTCTTCTCAATAAAATACTTTTTAAAGTCTAGAAAACTAATAAATGCAATCTTAAATACTCTATTAAATGCAATATTTAGAATGATGACATTTTCTTCAGTAATGAATTTCCATTCACCTTTGAAGGGCCCAGAGATTTTAATCATATAAATAGCATACTCTATATTATAACAAAATGTAATGAATATTTTTTTACAAAAGAGATAAATGTAATAAAAATGCTTATAGTTTGTAATTTAATTAAAATTAATGCTTTCCTTGTCTTATAGGATTTTTGTCTACAAAATATCCAGTAAGTTTTTGCTCTATGTAGTAATGTCTTTCACAACAGCATTAAAAAATTAAAGTACACTTTATGTTCTTGAGATTTCATAGTTTAATATTAAGGTAATGCAAATATTAAGGCTTTTATCTACTCTCTATTCTTTAATGTAGCAGACAAGGTTATTATAATTTTCTTATAAATTATACATCAAGACTCAATGCTTCAGATAGAAAGTTCCACTGACGAGCACTAACACTTGTGTCTGTCAGAAAGCCATTCTTGCTCAATTCTTTCATTTTACTTTGACCTGAAGGGTTATTCACATTTACCTTGGGATAATGTTAACAGAAACATATTTCATATTTGAACATTTTATTAAAACAAGCAAAATATTTGTAGGAAAATGTTCATATGGAAGAAATGCCTATCTTTGTCAGTGTTCAGAAGTAATATGTAACTATCACAACCCGACTGATTTCAGATTTGGGTTGAGATGGCCCATGTGGGCAGTTGTGTTTTTAGGAATCACTGAGTTTCAATATTAATATGATGGTGTAGAAGTCATCATTACATATATTATTAGCTTGATTTCCTGTTCATAATTTGATGATAATTCTGTCATCAAAATCATACTTAAAGATTTTATTGTGGAAGTATTTAAATGTTTATTAAGATTATATTAAATTTTACCAAAATTTACAAATATATTA
>NW_005360318.1:470902-478959 GCF_000412655.1 Myotis brandtii | reverse complement strand
AATAAATACTCAATAAGCACCAGATGTTCTACCAGTACTTTTCTAACAATTGGGGATATAGCCATCGACCCCCACCAAAAAACAAGAAGAAGAAAAAAAAAGAAAGTCTAGGAATTCAAGGAGTTTGTTTTCTAGAGTGAGGTCTGCAAAATTAGCATGTTAAATAATGAAATGTGTGAAGGACATAGATATTCAGAGAATTAACAAGCAGTTATGAGCAACTTTGGTGTTTGGTGGTCACTTTTGTTAGGGGGCCCAGGTTATATCACATGAGAAACATGTTATATTTGAGTAAAGATCTGAACAGAAGGGTGAATAAGTTGTGAATATCAGGGATACGTTTCTGGAGAGAAGAAACTTCAGGGTTTTTTAAGAGTCCCTGAAGTGTGAACATACCTGCAATGTTTGTGAAAAATGAAAAAGAAGGCCACTTTTTTGCTGAACAAGATATTATTAGGAAACTACATCTGAGAGGCAACTGGTTGGATAGAAGAAGAAAAAGAGGGTCATTGCAAATAATTTATTTTACTATGAGTGAGATGGGGCCCATGGCAGAAGTTTGAATAGAGGAATAATATTATCTAACTAACTCAGATTGCTTGATGGGTTGAAATTAAGCATGCAGTGGGAAAGCAAAGGTAAAAGTAAAAAGAAAGGTTAGGAGGATATTCCAATAATCCTGGAAAGAGACGATGGAACTCAGCCCAGAATAATATAGGTATAATCTATGGGGGGGTGGGGTGTGTGTGTTAATTTTTAAGAATGAATTGAGCAATATTATAGAAAAACTAAAATAACATATGGACCATGGGCCTATTATTAATTGCAATTTTTGCTTTTTGAATGAATAAAACTTTTTTTCCCCATTGTTTTTCAGGTAAAGTGGAAGGGAGGGAAGGAGGGAGGGAGGAGGAGAGAGAAGAACATGGATGTGAGACAGACACATGGACTGGCTGCCTCCCATACATGTCCTGAGGAGGGACCAAATCCATGACCTTTCAGTGTAAGGGATGATGCTCCAACCAACAAAGCCGCACCAGCCAGAGCATGGGTATATTTTTCAAATTACTAATGGTTTGGTTCTGTCTCTAGGCCATTATTATCCCATACTAGTGGGCTGTAATAATTCATATAAAATCTTATCTTTGACTAAAATTTTAAAAGGAAGGAAAATATGTGTGTGTAGTTTTTCTCATGATCCATATAATTCAGTTTATGCTTATGTAATTACTAAAAATCAAATAATTTTTCAGCCATTTTACTCATAGGATAGATAGGTTTGCCTGTACCAGTATCATAAGTAGAACAAATGTCTTTTATTTATTTATTTTTAGTGGATAACTATTGCTTTACCAAAATATACACTTCTTGGGTATTGTATTTTTTACTCTTTTGAGAAAAGATGTTTCTTAAGATTATTTTAGGAGAGAGTAACTTCCTTTCTCTCTCTCTCTCTCTCTCTCTCTCTCTCTCTCTCTCTCTCTCTCATTCTGTTCAGATTGCCACCGTCAGAAAGATGATTCCTGCTCTTAGTAAAATGTGTTGGATAGCAAGTTGTCAGCTTGGCACTACTATCTCCATCAGAGGCTGGTAAATTGTTTCACATAAAATCCTCCTTATTTGTTCCAGATTTTTAGACTGGGCCAAGAAACCAACCCAGCAATACTTGTAAGGCAGAAAGGAAGCACCAAATCATTATTTTTGGTAGGTTGTGGCACACAGTCATGATAATAAATAGGGACAACTATAACATTTTATAACATTTCCCCTGCTTTCTAGAGCTGTAAAAGCGACAGTTCCCTTAGAAGAATGGTTTTCACAGAGGAAACTGCTTCCTTAAAGGGCTTTCCGAAAGCTTTTCAAAAGATTCTAGGTATTCATGAGTTGCCCTTTCATGGTTCTCTTGAAGCATCTAGATATGAAGAGTTTCCCTGTTTTGTTTGTTGTTTGTTTATTTGTTTGTTTGTTTGTTTGTTTCTTACAATTTCCAACTCCTCACCACTGCTGATATTCCAGGCAGACATGGTAACTGTCACTCTGAACCTTGGCCTTCCCAGAGCTACATTTCTCAGCTCCTCCTACATTTATTTAAGTTCTGGTTTCCACACGAAATTCCTCATTCTGACAATAATTCTATTGACCAATACACATGATTATAGACCCCTTCTGACTGAATCAGCTCGTATGAAAGAAGTGTTTTTAAACATTTCACAGTCTTCATTATGTAAACTATAGAAGTATATGTAGAAAGTATATTGTGTGTTAATTCAAGTTTATGAAAAAAGCATATAAAAGAGAAAAATAACCATTTAGCATTGTCCTTCAAGATATCACTTACTCATATTTGATTCAAAGTCTTACATGCAAATGAAACACACAAAATTGCATGTAAATAAAGAAGAAAACACTTTTAAAACAGAAAAGGTCATTTATTGACTGGCATATCTAATACTACTATTGTTAACATTTTCTGAGTAGTAGCTATGAATGAGATTTATAACTCACCATGAGCCTACATGGTGGATATAGTCATATCTATTACAAGTGAAGAGAATGAGGCTTAAAGATGTTAAGGCCCAAGAGATGGTACAAAATATAAATCCAAATAGAATTATTCTGTACACTAAACTATATTATAGACATATAAGGTAAACTAATTCACAAGTAACCTAGAGGAAGAGACATACTTGTTCTGTACATTTGAATCATTCTCCTATTTTTAGCTGAATAATTGAGCAGTATTATATCCTGGCTTAATATAACATGTTTAGGTTTGCAAAAAATTTTCAATGTGAAAAATAACCTGTGTTACCCAGAGGACATATTTATATCAGAAGTCAAGACCACTCCTGTTTATCTCAGACTCTGCTTAGAAAATGGGCTGAAATGAAAAATCCTGCTCTGATGTATAGAGAATAATCTATTTTAGGATGAAAACAGATTTTCTTTTCCCAATAGGAAATTAAGGCGTAGAAGAAAAGGAAACCCTAGTAATTTCATTCTTTTCCAGATTTATTAACTAAATGTCATAGATTTCTCTTGAAAGTGAGCTCACTTCCCCCAATAGATTATCCCATTCTTGTGTCCAGAATAATGCTTAAAGTGACAAACTGCAGGATTTAGTAACTGAAGGAACTATAAAATTTTGAATTTGCCCAAATTGTAGAGTAAAATTATCACTAGCAGTAAAGAATCTGTCTCATTTACCAAATCATATAAAATCACTAATTATTGGCACTCAAATAAAATGACCTTCTGTCATATTTATTGGTTAATTATAGATTAAATGAGAAATTACTATTGTAAAACATTTCTACATTTATCATTAAGGGAGACTGATTGTACTCATTCCATAAAATAATATATTTATATACCTATAGATAAGTATAGTGGAAATAGAACTACATAATATAACTTGTATTTATGTCCAACCTGTAAAAGAATTTTTTATTGTACAATATTAATTATGTGATGACATCATTGTGATAGATTCATTTGATAATTAGCCTACAACAAGGATCTATAAGGCATATGAAAGGTGACTTAGACAATTTCCTTTTTTCTTCAGGAAATAAAATATAGTATTAATATGTATGTGTCTATTTGTCATTTTCCAATAGAGAAATCTGCTAATAAAATAAACCTAAATTAAATAGATAGATAATAAGTATACTTTTTCAAAAATTATGAGCAATGTCACCTACGCAAAAAAGTATCTTAAAATAAATTTAAGATGAAGTTACTTATTGTACTCCTGATTATTATGACCATATATTTCATCCCATAGATATATCAGACCTGTTCTCTATTTTCTCTTATATTACACCTAAGCCTTTGAGTGAGAGTTGAGCTAATCCCTGATCATGCAGAAAGGAACAAACAAGAAAAATAAGCAAATAAAACTCATAGACACAGTCAACAGTATGGTGGTTATCAGAGGAAAGGAAAGGTGGGGAAGTAAAGAATAAAGGGGAGTCAAATATTTGGTGACAGAAGAAGATTTGACTTTGGGTAACAGGCACAATGCAATAGATAGATGGTGTATCATAGAATTGAACACTTGAAATCTATACAATTTTATTAGCCAATGTCATTTAAATAAATATATTTTAAACATAAATAAGCTCTGTCCAGGGTGGCTCAGTTAGTTGGAGTGTTATATCCTAAAATGTGGTGGGTTCAATTCCAGGTAAGGGCACATACCCAGGTTTTAGGTTCATTCTCTGATTGGTGTGTATTTGGGAGACAATAGAGTGATGTTTATCTCTCTCTCTCTCTCTCTCTCTCTCTCTCCATCCCTTCCTCTCTCTAAAATCAATATAAATAGATAAATCAATAAAATTAAAAATAAAAACAAAACACAACAAAAGGCTTACTGAATACTACATATGGAAAAATTCTCATTATTTAGAAAGGTGACATAGAAGGCCAACAATAAGAAACACAATGGTAAAATTATTTTATGTAAATTGAAGTTTACCATTTTTTTTCTTTCAACCTCCAAGTAAGCATATCAAGTTAAATATAAAAGAGAGAAATTAAAATCATTTTGATACCATTCTTTTATGCCAGAAGATAGCAATTTTATAGACATTCAAAGAAGATAAATGTAAGCTAATGATGTTATATTTATCCACAATATAAAAGCTATAGACAAACTCTTATGAAGAAACTTGAATCATATAAAGATTCAAGATGTTAGTGAATAATGAGCTCTTTTAAGAAGTTTACAGTGAAATTTGCTTTAAATAGCAAATTTAAGACTGAAAAGATATCAACATAAACCTGAGAAGTCACTTTTATAGCTCTAGAAAGCCGTTTGGTGTAAATGAATCAAAATTATACCTTTTTCTTGGTCACATCAGCAAAAAATATACATTTTTTGTGCTACAGAATTTTAGTAATTAGTTATGTGTTAGCATAACTAATGAGATGAAAAAATTTGAAAAATACTGGGTTAGAACTCTGCTGGTATTTCAATTCTCATTTTCATTTCAAAGCTTTCAATTTGTAAAAAAGATTTACATGATCTTTCAGGTATTTATTTACCCATAAAGTCTATTTTGAAGAAACTTACTAATTTTTCTAATTTTAAAATATTAGATATTTGACCTAAAACTTTTCTGAAAAATTTGTCTTAAAAAGAAAAAAATATCAGACATGAATTTGTAATTTCTATTGATATTTTGTTCTAAATACTTTCATGTACATTTTATAGATATGCCTATTAGGACATTTTTAAAAAATATATATTTTATTGATTTTTTACAGAGAAGAAGGGAGAGGGATAGAGAGCTAGAAACATCAATGAGAGAGATCGATCAGCTGCCTCCTGCATGCCCCCCAGTGGGGATGTGCCCGCAACCAAGGTACATGCCCTTGACCAGAATCGAACCCGGGACCCTTCAGTCCACAGGCCGACACTCTATCCACTGAGCAAAACCGGTTCTGCAGGACATTTTAATAATAATAAAAATCCTATTTCTAACTTGTTTTTATGATTATAAATAATAACCATGTGAGGAGACAGAGGGAAGCTAGGTAATCAGGAATCTGTACCATGAGGTGGGGGGAAGAAGTGAAACTGGGACCCCATCTAGGCAGAATTACTAAGGCACCCCAACTGGGTGGGGAAGAAAGGTCATGAGCTTGAGAGGCATGAACTTTAAAATGTATGGATATTGCTAAGACAGGAAGCTTGCAGATAACCAATCCCAAGGATATTGCTAAGTAAAAATTCTTTGAAAGGACCAATCAGGAGCTAGCAATGCTGTCTCCACCCCCTAAATTAAAAGCACCCAAGCTTCTTCTGTCTTCTCCCTGGCATGCAAGGCATTCCTGAAGCTCCTATGGCAGGAAAGCACAGCCCTGTGTCCACATGGCTTATGGCCATGTGGGCCTTACTTAACAAATGGACTATTAGACTTTAATAAGCTTGGATGCTGAACTATTCTCAACTGTAACATGGAAAAGAAGCTCTGGACACTGGCCTGCTCCTGGAACCCCAGTTACACCTTTTCTAGGACTGGCTTCTCTCAATAAACTTTGGTTCCACTAATCATTTTTGTCCACAATTTCATTCTTCGATTTTCCAAGACAAGGAACTCAGACTCAAACCCCACATGCTGGTTTCACATGCATTGTGGAATCCTATATAATAAAAGGCTAATATGTAAATCGATCGGAGGAATGACCGGTCACTATGACATGCACTGACCACCAGGGGGCAGACACTCAACACAGGAGCTGCCCCCTGGTGGTCAGTGCAGTCACACAGGGAGAGCCGCTCAGCCAGAAGCCAGGCTCATGGCTGGAGAGTGCAGCAGCAGTGGCAGGAGACTCTCCCGCCTCCATTGCATGTGGGTGGTAAGGAGGGAGGGTTTCTGGACTGTGAGAGCCCCAGGCTGCGAGAGGGATGTCTGACTGCCAGCTTGGGGATCGGGCCCAAGCCGGCAGGCAGACATACCCTGAGGGGTTCTGGACTGCAAGAGGACGCAGGCTGGGCTGAGGGACCCCCTGGAGTGCACGAATCTTGTGCACCCGGCCTCTAGTCCTATATAATAAAAAGTGAATATACAAATTGTCCCCTTGACCAGGAGTTCGACTGGGAGTTAAACCAGGGGGCGGTGCCTGCCGGCCAACTGCCCACAGCCCCTCCTCTCAGCCAGCCCTGCCTGATCGGCCCCAATTGGAGCAGGCTGGCCGGACCCCACCCATGCATGAATTCGTGAACTGGACCTCTAGTATATATATGTGCACAGATGAAAAATCAAGATATGAAATAACTCATTTTTACTATCCTGACTGAATTTTGAATGCATAAATATATAGATATAATTTACAACATATTTATATTAAAAATATTGTTTCTTAGCCTACTTTGAATCACAAAACTATTTGTTAGTATTTTCCTTAATTAGCATGTATAGAATAAGATTAGAAAAACCACATACTAGTCTATAGAATGAATGTGCCATTTTTAATCAACTAAACACCAAATTAATAAAGTAAAATATTTAGTGTTAATAAACTTTTGTAAAACTTACTTAGACTCAACAGCAATAAAAAGCACAATTAGGGCCCTGGCCAGTTTGGCTCAGTGAATAGAGCTTTGGCCTGCAGACTGAAGGGTCCCAGGTTTGATTCCAGTCATGGGCATATGCCTGGGTTGTGGGCTTGATCCCCAGTGTGGAGCATGCAGGAGGCAGCCAATCAATGATTCTCCTCATCATTGATCTTTTTAGCTCTCTCTCCCTCTCCCTTCATCTCTGAAATTAATAAAAATATATTTTCAATAAGGAAAAAAAAAAGTACAATTAGGACTTGAAATGCTGCCTGTATGCTTCTGCAGCCTTTGATAAAAATAGAGGATTTTTTCTTTAAGTAATTCAAGTGTCTCCCTTGTAAGGTCTTTTATTTTTTGATTGGATTTTAGAGATACCTTATATTTAGTTTATTTATCTAACTTGATAGAAATTTAGAAGGTAAGTCTCAAAAAATGTAATGGACAATGATATGTGATAACGCCCACAATGATAATTTCAGTTGTGCTTCTCAGTCTTCAAAGTGTCTTAATGCACATTATGCAATTTTATCAATCATGCTTACTAACAGGTATTGTTATCCCACTATTGATTTGATGTTTATATTACATAGAGGCCCGGTGCACAAAAATTTGTGCACTCGGGGGGGAGGGGGGTCCCCCAGCCCGGCCTGTGCTCTCTCCCAGTCTGGGACCCCTCAGGAGATAACGACCTGCTGGCTTAGGCCTGCTCCTGGGTGGCAGAGGGCAGGCCAATCCCTAGGTGCAGCCCCTGGTTGGGCTCAGAGCAGGGCTGATTGGGGAGTTGGGGCGCCGCACCCTGTCATGCACAGAGCAGGGCGGATTGGGAGGTTGTGATGTCACCCTCAGTCACGCTCAGGGTAGAGCTGATTGTGGGGTTGGGGCACCGCCCCCTATCACACTCAAGGCAGGGTCGATGGGGAGGTTGTGGCGCCACCCCCTGTGACGCACAGAGCAGGGCCAATCAGGGGGTTGGGGCGCTGCCCCCTGTCAC
>NW_005360318.1:450069-470326 GCF_000412655.1 Myotis brandtii | reverse complement strand
ATTCTGGGCCAGCTTTAGCTCTGGCTCTAGCTCTGGCTCTAGCTCTGAGGCTTCCGCTGCTGAAAGCAGGTATCTGGTTTGTTTGCGTTCTATAATCGAAACAATGTATAACTCCAGCTCTGAGATCCCGGCTGGCTGAAAGCTGGTTTCTGGGGTTTTGTTTAGCTTCTATATTTGTTACAATGTTTCTTAGAGTTGCAGCTCAGAGACTGGCAAGTCAGGCGGGGAACGTTGGAGTCCACAGTCACTGGAGCAAGCAAGCCTCCCGTTCGCTTCAGTGCATGGCTGCCGGCCGCCATCTTGGCTGACAGTTAATTTGCAATAGGATATGCTGATTAGCCAATGGGAAGGGTAGCGGTCGTATGCTAATTACCATGTTTCTCTTTTATTAGTGTAGATGATTTTCATTCACTAATATAGGAAGTATGTCCTGGGATCACAAAACTACCAGCAACAAATTCACTGGCCTCTAAATATATTATTAAGCTCTATTCCACACAGGGATTGCCCAAAGAAGAAACAAACATATTTATTAAAATAAAATGACTTTCTTCAGGAAAAGTTAAAGATAATATGTCATATAGGGTAAAATAATATATTTTTATATTATTTACTTAATATTTATTTTATTATATATTAAAACCACAAAACAAAAGCATTTCCATTTTTTAAATCTACCTGAGCAGAAACAAAACAATAACAAAATCATTTTGAGTCATATTTTAAAGAGAAATAAGTGTTTAGAGAGAATTGTAGAGGGTGGGTGAAAGTTTAACATGGTGATACGCAGACAGTGACTTAAGAAAAATGGAATTTATTTAAGGAAAAGGGTTGGGGAATGGGATATCCAAAGGGAAGGGCTACAAAGTATTGAGCTGAGGGGATATGGTGTTGATGTTGGCAACCCCCAGGAGCTGGAGTTTCATCTTTATATGCAGTCACTGGCAGGAAGCTGTGGTCCTCAGTGTCTGGGGTTGAGTTGGTGGGCTTGGGATGTGGATGGAGTGCCAATGTGCCATCAGGTGTCTTTAGGACTGTTTTCAGTCCTTAGATGGTCTGATTCCTGGTATTTGTCCTCCTGTGGTGGGAAGCTTGCAAATGGTCATTAAGGATTATATTTCCCTATATTCCTAACAGTCAGGGGTTGGAAGATGGAAATTAACAAAAGGAATTTTGGCAAAGATGGAAGAATCAATATTGCAATGCAAAACCTAATGGGCTAAGATTGGAGAAGTAGTCAATAGGACAGATAAAATGGAATGTGTAAGAGTTAACCCTTTCATTCCATACAACATCACTGGAGAGAATCATGCCTTGCAAAATAATATTGTATATTATGTTTATATTATGTTAGTCAGAGAAGATAAGGATAATCATGAATATTTGTATTTGCAAGCCGCTTCTGTTATTTGCACAAAGTGACTGTAAAGGGTTATTTTCCTCCTCCTTGCGAATTCTGAAATGATTTCTACATGAGCAGAGGAAGCATCATCTCCCCCAAAACTCAGTTATATGATTAGTTTCAATAGTTTTAAAGGACCCTTTTGTTTTTTTCCTTCTTTTCAAGATTTTTACAAATGTCAAATAAAGGTGTTTTAGCTTTTAGCTTTTCTTCATCAAATAAGTACTCAACACATTGTCATTATAACTGGTGATACTGTGAATAACTACAGAACAAAACTGAATGCAAATAACATTTAATTATTCACATTTATTAAAATGATTTGATCAGATTTTTCTTCTTTATTATACTAGGAACTGTTTCTATTGTTCAGAAAATACATCTCTGACAGGGTAAACAGCTGATATCATTCAGATGTCAGTGCTCCAAAAAGCCACTTCTTTTAGCATAAGAGAAAACCTGCTTTTCTAGGAAACAGAACCACTATTGCAGTGTGTGTGTGTGTGTGTGTGTGTGTGTGTGTGTGTGTGTGTGTGTGTGTCGGGGAGAGGGGTTGGGGGGGAGTGGTTGCACCAGTGTATGTGTATATTTATGGTTTACCATGGAAAATAGATTGTCTTGTGATTTAAACCTCAGGAAGAGTTTATCTAAGAGGAACAGTTTATAGGTGCTGGGACCTTGTGTAGCAGGTTTCATGCATGCTCCTATGCTTCTTTGTCTCACTGATTTTCACAATTAGCCCCAGGATTAGTTTGACTTGTAAAAGTCCTGAACTAAAAAAGTTCCTTTTGAAATAACAATGTCTTTGTGTGTTTTTTCTCTTATTTTAAAGACCTGATTATTCCCAATTACCGTTCATTTAAGATTAATGAACAATAATTAATTATTAATTACTTGAGGAATGATTACATGCATTTGCCTTGGGCCTGACAAGCTGTCAAGAATTCCTGCCAAGGCTGACAGGCTCAGTGAGTTCTGGATAAAGCAGGGACACTGAACACTAAAAGTCAAGTGACATTTCTAAGACCTAGAGAAAGAGCATGTGGCCAACAGCAACAAAATGTCCCTAAGTTTGTCTTTGTCTTTTGCATTTGAAAAAGAGCAGAAGAATGATATAGATTTTTTTCTTTGCTTAAATAATCCATATTAACTGTATATCATGTAAGAATTCTTTGCAACAGTGCCCACTGAGAAATGATTTCTTAGAACAATAATCAGAAAAAGATCGTTAAGTATTCTTATTTTAAAATATTTTCTAGTAAATGAAAAAAAAGTTTCCGTAAATAATAATAATGAATTTAAAGCTATATTTAGATATTAGAAAATGTCAAGTCCACTGATGAAAATTGTGTCTGATACACAGGCAGAGTTGTGACTCTATTGCATTAGTCACACTTTAAAATTTAATTTCTATATTCAAGATTTGCTCAGCTGAATTGAAAATGAGATATTATCTCATATATTCTGAGCAGGAGGATTCCAGATTAACTAAAATATTTTTCATGGTAAAAATATATGTATAGTTGACTATAAAAATGCACTTATTTGAACTACATTCTATATTGTTTTGAGGAAATCTTTGCAGATCACAGCATAATATTGTAGTTCACCCTGTTCACAACTCTTTAGAATGAAGATGTTTTATTATCAGCTGTAAATTTTTACCAAAAGTATTTCATGAATCAATATTTCTTGAATAAATTTATTTATTCCTGTGTCCATTAAATTTACCATATAGTTAGTATTACTATTATTCTTAAAGAGGAAAACAGATTAACACAAACTTTCTCAACATGAGAAAGTTAACAATGAATAGTTTAACATATTGTAAGTATTGTTTTTTTATCCTCATTGGCCTTTTGTATTATAATTAATGGGATACAATGCTAAAAAGTGCCAAAAAATAAATCATAAATAATTATAAAATTTGTTTAAAAATACATATAGATGTTATGCTTAACTGATATTTAGGTAGCATATAATTTTTATCAGCATGGGCAATTTTTCAGAAGAATTCAGAAAAACTAACAAAAATAATGAGCCAATTTTTTGCCATCACCAATTTCTAAAACAAAATCATCTAAAGTTAAGCTTATCATTATTTCCAATTAATCATTCAAATTTATTAAACTATGCTCCTGCAACATATATAGTTTTATTGTTTGCCTTTGAATATTTCCTACTGTTTTATACCATCTATTTTGCTCTATTACTACCCTTGTGGACAAAAAAGAAGTCACATACTAAACCTGCCAAGCTCAGGGGAGGCCTGTGTGGTGGCCTTGCAAACTCAGAGACTTACCAGTAAAGTCACCATATAGGATAGTCTGAAATTAAAATTTTTCTTCCGACTGGTTGTCAGTGGTTGAGCATCCACCTATGAACCAGGAGGTCACGGTTCGATTCCTGGTTAGGGCACTTGCCCACGTTGAGGGCTCAATCCCCAGTGTGGGGCATACAGGAGGCATCTGATGAATGATTCTCTTTTGTCATTGATGTTTCTCTCTCTCTCTCTCCCTCTCCCTTTCTCTCTGAAATCAATAAAGCTTTCTAAATAAAAGTGAGTTGTAGCAGGTAGTCATGTCCTAGCCAGATATCTTCCCTGACAAAGTTCCATCTTTACCTTAACTGAGCCGGCCTATTTTCTTTTCTTTCTTTCTTTTTTAAAATTTGATTTCAGCTTAATGCTAAACTGGACCCAGCTCCACCAGGGAAGAGAAACAGACACTGGCTTTGGTTCTAGTTCTGCTGAATCCCAGCTACACTTTTTCTAGGACTGGATTAAAAAAAAAAAAAAAGGGACTTTGGAAATCGAAGATTGTAATTCCACACAAATAAAGCTTTCTACCACATCTCATCCTCCCTTGGGGGCCTCTGAAAATCCTTATTCCAGCATTACCTCCCAAATCCCACTCCCATTAGCAATGGAGAAAGACTATCCATACATTTCTCCGATAACAATACCAAACATATTCTCTGACCACAATGTTTTAAAATTAGAAATCAACTGCAAAAAGGAAGTAAGGAATCCACAAATATGTGGACATTAAACAGCATACTACTTAATATGTGGGATATAAAACTGAAACTCATAGATGACAACAACAATATGGTGGTTACCAGAGGGAAGGGGTTAGGGGTAGTAAAGGAAGCCAAATATATGGTGACAAAAGATGGTTACATGAAATTCATTAGTGATAGATGAGGGAGATGGGAGAAGCCAAGAAGGAAAATCTCTGGGATTGGATAAAAAGTAAAACAAATAGACACGTTCTTCTTTCACATTTCTGTGTATAGGATAGTTAACAGTCATCGATTAATATGATAAAAATAACAATAACAATGAGGTATTTGGGTATTTGTGGTCTCTGCTCTGGTGCTTTGGTTGTTCCCTGAGGGGTCTGTAAAATAAAACAGGAAATGACCCTGACCTTTCAAAGGTATGTTATCCAAAAGAAAATAAGCAAGCCCTGTGGCATGGCTCAATGGTTGAGTGTGGGCCTATGAACCAGGAGGTCATGGTTTGATTCCCAGTCAGGGCACATGCTGAAGTCCATTAGTCCATTATGTGCAGGGTCCACATAACAGTGGGCCATGTGGGCTAAGGCAGGATTGTGAGAGGCCTGCGGGCCAGAAGTGCAAACCAAGAAAGCAAGACAGTAAACTCCTTTGTTTAGGAGTGAAAGGAATTTTAGAGACAGTACAGGCAGTTTTAGGGAATAAGGAGGTCCATGGGAGAGGAATGCATATGTGATGGGAAGGAGATATCGCCAAGATGCCAGAATGCTTAGCTTACTTTCATGGAGAATAGAGAAATGTTACAAGAGGAAGGCATACATTCACAGAGGATAGAGGAATGTTGCAAGATAAGGGGAGAGAAAGAGGAGGGCACCAGGTGGGCTTTGACCTTTGAAACTGATAGTCTGCAGAAGAATAACCAATTAGGAAAGCATGGGTGTCATAAATTAAGGAAGCATCCAATTGGAAAGGATCATGTTAACACAAAGAGCTCCCAGAATTTATAAACCGGAGACAAAGAAACTTAAGAGAGGAGTTAGATTTTTTTTTTTTTTTCGAGAGAGAGAGAGAGAGAGAGAGAGAGAGAGGGAGAAAGGCTTTTCCCATTGGGGTTTGTATATGGTATGCTTCCAATAAACTTCCACATTTCTGTTTAAAATATTTTATTCTGCGAATTTATTCTTCAAACTTCCTAGGATAAGAACCCACAAGGAGAATCTGCATGTCCCAAACTCCACGTATCAGGAATTTAAATATCTTATCTTTCTGCCTTGCAGGGGCCACACCTACTCTGGCCAATGAACTGTTCTCAGATGTGACACAGGCAAGTACCTTCCCTATGTGGCCCTGACTTTACTGGGCATGCGTCTAAACCGCAGCTTCCGGCAGAGCTGCACAAATGGCATGCCTTTGTTCCTTTCCTGTTAAGAACTGGGTTCATTACAATGGTATCAATATAATTTCAATCTTCTAGGATTTTTTGAGGCTAGTGTTGTGACCCAACATATAATCTTTCTTTGTGCACTGGAGAAGAATGTATAATCTGATGTTCTGGCATGAATGGCTCTGCAAATGTCAATTATGCCCCATTTGGTCTAATGTGTCTATTAACGTAAAAAAACCATTGAAACCTGTAAAGAATTTTTGGTGAGTTTATTTGAGCCAAACTGTCGACATATGCCGGGAAGCAGAACCTCAACGAATTGAGATAATGCTCCGGAGAATGGCAGGGTTACATTTGTATTTATACATTTCAATCAAAGGAGGAACATAGGTGGGTTACATGAAATTCATTGGTGATAGATTAAGGAGGAGGGATAAAGCAAAGCAGGGAAATCCCTGGGATTGGATAAAAAGTAAAATGATGGACTCATATTTAGGTGGGTACAGGAACAATTAACATGATAAATTAAAGAATCTTCGGCATCTGTCCTGGGCCCAGCACACCTGGCTGTGCCCCAGGGGCTCCATAAAAAGGGAAGTCACAAGTTACCCAGACATCCCAAGGGTATGTTATCATAGATGCAAAAAGACAGATAGGCTCAGTTACGGTAAAGGCTGACCTTGTCAGTGAAGATACTGGCCTAGGACGTAACTGCCCACCATAACTGCTTTTAGTTAAAGTTTAATTTCAGACCATCCTTTGTGGTTACTTTAGGTCTCTGAGTCTGCAAAACTGCTATGCAGGCCTTTCCTGAGCTTGTCAGGTCAGCATGTGGCCCCTTTCGTCCACATGTCTTAAGGACGATATTACTTCGTTGATAATCGGTTTGGATGATCTGTCTATAGCAGTCAATTGAGTATCTAGGTCCCCTATTATGGGTCAGAGAAGTTATCAATGTTTCCATAAAACATTTAAAGTCACGAGAATGTAAACATATGTATTCAATTAAACTAACTTACAAAAATAAATATCTATATCAAACTGATTATTTTTGGTTAACTTTGCTACTTGAAGAGGTGTCTCTATAAAATTGTATGACAAACAAAATATATACAGGAATTGTGATGTGCTAAAATGTTAAGTTTAAAATAATTTTTAGATCCTTTAATCACTTTAAAGATCTGGGGTTATTATTTGAAATGAATTAATTGGCAAATGATCATTGGTTCAGTAAAAAACATTTAAAGAAAACTAAAATTATAGATAAGGAGAAAAGAATAATAGGTCACTATTATTAAGTGCTTTTACTTGTTTTTATAAGTGATACATATATTTTTAAAAATGCCTTTTCTTGTATTATAGTGTAAGATTAATTATATTTTGAAACTAAGTTTGGAAGATTTAAAAAACATTGCCATCTCATATATATTTATTTATTTTGATATTAATTTTATGCATGTATGTATATGTATATATAAATGTGCTTGTAGATATATACTTATATAAGTATGCACATACATATGTTTAAAATAATATTGTAAAATTTAATGATTTTTAATATTTTATATTTAATAGGTAAAAGAGGATGGGTAGTTCAAACTTGACATTAGAATACTTAATCTGCTGTTAATAAGTGGTAGTAAAAAGTTATGATTATCTCAATGAGATACCACCTCATACCCATTTGGATAGTTACTATTTTTAAAAAAGTAGCAAATATCAAGTGTCAGTGAGGATGTGGAGAAAATGGAACCTTTATGCACTTCGTTGAGAATGTAATTGTGTGACTGATGTGGAAAACAATATGTTGGTTACTCAAGAACTTAAAAATAAAATTACTACATGGTCTTGCAATTTCACTTCTAGGTGTATACCAAAAAGACTGAAAGCAGGGTCTTGAAGAAATATTTGTACACACATGATCATAGCAGCAATATTTACTATAGACAAAAGTTGAAAGCAACCCAGGTGTCTAATAGATGAATGAATAAACACAATATACTTCATAGGCAAAGTGAAATAAGTCACTCACCAAAGGATAAGTACTGTATAATCCCACTTATTTGAGGTACCTAGAGTAATAATAGAGACAGAAAGTAGAATGCCAATTGCCAAGGATTGTGATTAGTTTGGAATTTCCCAACTACACATAGAGCAGTGATGGCGAACCTATGACACGCGTGTCAGAGGTGACACGCGAACTCATTTTTTTCGTTGATTTTTCTTTGGTAATTGGCATTTAAATATATAAAATAAATATCAAAAATATAAGTCTTTGTTTTACTATGGTTGCAAATATCAAAAAATTTCTATATGTGACACGGCACCAGAGTTAAGTTAGGGTTTTTCAAAATGCTGACACGCCGAGCTCAAAAGGTTCGCCATCACTGCCATAGGTTAGCAAAATGAAAAACTTTTGGAGATCGGTTTCACAATTTTATGAGCATACTTAATACTACTGAACAGTTATGATGGTAAATTTTATGCTAAGTATATTTTACCAAAATTAAAAAAAATAGTTATTATTTACCTTTAGTATAATTTGCCCAAATAGAAGTTTCTTTTCTCATTATATTTTATTTCAAAATCCTATTGACTTTAAGTTGATATTTATCATGTTTTTAAATTACTTTTTGAAAATTCTGGACAAACGTTTTTCATGTCTGTTGGAGCTGATGTTACTTTTAATGAGACTACTTAACCAAACCATTCACCTCTGCTCCACCTCAATCTTTTTCTATTGTTTCTTTTGCTTTATCTGATATTCAGAAAAATAAAACTGCAGAGTAATATTTTGTTCTCACAAATAGGCTTGTTGTTTCAACCTGTAAACCCTGTAAACCCTGGCGTTGCCCTGAGAAGCAAGAGGAAAATTAATAAGATTTGTGTGTAATTTCTAACTCTTTTTAACCATACAGTCTATTTAACCCATAATGGGATAACTTTTATTTAAAAAATTCAGAAATTGATTATATAAGACAAATCTGTTTTATACAAAAAAATTAAAAATGAAATTTCCATTTGACCCAGCGATCCCACATCTAGGAATATAACCTAAAAAACCCCAAGCTCCAATCAGAAAGAATACTAGTATATGCACTCCTATGTTCATAGCAGTGTTATTTATAATAGTTAAGATTTGGAAACAGTCCTAGAGCCCATCAGTAAATGAATAGATAAAACATCTGTAGGACATTTACACAATGGAATACTATGCAGCTGTAAAAAAGAGGGATCTCTTTCTTACCCTTTGGGACAGCATGCATGGACCTGAAAAATGTTATGCTAAGTTAAATAAGCCAATCGGAGAAAGACAAATATAACATGATCTCATTTATTTGTGGAATCTAATGAGCAGAATGAATTGATCAACAAAATAAGACCTGAAGCATGGAGGCATGGAACAGACTGACATACCTTGATGTGGGGTTGGGGGGATGAGAAGAGATAAACCAAAGAACTTATATACTTATAGGCATAGTCCATGTACATGGGCAATAGGGTAGTGAAGACATGGGATGGGTAGAGGCTGGGAGGAAAAGAGGAGATATCTGTAATACCATCAACAATAAAAAGTTTATTTAAAAAACAAAAACATAGAAACCCACACCCAAAACCTATATGTTCATGTTTACCAATGTTACCCCAATAAATTTAATTTAAAAAGGGAAAAGAAATCTTAAAATGAAAGAAACATAGAGCGAGCTCTGTGAGAGAGTAAGAGCCTAATTTAGATAAGAACCAATTAACAATCACAAGTGGCTAGATCACATTGACCATCTTCCAGCTAATATCCTATAGTACTTGTCTACTAACTCTATGCACTTAAACCATCACCCCCTTTCTTTCAGTACAGGTGAATTCAATCTTTCTCCTCTATCACAATAGCTTGCTGTTTTTCCTGACTTCTTGTCTAGGGATTGAGCAGATAGGTTTTTTTGGCTCTTCAAGGACAACTGCAGAGAAAAAAATCCTCTGGTTCCCAGATGGAGATTGTGCTTAGAAATGACTTTTTTTCAACCCCTTTTGCAATAGTTTTAAACAAAGTTGTTCTTCTGTTACACCTTTCTAGAGCTATTTTTTTCTTGACATATCTAACTTTTATCAGTTGGTATTAGAGCCCATGCAACTGGTACAAAAAACACTGTACTCTAATTATTGGTATTTCTGTGAGTGATTAGCTGTACTCTGTTTTTGACCAGGGACTGTCATGTGTTCTATAAGCACCCATGAAACTGTAAGAAAGCTAAGTTGTTAGCTTACAAGTTGGAAAAAATTATTAGACTCTTCACAGTTCTTGAAACTAGCAATCATATTTCAGCATTTCTTTCCACACTGAATATAACTCCTAGCTCTTCATATCCAATTTTAATAAGCCCTGCCATTCTGCTGGTTCTCTCATTAAGTTAAATGTGACGTTGACACATGCTCATTATCTATTTGTATGACAGTGAGGATTTCAACAATTTGAGAATTGTGCTCTTCCTATAGTGTTAATATGCCAATGTCCACCTATCATTTTCAATGACCTAGTTCAGATAATGGGACATTTTTTTAAAAGTGTATAACTGTTTAGTTGCCACAGCATGTGGTGAAAATTTAGTTCCACAATTCTTTCAGCCTATTCATTTGCAGTAGGCAAATTGGTATAAAATCTTTCACCATGCCTCATCTGTCTGCAAGTAGTGATCTCCTACTGCTTTCATTAAGCATTGCAGTCACACAATTATTCCTTTTATGCTAAGTGATCTACTCTATTTTCACTTATTGAAACATTTTGCCAAATGTCTCTTTGTGTGTGTGTGTGTTCCATGATGAGGCATGACAGTTACTGAGTGTCTACTCTGTACTGAGCTACTCATTGAGGAAATAGTAATGATTAAGAAAAGCCTCTGTTAATGGAATTTAAAAATATGTAGATGTTTACATCCTTAAGGAGTCGACAAATTTACTTAAAAATGCAAATGATGAACAAAATAATTCCAACATCTTTCCTTAATACAATATAGCTCATCTGGCAGAGTTTCTAGGTGGTGACATTGCTATAGAAAGTAACATATTCAGGATAGAAACATAAATTATTGTTTTGTTCAAAAGACATAAAAATGATACCAGTTCTGTACAATCTCTTTCAGAAAATAGAAATAGAGAAAATAATTCATAAAATTCTTTGAGCACAGTATTAGCTATCCTAAGATCAAAACCAGATAAAGGTATTATAAGAAACAAATCTATAAACCAGTATCTCTTATGACCACAAATGAAAAAACAAACAAAAACTTACCCTCAACAAAATATTAGAAACTCATTTCAATAATGTTTAAACTAAATTATATAGCACGACAAGGTGGGATTTATTTCAAGCATGCAAATCTGGTTCCATATGGAAGAAAAAAAAGATCAGTGTGATCCTTCACATCAACAGGATAAAGAAAATAAAGCATTGTTCACATTTATTTAGATAAAGCCCTTGACAAAATGCATCATTGATTTATGATACAAATGCTCCGCAAAGTAGGAATACAGGAGAACTTTCTCACCTTGATAAAGAACATCTTCAGAAATCCTACAGCTAATAAAGTTAAAAGTGAGTACTGAACACTTCCCCTTAATATCATGAACAACACATTCGTGTTCTCTCTTACCAATCCCTTTCAAATTTGTATTGGAAATCCTAGGTAGCATAATAAGACAAGAAACATATATAAAAGATATGCAGGTAGTAAAGTAAAAAAATAATACTGTCTTGGTTTGTAAATTGTATTACTGCCCAGGTAGTATATTCCAAAGGATCGTCATAAAAAGACCCAATGCTATCAAAGGTGTATAGCAAGGATATACATTATTTTATAAAGGTTGATTGTTTTGCTATATATCAGTGATGGATAATTAGAATTTTAAATAAAAATATTTGTAATATCAGAAATTAAATACTTATGTATAATTATAACAAATTATATACAAGGTATAATAAAGATGCATATCCAAAACTCTTTGAATGTAACAATTAGGAAACAACCTATTAAAAATGGGCCATAGAGCTGAGCAGACACCTGTCAAATAAAATCTTTATATATAAAAGCCCAAATGACCATTACAACTGGATGACCGGACAACCAGCCAGTAGCTATGATGCTTACTGACAACCAGGGGGGCAGACACTCAACGCAGGATCAGCCACCTGGTGGTCAGTGCGCTCCCACAGCCAACCTCCTGTGGCTGGCCAATCTCCCGCAGTCCCTCCCCCTGGGTGGCCGGCCTCGCTAAGCTCTGATCACCGGCCAGGTCGAGGGACCCCACCCATGCATGAATTCGTGCACTGGACCTCTAGTGTACAGATAAAAAGCAAAGGTGCTTTTTATTACTGAAAAGATGCTCAACATTGCTCATTACTGGATAACTGCAAATTTATACAGCAAAAAATACCACAACACAACTATTACAATGGCTTTTTAATCAAATGACAATACCAATTATTGGTGAGGATGTGGAGTAATACAAATTATCATCCATTAGTGGTGAAAATATTGTAAAACTATCCAATTTAAAATAAAATTTGGAAATTTCTTACAAAGTAAAACTTGTCTTACCATGCGACCCAGCATTGTGCTTCTAAGTATTTATACAACTCGTTTCAAAACTTGCATTCACATAGAATTTGCACAGAGATGTTTAAAGCAAGTTTTTTCATATTTCTCAAAACTGAAATCAGGAAAAATATCCTCAGTAGCTGAATAAATAAACTGGTACATGCATATAATATTTTTCAGTGATAAAAAAAATAAGCTTTCAATTCATGAAAAAATGTGGAGGAATCTAGAAGCATATTGCTAAATAAAAGAAGCAGCCTGAAAAGTCTATATACTGTATAACTCCAATTGCATTATATTTGGAAAAAAAAAACTAGAGAAACAGACCAGAAGTTTCCCAAGATGTGGAAGTAGGGCCTCCCCCAAGAGAAGTAGGAATGAATAAGTGAAGTACCGGAAATATTTAGGATGATGAAAATATTATATACAATAATGTAATAGTGGATACATTATATTATGTATTTTACAAAATCAATACAACTTTACAGTAAAAAGAACACCATATGCAAGTTTAAATGAAAGTCATTTAGGAGAGAAGGGAATTTCAGGAAGAAGAACTACTAGTAACTGTGATGCGAGAATTCAACTGTATTTTAAATGCATGAAGCTACAACAGTAAGGGCAGTACAGAAAAGGTGCTAATCTAATTTGGAAAATGAGTGAATACTATAAGATTGAAGGCAAAAGAAAATGCACGTAAGTATTATAAACTAGTCAATAAAGTTGCTTCCTTTGTTGGGTGTGTGTTAACAATTCTGATGCTGCTATCCATGTATGTGGGAATTGAACAATTAAATAAATGCCAGATGGAGGGAATATCTTTTCTCACTTTTGAAATGAGGACTTACAGATCCTAAGGGAAAGAGGCTAGAATGATCATTTTTTAATGGATTAGAAGTGAAAACATTAATAAAATAAAATTTTCTTAAAATAGATGGTTATATACAGAAATGTTTATGTATATTTATTTATATACAAGTTAGTATACATATATTTATTTGTCTATTAGATAAGATGGCCTTAAATGAGCTACCCTTAGCAATGTGCATACCTAGAGTCCAGATGTTGACTTCTAATACCATTCTCCAATAAAGGAAACCGGGATTCCTAAGAAAAATCACTGATTGTAAGGCTGAGGAAGGAAGTATACAAGATGAGTCTGGAGAAATTTGTAATGCCAGAAAGTAGTTTTAAGTCTTAAATGTAAAATAAACAAACAAAAACCTACATTGAGAGAAATATGCCAAAAGGATACATTAGCCAAATGAGAGTTCTAATGGCCAAATACGGAACCATTTGGGAAATAAAGTAGTATTGCATTTTAAACCAAAGCATAACTGAAAAATCCAAGTATCCATGGTCATACAAGTATAAGACTAAATAAATAATTACAGAAGAAGCTCTAGCCTATTTGGATCATTAGATAGAACTTTGGCCTGTGAAGTGAAGGGTCCCGGGGTTCAATTCCAGTCAAGGGCACATGCTTAAGTTGCAGGTTTAATCCCCAGTAGGGGGCGTGCAGGAGGCAGCCAATCAATGATTCCCTCTCATTATTGATGTTTCCTTCTCTCTCTCCCTCTCTCTTCCTCTCTGAAATCAATAAAAACATGTTTAAAAAATAATAATTGTGGAAGAAAACACAAATATGTCACACAAAATAATTACAAATGCTTTATGTAGATATTCTTTCTTTTTTTAAATATATTTTTATTGATTTCAGAGAGGAAGGGAGAGGGAGCAAGAGAAGGAAACATCAATGATGAGAGGGAATCATTGATTGGCTGCCTCCTTCACACTCCCCACTGAGGATTGAGCCTCAACCAGGGAATGTGCCCAGACTGGTAATGGAACCTGACCTCCTGGTTTCATAGGTCCATGCTCAATCACTGAGCTACACTGGCCTGGGCTAAATATTCTTTCTTTAGAGAGATGGAACAAACTCCCAACTTCCTAAAAGTGGGCTGTGGACAGTCACTTCTCCCCAGAGAGTACTGTATGAAAAGAAGGAATAGAAAAGAAAATTCCACTACAAAGCAGTACCTCAGCCAAGTGATTAAGGTTTATTTTACCACTGATAATTCATATTTATAGTGTGTGCTCTTGATATGTTATGATGAGAATGCACTTTCCACTGTGGTCTTCCTCCCCAAAAGACATCAACCCAGATTAATAACAAGAAAAAGCAAAACAGATTTTAATAGAGGGACAATCTACAAAAGATTTGACCAGAACGCTCTAAAACTGTCAAGGTCATCAAAAACAAAAGAAGTCTGAAGAACTCTCACAGTGATGGGGAGCATAAGGATACTTCAAAGCTAAATTCACAGCATGGTATCCTAGATGGAATTCTGGAAGAGGAAAAAGACATCATGGAAAACTGAGGAAATATGAATAGAGTACGGATTTTAATGCAATATATAAATATTGGCCCATTAATTGTAAATTATGTATCTTACTAATATAAGATGTTAGTAATAGGGGAAATAATTGGGCATAAGACATATGGGAATTCTCTGCCCTATTTTTTTGCATTTTTAAATAAATCTAAAACTGTTCTAAAAATAAAGTTTATTAAGGTTTTAAGGCATATGCATCAGAAGGTAGCATGGTTTAAAGGAGTATAAGAAAATATTAAAGAAACTATATATATATGCCTAAGTGACCGTTATGATGGAACGATCGGAATGACCAATCACTATGATGTGCACTGACCACCAGCGGGCAAATGCTCAATGCAGGAGCTGCCCCCAGACCACAGGCCCTGGTCATCTGATCAGGCCCAGACCCTGGGCTGGGATGGGGAACCAGTGGTAGGTGACGGTGGATGTGGGTGGTGAGGGAAGGAGGAGGGGTGTCAGTAAGCAGGGAACCTGATCGGCCCTGATCTCTGGCCAGTCATAGGGACCCCACCTGTGCATGAATTTCGTGCACCGGGCCTCTAGTATAGATATATAAGTTTTCTTTAGGACTAGAAAATGTTATTCGCTTGCCTGGGTGGAGCTAGAGAAGGACAATTATGTGTATAATGGACTATTACCCTGCTTTCCAAGCAAGACTTGTAGACTTGTGATCCAAATGATTACCTTCTCAGAGAACATAACATATTACAATATATTAATACATTCCCAGTTAAAACAATAGTTCACAAATCAAGGAAGGGAGTTATAATTCTTAAGTGACAAGTAAGTTATCCAAAGAAGTAATTATTTGTGATACAATGAAATTGAGTTGCAAACAGAATTATATTTCTAAAACCTCTGAGTTTTGAAACTGAAATTATAAATCATGATAAAGGGGTCTGATGAAATCTGATATAAGGTACTTGACATTTCCTTTAAATTACCCTTGTATTCATAAATAAAACATTAATATTTTTGCTGAATTTCTAGGGTTCTCAGATAGTTTTTCTAGGTCATTTTTTAAAATTTATTTTTATTGCCAATGCTATTACAGATGTCCCATGTCTCCCCACTTCTCCCTCTGAAGACTCCAACCCCACCTCCAACCTTCACTGAACTATTGTTTGTGTCCAGGGGCTATGCATATTTGCATATAAGTTCTTTGGCTAATCTCTTTAAATCCCCTTACCTCTGAGATCTGTCAAGCTGTTGCATGCTAGGTAATTTTAAAGTTAGATATTGCATGTTTTTATTCTATTCAATTTTACATTTTAAATCTTAATTGCTTTCAATACTATGTGGCAAAATAGTTTTTCAAATTGTTTTATTATATACAGGTGGGGCAAAACTAGGTTTACAGTTGTATGTGAAACACAGTTTAGTTCTGTATTATTACTTATAAATTATTGCATTATTTTCATAGGAAAAACTATAAACCTTCTTTTGTCCCACTTTGTGTTTAAATTAAAGTTATCAGACATAGACTTTTTTTTCTATTTTTAGGTATAGCCTTGCCATTTTTATTAGTACTTTTAGTCCACATAAATAATAATCATCTATTTTTTGTTTTGTTTTTTCAGAGAGAGCAAGAAACATTGATTGGCTGCCTCCAGTACATGGCCAAACCATCAATAGAAATGGCAACCTGGGTATGTGCCCTGACCCTGACTGGGAATCTTTCCACATACAGGACAATGCACCAATCAACTGAGCGACACAGGCCAGGGTATGATCTTTTAGTTTTTCAGTTACAACAAGAAAAACACTGACAAGAAAGAAATTAGCAAAGGGCAGAAATTATAAGACTAATGGATTAGCCAGTAACCCAGTAATATAGAAAATTTGATAAATAATGATTAAAATTTTAATAAACAAAAAATTTTATATCATTAAATCTAATAATTAGGAAATACATTTTAAAATGACTAGGGCTTCTTCACTGAAAACTACACAACATCACTAACATATATTAATGAAGACCTAAGAATAATTATGAAAATGAATATAAGTTTGACTACCAGATATCAATATCTGTAATCAAACTAAATTAATTAAAATCATATGATATTGTTGTGAGTTGACATATACAACAGAAGAGAAATTAAAAAGCATGCTTCTTTATAAATATCCACCTGTTTAAGGAAAATGTAATAATATCAAGGAGGAAATAATGTTCTCCCTATATGGTAGCAATACAAATGTATGTTTATGTAAAATAAATTAATATATATATAAATAAATACCTTAACCCTTAGTGTTACACCATATACATAAAATGTCAGAAAATTGAAATTGAGAAGAATAAAAAAAGAGTATATAAGATATCTTGATTACCTTTGAATATACAGAGATTTCTTATCTAGGACAAAAAATGCACTACCCATAAAAAAATAAGAAACTGTAAATATACCATTTTCAAACTGAGAACTTTGGTTCACAAAAGATAATAAGAGAGTAAAAAAGTTATTGAAACAATGTAAAGTGTTGCTGGCTATCTATAATAATAATAAAAGCATAATATATTAATTAGACCAGATAGCCAAATGACCTTTCAGACGTTATTCCTGATGGCGTTCTGGATGAAGCTGCCGTGGCAGGGGCTGAGGCAGAGGCAGTTAGGGGCAATTAGGCAGGCAGGCAAGCAGTTAGGGATGATCAGGCAGGCAGGAGAGCAGTTAGGGGCAATCAGGCAGGCAGGCGAGTGGTTAGGGGAGATCAGGCAGGCAGGCAAGTAATTAGGGGCGATCAGGCAGGCAGGCAGGTGGTTAGGGGCAATCAGGCAGTCAGGCAAGCTGTTAGGAGCCAGTGGCCCCAGATTGTGAGAGAGATGTCCAACTGCCAGGGATTGAGCCTAAACCAGCAGTCGGACATCCCCCGAGGGGTCCCGGATTTCACGAGGGTGCAGGCCAGGCTGAGGGACCACCCCTTGCATGAATTTGTGCACTGGGCCTCTAGTACATATATATAATAAAGTATTACTATCCACAAGGTATAATAACTTTTAAAAATCAAAAAATGTTGAGACAATACAATAGAAGCATTTAAAAAGATGTGAATAGATACTCCATAAAATATCATTATCAAAATATAGTAGCATATTAAAAAGTGCTGAAAATTATTATAAATAAATTAAAATGTAACCACAATGAGTAAGTATCACTACATATCCACCAGCTTGGCTAAAATGAAAGATTTAAATATGTGTCAAGGATATACAACAACCCAAACTCTCTTACATTGTGGTGGGAGAACCAACTGTTATAGTCACATTTGGACATAGTCATATTCTATGACTAAATTGTCATGCTTCTAAGTTTATTTTTCTACTAGAGGCCCAGTGCATGAAATTAGTGCATGCGGGGGTGGGTCTTGTCAGCCCAGCATGCACCCTTTCCAATCCGGGACCCCTTGGGGGATGTCTGACTGCCAGTTGAGGCCCGATCCTGGGTACCACTGGCACCTAACTGCTCACCTTCTTGCCTGCCTGATCACACCTAACTGCCCCCACTACTGGCCTGGTCACCCCCAACTGCCCCCCCGCTGGCCTGGTCACCCCCAACTGCCCCCCTTGCTGGCCTGGTTGCCCCACGCAGCCCACTGCTCAGTCGTTTGGTTGTCCCTCACTAACTCCCCTGCCGGCCTGGTTGCCCCATGCAGCTTGCTGCTCAGTCATTTGTTTGGCCCTCACTAAACCCCCTGGTGGCCTGGTCGTCCCACTCAGCCTGTTCAGTCATCCGGTTGTTTCGGTTGCGATGGTTGCTTAGGCTTTCATATAAATAGATATTCACGAAATGCCAGGTACTACAATGATAAGATTATAACTGTTCATAACTGGATAAACTTAAAACTACCCAAATAACAATCAATACTAGAATGGCTAAATAATACGTTTCATACTCACACAATGAAATACTATAGAATACTGGGAATGATAGAATTAGCTTAAAGATCAATGCATTAAAAAACAAAACACTAACATTTAAAAAGAACACCCAGCCATAATAGATTATGTATTGTACCATTTCCTTTGTATAATGTGTTTTAAAAATGTAAAAATGAATCGAATCTGGTGGGAAGAAGTGCTGTTCTCCTTAAGAGAGTCACTGAGTTTTGTTTTTTAATCCATTCTGCTACTCTGTGCCTTTTTATTGGTGAATTCAGGCCATTTACATTTTGGGTAATTATTGGTGTATGAGGTTTTCCTATAGCCATTTTATATTTTGTTTTCTGGTAGTTCTGTGCCTCCACTGGTTCTTTTCCTTTGTGTTTCTGTCTGTTGTTATTTGGTGGAATTTCATACTTCTTTCCTCTGTTTTGTACACATACTTTTAAGCTATGTGTCCTGGTTTGGGGATTTTTCTGTGTGGTTACCTTTAGGTTTATAAAAAAGTAAAGTTGCATATATACAGATTTTTTTTCTTTGAATTCATCTGATCTTTATCTCAAACTAAAATGCTCCCTCACAGCAAAAGAAACTAACAAAACAAAGAGGCAGCCAACCAAATGGGAAATCATATTTTCAAAAATTAGCTCTAACAAAGGTTTAATTTACAAAAAATATGAAAAACTCATAAAACTCAACACCAAATAAACAAACAACCTAATCAAAAAGTGGGCAGAGGAACTGAAAACATACTTCTCTCAAGAAGACATATGAATGCTAGTAGGTACATGAAAAGATGTTCAAACTCACTAGAAATTAGGGAAATGCAAATCAAAACTACAATGAGACACCACTTCACGCCTGTTAGTGGCTATTATCAATAAGAAGAGGTTGTGTAAAAAAGGGAACCCTCCACTGCTGGTGGGAATGTAGACTGGTACAACCACTATGGAAAGCAGTCTGACAATTTCTCAAAAAATTAAGAATAAAGCTACCATATGACCCTGCAATACCTTTCCTGGATATGTACCTGAACACCTTGAAAACATGTATTCACAAAGATATATGCACCCCTACGTTCATTGCAGCATTATTCATGATGGCCAAGACATGGAAACAACTAAAGTGTCCTGCAAAAAAAGACAGGATAAAGAAGATGTGATACATATACACAATGGAATACTACATAGACATAAGAAAGTATGAAATACTGCCATTTGCAACAAAATGGATGGACCTCTAAAATATTATGTTAAGTGAAATAAATTAGTCAGAAAAAGCTAAGAACCATATGATTTCACTCATATGCAGGATATAAAACTGAAACTTGTGAACACAAATAGCAGTGTGGTGGTTGCCAGTGGGA
The DNA here is from genome assembly GCF_000412655.1 of Myotis brandtii. Lineage (NCBI taxonomy): Eukaryota > Metazoa > Chordata > Mammalia > Chiroptera > Vespertilionidae > Myotis > Myotis brandtii. The sequence goes on along the minus strand of NW_005360318.1, from coordinate 450,284 downwards.
AAAGGATGGGGGGGGCGGGCCGTGAAGGGAGTCCTAATATGAGATTACAGAAGAAGATTTGACTTTGGGTGGTGGGCATGTAGTGCAATATACAGATCTTTTAGCATAGAAACCCACACCTGAAACATATCATATTAACCAATGTCACCTCAATAAATTTAATTTTAAAAAGGAGAAATAAAAGATAAAATCATTGGATAAATACTAATAACTCA